>NC_056525.1:14203436-14241142 GCF_019175285.1 Sceloporus undulatus | reverse complement strand
CATGCTATCAATAAAAGAGTTGAAATCAGATTTTGTCATAGTTATAAACTAGACCCATTAAGTTATCCATTATTAACTGAGATCCAAATGACCTCAGTGGATCTGTTCTGAGGATGACTAACCACTGAGAATAACAACATAAAAACAAAATAGATGTCCAAATGATTCCTTGGCCAAATTCAAATCTGTCCAGAGCTTTTCTTGGAAAGATATAGTTTTGCTGTTCGTGAAACTGAAAGAAGTTCCTTGGAGAAGGTGTTCTATAATCAAGGTCAGGATGGCAAGCCTTTTAGAGACTGTGTGCCCAAAGTCAGTGGCTTTCCTGCACCAGGAGTCACCTGGTGCTGGGAGGGGGGCTTCCAGGGGTGGGACTTCCACCTTCTGGGGCAGGACTTCTGGGGGTGATGGGAAAACCCAAAGCAAACTCTCTCAGTCTCAGACTAGCAATAGCAAACACCCCTCTGATGAAACTTGCCAAGAAAGTTCCATGATAGTTTCACCTTAGGATCGCCATAAGTCAGAAATGACTTGAAGGCACCACACACACGTCACGCTCTCTCAGCCTCAAAGGATGTCAGTGGAAATCCTCCTCTAGCAAAACTTGCCTCATGACAGTTTCACCTTAGATCACCAGGAACCAGGCACACAACAACAACAACAACAAGCATAATAAAGCCCAGAAGGCATTGCATAATAATAAGAACAAAGAGAGCCAGCAGTGTGAACGTGTGATTCTAAAGACCAGGGCTTGAATCCCAGTTCAGCCATGAAACTCACTGGGAGACCTTGGGCAAATCACAATCTCTCAACTTCAGAGGAAGACAACAGCAAAAATCTCCTCTAAAAAAATCCTGCCAAGAAAACCTCATGGATGGCCTCATTACACCTCACAAAACTACAGTTCTCATAATCCCATAGCATAGCAAGATGTGGGCATTCCAGCCAGAAGGACTAAACATTCCAGCTGGAAGGGCAGGACTTCCACCCAGAAGGGGCAGGACCTCTGTCCAGAAAGGGTGCAGACCACTCCTCCTTGTCGCAGCTCAGTTTTCCACAGGAAAACCAGGCCACAGCAAGGAGCCGTGCTGGCCATGCATGCCTCCCCACCCCTCCTTGAAGTGCCCCGGTTCTCCTAAGGCAAACCAAGCTGCAACAAGGAGCCAGGCCAAGCATACACCCCCTGCCCACTACCTCTATTTGTTGTGGCCGCTGTGTGCCCTCAGAGATGGCTTCACATGCCAGAGAGGGTACACATTCCACAGGTTCCCTGGAAGGGAAGTTCCACCATACTTCCTTGTCCTAGGCTCAAGCTGCCAACACAATCAGCACACAACACAAGGCAGTCTCTGCTCACCTCCTTTCCCTTCCCACTTTCTGGGCCTGTTGGGGAAAGGAGAGAGGGAATGGAAGAATAAGTTGGCAATGCTATGCATATGCAGAAGCAACCAGAGATGGCAGGGTGGGATGAGGCTCCTGCCAGTGGCAGTCCTCTTCCAGGGTTTCCTACTTCATCACCACTGCTATATTTAACTTACCTATCCTCCTGTGATGAAAGAGAACACTGGGATTTCCTCCTTCAACTGGCCCAGTTTGGCCAGGACACTTCAATCCAGGATTCCTCAGGTTTAAGCTGGAGCATGTCCAGGGAAGGATAGCCAAAATGGTGAAGGGTCTGGAAACCATGCCCTATGAGGAGGGAGTTAGGTATGTTTAGAGAAGGTTAAGAGGTGATATGATAGCCGTGTTTAAATATCTGAAGGGATATTGTTTTCTGCTGCTCCAGAAAATAGGACCTGGAACAATGGATGCAAGCTATAGGAAAAGAGATTCTACCTAAAAAGGAATTTTCTAACAGTAAGAGCTGTTCAACAGCGGAATAGAGTGTGGTGGAGTCTCCTTCTTTGGAGACTCTTTGGAGGTCTTTAAACAGAGGATGCATAGCCATCTATTGGGATGCTTTGATTGTGATTTTCTGCATGGCAGGGGATTGGACTGGATGGCCCTTGTGGTCTCTCCCAACTCTATGATCCTATGATTCTATGAAATGGTAACCCTATCTTGACCTGACCCCTCTCACCCTCTCTGGTGAATGGCTCTCTTAAGAGCCATTCACCTGATCAGGCAAAGAAGGTTCTGCCAGAGAGTGAAGCTGTAACAAGAACTTGCAGCAGAGGTCCACCTTCTGATTGTTGCAACTTCTTTTGCTTGTGCAAGGGGATGGAATTGTCATCTTCCTTGTAATCCAGTTGGTAAATGCACCTCCTTCCCTCAATCCAAATGCTGGCTCTTAAGCTGAGCTGGAGTGACATTTATGCAGGCTAACAGAAATTATGTACCATATTTTCCGGCGTATAAGATGAAATTTTGACCCAATAAAATTGGGTCAAAAGTCAGGGGTCGTCTTGTATGCCGGATTGAGCCCCGCAGCCCTGCGGTCAGGCATGCATGCTTTCGGGTCCACCGGCCTCTCAGGCCTCTGGAGGCCTGGGAAGCTGGCGCGTGCGCTCTGGGGCCACCAGCTTCTCAGGCCCCAGGAGGCCTGGGAAGCCAGCGCAAGGCGCCTTAGAAGCTGGCGCATGCACTCTGGGGCCGCCGGCTTCTCAGGCCCCCAGAGGCCCGGGAAGCCAGCAACCCTGAGAGTGCGTGCACTGGCTTCTAAGGGGCCTCTGGAGGCTCCTTGAAGCTGGCACGAGCGTGCACAGCCAGCTGTCATGCTACTCAGGAGGAGGGTAGTCTTATACGGTGAGTATATGCCAAACTCTATATTTTCATTTTAAAAGTTGGGGGTCGTCTTATACACCCGGTCGTCTTATATGCCAGAAAATACGGTAGTCTTACTGAATATAGATCAGATATTAATCTGTTAACTCTAGGTTACAGATCTGTAACTGTAATACTGAATTCCAGCCATCATTATTACTTAGCAGAATTTATACAAAAATATCATCCAACAGACACACACCATGGTGGAAAAGATTGTGACATACTGTTGAAAGGCACCTTCAGGGTCACTGCTCTCTCTTTTTAGGGTTGAGTTATCTTTAATAATTGGACTGGGCAACCCTTCACAAAGAAGGTTATACTCTGAAAGCTTTCCAAACACAGAACTGCTCTTTCCATTCTGTTCCAAATAGTCTTGCTCAAGTCTCACAAACTCGGAGCTGTGGCTTCCATTATTGAGTCAATCTATCTATCGTGTTGTCTTCCTTTTTTTCCTAGTGCTTTCAGCTTTTCCCAATATTATTACTTTTTGCAACAAATAATATTTCTCATGGCATGGCTAGGAAACAATAGCCTCACTTTTGTCATTTTGCTCTAATGAGAGTCCCAGCTTGATTTGCTCTAGGGCCTATTTATTTGACTTTTTGGCAGTCCACAAAATCCATAAAACTCTACTCTAAGACCACATTTCAAATGAGTTGATCGGCTTTCTTCACTGTTCAGCCTTCACATCCATTCCTAGAAATCAGAAATACTATGGCATGGATGATTCTGACTTTAGTATTTAATTATATGTCCTCTGCTGACTTCTTGACGGCAGTCTCCATTTTGATTAATGACTGAGCCAAGGTATTGAAAGTCTTTAACTAAGTTATGTAAATCATTTCTGGTCATTGTTTTTGTTTGTTTTGTTTTGTTTTGTTTTCTTAACTTTTTAACTCTGCATTTGCATTTTCTTCCTTTTTGGGTTATTCATGCTATCCATGAAACTCTCCTCCAGGACCACATTTTGAATGTGTTGATTTTGTTTTTTCTGTCTGCAAAAGAAAACAAAACTTTCTAAACTCTGAGAATAGGGTAAGTTGTATGACACCCCAGCCCACAGTCATATCCTCTAACCAAGAGGGATGGCCAGCAAGTTCAAGAGGAGCAAATCATGTTGCTGACCCACATCCCCAGACATTTTCTGCTTGGGGTGGTAAGTTCACTTTGCTTCATGGTAGGGCTAGCTGAACCATGGAGGATGAAACAAGATGGCAATGTGAGAAATGACTAGTTAAAGTGAATGCTTTTTCTTTAAAAGAATGGAATAGTCAAGACAAAAGACATGGCAGATAGAAATCAAAGGAATGCAAATGTGAGCAGAATAATCCCACAAAGCTGTGACATATCATTTAGTATTCCCCATTGCTGTCTCCCACCCTCCTTCACATATACCAAGTCAGTGTCTGTACACACCCTGTTTTTATTGTGCCACCTTTCTCCTGACAGTCATTCTAGCAGCCTTCTTGTGTGCCACCACTTATTCTGAAAGCTATGATCATTACTATTCAGGGGAAGTGCTATGTCACGATCTAAGGTGATATTATTGAAAGCCTACTACTAGTGCATTATCATCTAACAGGAGGCAATTACCTGATATATTGTGACATTTTCTGGAGCCAGGCACTGGTTATACTCCATTGGGAGCCCAGGACGCAAACTGTACTTAAGCACCACTGAAATGTTCTCCAGTAGCTCTCCAAGTTATATAAATAAGAAAATAAACCGAGTGATGAGGTACAGAAAGATTCCCTCTGTCTCTGTCTTGACCTCCCCCCCCCCCCTCTTGATCCTCCCCCACCATTTCTTTTCCTTAACTTCTCTGTACTGGACTTCAAGACTGAAATGAAACATAAAGGAATAGCCCAGATTATCTCTTAGCAGTTGTTTAAAAAAACAATACAGTGGAAACTTAACACTTGTCACAAGGCACAGTGCCTTTATCACCACACAATGAACTCAATAAATCATATGGACCTTTTGTTGATAGGAAAGCTTCAAAAAAAGACATTGAGCTCATTTCCAGTACAATTTGCAGCAAATCACAGATTGAGGTATATGACCCTCATTCCCACTTGAAATCAATTCGTATACTTATTCAATTGATTTCAGTGACGATACAGTGGGGCAAACACACACACACACACACCAAGGGTTTCTGATAATAGTTTCAAAGTGGTTCTTTTCAGAAGAATCGATTCTGAAGCATGTCCAGTAAGTGTGAACAACCGATCAGAATTTATTCATGCTGGAGAGGAGGGACGAATGGCAGACGAGCGTTTACCATCCCTCCCCAGTTTTTTGAAGATGTCACACACACCCCAATACTGCCTTTTAAGTTTGTGGTGTGACATAGGTGTTTTTTTAAATAAAGGTAATCAATGAATTGATAGATTGATCTCGCAACTACTTGCAAAGGTAAATAGTTGCTAAGCCATTCTATTGATTTATCACTTAATTTAAAAAACTTGCCATGTTCCCTGTTCTCCTCCTCCTCTTGGGTACCTTCCTTTCTTCCTCCTCCTCCTCCCAGCCTATAGGAGTTGGTGCCAATGGCAGAGGGTCCGGCAGGGTAGGGGGCGGCGTGGTAGTGTTAATGGTGGTGGTGGTGGTGGGAGTGCAGGCAGGAGTGGGAGGCTGGGGCAGCAGAGTGGAGACAGTGGAGCGGGTAGTGGGCACCTGCCATGGCTGATGCTGCCGGAGAGTTCTGCTGCTGCTCGTTCAGCATCACTTTCTCTTTCTTTCCCCAGCAGCTGAGACATGGGCAAAGGCTTGCATCCGGGCAGACAGGAGTGTGCGCCCACACACACACACACACACACACACACACCTCCATGTAGGGTGGAAAGGATGAGACGAAACCACCTGAGGCAGGCGGACAGGCAGGCAGCCCCACAATGAAGGTGGAAGCCATGACAGCATTGGTAGCTATGGCTCCAGCAGCAACAGTGACAGGCTGGTTTCCAGGAGGGAAGCAGGGGAGGGGACTTTTCTGGATGACAGCTGGCCAAAGGAGCATCGCCTCACCCTGGGGTGCTCTGCACCTCTCTCTCCCCGAGGAGTCCCTTCCCAGGAAAGAGAAGCAGCAAAAGGGAAGGGAAGGGAGAGAAAGAAGTGATCAGGAAGGAGGGAGCTCCAGAGACACACCTGGGCCTTTCTTCCTGGGCCTTTCTTCCTCTTGCTTCTTCCTCCTCCTCCATCCCCAACTTGGGGGCTTCTCTCTCTCCTCCTCCTGCTATGATGATTGATATATTTATTTTGGAAGCGGCACAAATGGGGACAAGAATCATGCCCAAAAAACCCCACTTACACTGGGGTAAGGAAAAATCTTGTTTTGTAGCAAGAATGAGGGACCTTTGGAATCGATTTCTGACACGGAGCGAAGCCTAATCAGAAATCAAATTATACTCCCAGTGGGAATAAGCCATGATATAATCTACTAGGCAGTTTCTTCATTGGAAGGTTAATTGACCTTAATCAGTACTGAGAATCATGCAACCCTCCAAATGTTTTTGGACTGAAAGTCCCAGCAGCCTTAGCCAACATTGCTAGCGGTGATGGGTGTTGGAAGTTGCACTCAAGAGGTCCATATGAACTCAACCCCTGGTCTAAATCCAGTTAGTATTCCCTCCTAAAGTTTGTTGTTGTTCTTAGCTGCCTTCAGATTGTTTTGCCTTATGGTAACCCTATGAATGAGAGACCTCCATGTCACCGTAGCCCTGCGCGGGTCTTGCAGACTCACAGTCATCACTTCCCTGATTGAGTCTATCCATCTGGAATACAGTCTACCTTTTCATACTACCTTCTACCTTACCAAACATGATTGTCTTTTTGAGTAAACCATGTCTTCTCATGATACAACCAAAGTACTGCTACCTCATTTTAATCATCTTTGTTTCTAGGGAAAGTTCAGGCCTGATTTGTTCTAGGACCTATGTAGTTGTTTTTTAGCAGTCCACAGTATCCTCAGAACTCTTCTCCAGCACCACATTTCAAATTACTTGATTTTCTTCCTTTCTTCACTATCCTGCTTTCACAACCGTACATAGATATTGGAAATCTGATGCCATGGGCCATCCTAATGTTACTATTAAGTGATATATCTTTACACTTCAGCATCTGGTCTAGTTACTTCATAACTGCACTTCCAGGTTTTCTTGACCACAGTCTCCATTCTGATTAGTGATTGAGCCAAAGTATGGGAAATCTTGAACTATTTCATCATCATCATCTAATTTAAAGTTATGTAAATCATCTGTGACCTACTGAATCAATTCTGTTTACATAATTGTTGATTTAACGTTCAGCTGTTGATCTAATGGATCTACACCAGGGTCAAACAAATATGATTTAGGCCACTGAAATTAATATAAAAGAACATGATAGCATAATGTTAGGAAACTTATGTCCTTACAGATGATGTTGAACTCCAGTTTCCATCAGGCAGTGTGGTTGAGGTAGGAGAAGTTTGTCACTGTATCACACTGTCTATCTCTGGTCTAGTTGTTATTTTTATGCTGCTTCCATTAATTTCCATTAGGATTGTGTGGGATGTTTTTTTCTGATGGATCTATCCTATCCAATAGACTATTCTCCAGATCCCAATCAGCTCTGGCAGCCTTCTAATTGGAGATGCAGGGATTGAAATTTAGCATGCAATGGATCTTCCTCACCATCAGGCTAGAGATATTTTCTGTAGGTTGGGCATTGAACATATTAGCACATTTAATTTTAAATTATAGATGCCTTGAAAGTGTTACATATCACTTCACTCTTTGCCAGCAGCTCTGTCCTTGTCTGTTATCATCTTATCACAGACACATGAAACACGGGTACATAATTCCTTTGGTTAATGAAATGAAGGCCTACTATTGCTGGAGAGAGGACTCTATGTGCATTTGTGTGGCGTGTGACAGAATTAATCCAATTCAGCTATGTAGTGATTTTGAATTATATCTGCTTGAAAAAGACAAGCTATCATAAAGGCTGTTAATATGGTGGAAAATTATATTAAAAGGAAACAAGTGTTGATTATATCCAGCCCTATATTACTTGGGCCAAGTACATTGATATGTTTTAAATGCATGGCTAAACTTGAGCTAAAGCTCAGTTTCAGCGCCTGATCTGAATTACAAATTTTAGGACTGGGACATAGAGTGCCTCTATGTACATGAACAGTCAGCACCTGCTGTCCAATTTTTACTATTGCCATCATGATTGTAATACTCACAGGATTTCTTGCTAAGCAAGCATAGTAAAGGTCTGTAAAATGGCAGCCAGAATTCTACCCTGCATAACTTTATGTATGTGTAGCTACATAGCAGATGTGCTAAGGAACTCTGCTAATGTATTGTGAGGATGTGTGACAAGACACTGGCAAGAGTGTCCTATGCACATCAGGCTCTGCCAATGTGTATCAGTACTCCCTAGCAAGTGTACTCATGTGCATTGGTCCCATTGTGCATTGACCTCATTTGTTACGTTTCTGTCCCATTGTGCAGTGATTGGTCTCATTATGCACTGGTCACTTCACTGGCTCCCTTATGAATTTTTTAATGTCAGTGCCTTGCTGAATATGAACATTATGAAACTGCTCAATTCTCTCTACCAGATGTAGGTCCTTTTATGAAGATGTAAGTCCCGAAGTGAATTTCAGCTCAAGTCTTTACTAGAAATTTTGCTAACATGGTCTCCGGATATGGTAGATTACAACTCCCATCACCTACAGGTGATGTGGCTTGGAAATGTGGGAGTTGCCATCAGACCCATTTATGTGAGGATCAAGTTAGGAACATTGGAAACTGAATGATATCGAGTCTGATCTTTGGTCTGTTTTACTCACTGTTGTCAACTCCAGTTAACAGCAATGGTGTTCTAGACTTTCAGGTAATATTATTTGTATGAACTGGTTGAGAACCCTGGTATTCATCAGTGTATTCCCATCCATGTAATATGCAGACCCAAACAATAAGCAATGGGAAAATAATATCCGTTTCAGTTTGAACACAGCAAATTACTTCCTGAACACTGCAATGAGCAAAGACAACAAATTGCTTTTCAATTCCCTATGATAAATATGGGGATGAAATACATACTTTCCAAGATGTCAGTAAACATAGTGAAGCAGACTTCCACAATCTTCCATGCCCCCCCCCCCAAACCCGTAGCATCAAACATACTGGATCTTGTGTTATTTTGGAGAAAAGGGGAGGTTGTTGCTTTTTGTTACCTCTTTTTAAGGATAAGTTTGATTATATTTTAAAAATCTGCTCAGTATGGTTTAAAAAGTAATTTTTGAAAGTAACTGGAATATGGTACTCACTGCCCTAATAAAGTAACTTTGTTCTGAACAATTTCTTTACTTTTGAAACCTGGCTCCATTATGCTTTTGCTACCCAAACCAGTAGCTTCTTACAGGCAGCTACCTTCCTTGTTGCTAGTTGCTTCCCAGTTCTGTGTTTCCCTTCCTAATAACTTTGCCAAGGGGATCCCCAATAATATTTCTAGTTTTTAGTTGGGGGCTAGGACTTGGAGCAGTAGTGTGTGATAGATAGCTTTCATTTCAATGGGCTGGTAAATTCCTACCAAGTTTTAGTCAAAATTTGAAAGGAGTGCTGAATAAGGTTGAGCATCTTGAACAGCTGCTTTAAAATTTCCAGTAGAACCTGGAGGAGACTCGCTGACATTGGTAACACAAGTGGCTGATATCAGAGCCATCAACTGCCACAACAGGGGGAGGGATTCTGCTCTCTCATTAAATAAAGGAGTAAGCTAGCATTCTCCAATCATGCTCCAGTAGTGGGGTGACTTTTAACAAACAAGCATCAGTGTAAATTTACAGTGCTTTATAAATAAAGGTTAATAAATAATGATAATAGCCTAGTCAAACTGGAGAGGGACATGAGGGCCAAGATCTTGGACTGGCAGATGTATTGCACATATATAACCATGATACATCTCACAATGAAACCTCCTCAAATCCATCTTTTCTCTGCTGCACCTCTTCACAACATGGAAATTTCCTGGCTGGTGGAGAGTAGGAAGGGAATGGGAGAGAATCATCTAGTCATTTTCCTATTGCTGGACACACAGCTATGATATCATCCTCGGGGACCTCCAGAGGACCATCAAGAGTCACAGAACAGACCTATCATTGTGCATCCAGGTATAAGAAAATGGCTGGATTGTTCCCTGCTTCATCACCAGTCAGAAAATGGCCATGCTGCAGGAGGGGGAGATGTTAATAGAGAAAAGGTGGGTAAGGGGTATTTGGGTTGGTGCATGGTTGGTACAGAATTCTGTTCACTGCAATGTCCAAAAATGGTTAATTACAATGGTGAAGGATGAAGTTATGCTAGAACTCTCTAACAGGATACCAGCTTGGATACCACATCTGAGGACCATGTCAGTAAGGAAGGGTAGTGATTTGCAGTATCAGAGAGCAGACTGACCATCACCCTCCCCCCCAAAAAAGTATTAATTAATTATATTATCCCAAATGCTGAAAGGGACAAAAGAGGGCATGTTTGACCAAAATAGGCATATGTGAATTTATTTGTTCAGGTGCACTCAAATTTAAGCAGTGATACAATGCCATTTACAATTTATGAGAAGCATCACAGATGCATAGAACAGTCTCCCAAAGTGTAAATTGGCTGCATGCATCAATTCATGGTGGCAGTCAGGCCTCTACTCCTCAGTGTCCATTGTGCTAGTCTCTGATGCTTTCATGCATGCTGAAGATTATACCTGGAATTTGAGCAGAGTGATTTTTAAATTGGAACACCATGTTTCATGTCAGTGAAAGGTGCTGCAAAAATGTTTGTCCCCAAGTTGTCATTTCTGTTCTCAACTTTCTTCTTCCTATTTTGACATCCTTGGGCAGGGGGGATAATTACAACCATGTCTAATTAGGCATAGCTATGTAAATTTAGCATTTCGACATGATTATAAATGCCAGGAGAGCCACAGACAAGATAGGGAAGTTTGGAGTATCTCTTTTGTACCTAGTCTAAAATGTCTCAATTGCTAATCCTATTCATCTGGAGTTGTAGCCTAATTAGAATATTTATAGACTAATAAGTAGGTGAACAAGACACTCCAGTTCTATTCCAAAGGTGAGGAAAGGCATTCATTAGAAGCAGTGTTGTCGGTTTTGATTAATGTATAGTATAATTATCAATGCTCTGTTAGACAATCTTCTTAGATTTATTTCAGCTGCAAATATTTAAAGAAAGTTCTGTTGTTTTATATTCAGACAGAATGTTCTCCAGGGTGAAAGGAAGGGACGTTTACCAAATTCTCCTGCAGGGAAAACAGATAATCCTTAAATCCTCTAGACCTAGATTTTCATATGAGTAGTGTGTACCTAAAACTAGGATGCCTGTTCACCACTCAGATATTAGAATAATCAGAATTGCAGAGTTGGAAGATATCTTGCCTTGTAGACCACATATTCCAGAGCCATAGTGTCCATAGCAAGGGGCTCCCCCAGCCTCTCTTGGGAAACCTCTAGTTAGCTCTCACGTCTCAATATAAAATCATAGAATCATAGAGCTGGAAGATACCATAAGTGACATCCAGTCCCATACCGTGCCATATAAAAGTTCACTATATAAAAGTTCCATTGTCAAACTGATCTTACCAATAAATGTTTCTCCCAACATTTAACCAAAACATATCCTCCTGTAGCTCAAGGCCATTGTATCTATCATCATCTGGTGCAAGAGAAAGCAAGCCTTTGCTTCTTCTAGGTGACAGTCTTTCTGGTACTATCATGTCCTCCTTGAGTAAGCTCAGTGGCCAATGAACTGTCTATTGTTTGACATTGTCTTGAAATATACGTATAAAAAATGAAGCATAACTTTGCAGTGATGAAATTCTGTCGTGTGGTGGTTGTATATTACATTAGTGAATTGGACATTGTGTGGCCAAATGTTCATATTTATCCATGTGCAATTGTACTAAAAATGTTGATTCCCCCTCCCTTTCATATCACAACTTATGTATGCATAACACACTTAACAATATTCCAGCCCAGATATTGGCCTGAAGCCTATTGGTTAGTCTTGACTAGAGTAGACCTATTAAATCAACGTTTGAATGGTAAGTCATCAGATAGGTAAATCCCACTGATTTAATGGGCCCATCCTCATTGAGACTAACAGTAGTATTTAGACCATAGCAAAATATTCCATGAAAGCACTTATGCAAGTGTCATTGGCCTGTTACAGACTGCCCAAATAAAGCTGCTTCGGGTCTCTTTGGAGGTATGCTATTTAAATGATGCATGGGTCCTAAGAGTCCGGAGGTCGCGCCAAAGCCACACTCCATTCCTAAGCACTGGAGTACAGCTTTGGTGCAGCTTCCGGATTCTTGGGATGCATGCATCATTTAAACAACATACCTCCAAAGAGACCCGAAGCAGCTTTATTTTGGCAGTCTGTAACAGGCCATAGTATCTTTCAATAGTATGGAAAAGACAGCATTACACAACTGCTGGAAAATATTACGCAGGAATATAGGAAGCTGCTTAATTTTGGCTTGAACTGTTAATCCATCTAGCTCAGTTTTGTCAATTCTGACAAAAGTCAGACCCTCATTCCAAATGTCATCAGTAGTGCCACCCAAAAATACAGCAGGAGGAATTTAGTCAGTGGATACAGACATGTGACATTTACCCTGGCCAATACTGAAAACTTGCAGGACAGGATGAGGTGCGTGGGTGGGAATCACATATCACACAGTTGGTTTTAAAAGTTTCATCTAATACTGGATGTTCACAAGAAAAATACTAGATAAGGAAGAATGTCATGCAGACCTCAGGAAAAAAATATAACAGTTATAACTCTCATCAAATGCCAAAGCTTTTGGTCAGTCTGGAGTGACACTGATCAACATGAAAACCAGCAATGATGAGCAGTATGACTCAGAATAGCAGATGCTAGAGAACATGAGTGGGAGGAAACTACTGTGTATATGTTCTGATAGTGCGCTTCCTATAGATGTCTGTTTGACCACTGAGGAAAAAGAATACTAAACTAGAAAAGACATTTTTCTGATCCCAAATGGTCCAGTGCTGGAACTCTTGGGGGCATTGGAGGCATTGTGGGTCCAAAAAATTAGATTGGAGAGCAGCCCTCCAGGTTCTTCTTGGGTGGCTAATGTGGCATTCTAACCCCAATATTGGCTCACCCTGGTATAAATGTAACCATGAATGCTGACCAACTTATATGGTGCAAACAAAGAAGTTTATCACACCGTGGTTAAAATGTTACCCGGTGCGTTCTAATGGGGGCACGTGGGGGCACACAGGGAGCGTGACAGGAACGCGATGGGTCCCAGAATGCCATTTTTTTGCACAGCGGAACACTGCCATCACGTTCCCTTTGAGTTCCAGGAGGCGCGATTTCTGGGAACTGTTTCAAAGCGTTCCCAGAAATCGCGCCCCCTAGAATTCAATGGGAACACCCAGCGGCAAAGGCGGTGTTCCGCTATGCAGAAAAATGGCATCCTGGGACCCATCGCGTTCCCGTCACGCTCCCTGCGTGCTCCCGCGCACCCCCGTTAGAATGCACTGGGGAACATTTTAACCCTGGTGCGATAAACTTCATTGAATATAATAATATATAGGAGAAACTGAATGCACATGCCAGCCCAGAGACACTTGAGACAATACCTGTGTTTTTAAAAATATGGCTGTTTTAAAAATCCCTTTAACAAAAGTAATAAAGTTCACATAGCTTAAGACCTTCACAATATGCAGAATTATATTTAGGCATCTGTTGAACAAAAGTAAAGATAAATATAGCCTCATTCCATTGCTGATGAATATCATTAAAAGCCATCATCAGACTTAATTAATATATTCACATTATTCAAATACAGATAGAAGAAGTTCTTTGCTGTCACGATGAGAAAAGTGGAGTACTTTCCCTTTTGTTTGATGTGAAAAGCAACTGATGCTGTGCAATATACTTCAGGAAGGAGGAAAACATTCTGTTTGGAAATCCATCACTTCATAATACATCTGCTCCTACATATTCTTGAGTTTTGAACTAGTGACAGGAAATCTACAAGGCTCTCTGAATAATGAAATTGTAGTTGACTACATCCATTTCCACAGTGCAAGCTAGACCTAGCAACAAACTGAGATACCCCACTGAAGTCAAAAGACTTGTCTGTACCTAACTGATATCAGCTTTATATGCTTTTTATAGATGAATTACACTCTGACACCTGCCTATCACCCTTTTGTAAAATCGAGGTCATTAGCATGCAGTAAGTGTGTGAAGCTTTTATCACCTTTTCAGTACATATTTACAGTGGGGCCTCCGCATACGCGGATTTTTTTACGCGGCTTTGAGCGTATGCGCTCAAGCCGCTGGGTGCGCGTGGGGCAGAAGGGGTGGCGTGTCCCATTTAGTTGAATGGGTGCGCGCGCCCGTTGCGCCCTGCGCACCTCCGCGCCGCCGTGCACGAGCCCCATTCTTTACAATGTTTACAATGGGGCTCGAGCATAGGCAGAAATCGCCATATGCGGCAGGATCCGGAACAGATCCCCCGCGTATGGCGAGGTTCCACTGTATATGTTGAACTGTTATTCTTATCCACATTGGTGACTGTGAATAAGGACAAGACTAATAAAGTCCTACTTTTCTATAGCATTACTTGTGTGCAATTCTTAAAAGCCTTTTTGCAGTCATGACATAATGACTGCATTACTAGAAAATCAAACTTTATATGCAGTGATGGCAACAGAAACTAACCGACAATATAAGCCATTGCTCTACAATTTGGTGATTTAGGCCAAAAATAGACAGCCGTAAAAGGGTGGCTTAATGCCACCCCTTTGAGCACCAGATGCCACACACCCAACCCAGCATTTTCCCAGTGCAAAAAGAAGTGGCAGATAGCTGCTCCTTTTTGTGCAAGGAAAATGGTACTTTTGCTGCCACTGTGGCAGTTTTTCAGCATTTCTGTGGTGCAGCTCGTGTAAACATTGCACCACGAAAATGTCGTGAATTCAATGCACATGCAGTCAGCCGTGCAGCTTTCTGGCAGCCTGGGGGCATGCTGCTGTCTGAACACCATGGCACCATGCAGCTGGGAAGCCAGTTTAATTCTCCAGTCTGTTTTGCCCTTTATATAGATTCAGTGGAGCCATTTAATATGAGACCACTGTCATATAACTGTGTATCAGAATCAATTTATTTATTTTTAAATGAAAAATAATGAGACAATATAGCAGCCAGACCAAGATCATAGGAAGAATTTAGATGAGTGAAATCAAATGCCTTTCAGTATTCTGTTTATATAGTGGATGCCTGTGAAAATCTACAACCAGGACCTGAGTCCAATAGATCATCCTGCTCCTGTTCCTCAAGCACTGATCTTGTGAGACCTCTGATCCTGAGGATTATATATAGACATAATGACTAACAGGCATTGATAGCCCCATTCACCATAAATTTGTCTGATCTCCTTTTCTACAGACATGGAAATTAGTTACCATCACTACAGACTCTTTAATATTACATGATTAGAACACTATATATGATACCACTTTAACTGCCATGACTGCATCCTATGGCATCCTGGGTTTGGTGAGGCATTAAAGCTTTAAATAATTTCCCCTAAACTCATAATCTCAGAATTCCATAGGATAGTTCCATGAAAATTAAAATGGAATCAAAGTACTATAATGGTGCAGTATGCAATGGCACTACATCTTGTGACCCATCTAAACAAGCAATGCTTTTCAATGAACAATATAGGCTGGACTTTAAAAAAAAACCTCTCCCCATCCCTGATTTGAGACAATTTAGACAGTGACCCAACTGTTTCATGAGGGCAGACAACTATGGACAATCCAGGAGGCGACCCCTGTTCTGTTTTTCACCACCTCCAGACCTCTGCAGTTACTTCCACTTGTTTTGCAGGGAGGGGGAGGAAGTTATATCAGGACGTTTTGGTGGACATCTCCATTTTGGAGATCAAGTTTTATTTTGTTTTGTTTAATGGGGGACTTTGGGATAACCTGAAGTCACAATGGCAGACCACAGACTTTCCATCTCAGTCTAGTTTTTCTAGTCCACATCTTAGAATGTGGATTTAATGTAGACCCACCCATGACAGCATTAGAAAAAATGAAGAAGCACAAAGGAGTCATTGAATTGGAGAATGAGCTTTGTCTTCCAAAGGGACAGTGCATTTCACTACAACACTGTCATCTTAGATATGGTTTTGCTAAAGTGTGTCCCACTGGTTCTAGACATACTGTAAGAATGCTAAAGGCTCTTGTAGCACCTTTGAGACTAGCTGAAAGAGAGAAGTGTACCATGAGCTTTCATAGATTTGGGTCAACTGTTGTTGTGTTCAAATCTTTTGTCATACAGCAACCCTGAGGTGAACTTATCACAGGGCTTTCCTGGCAAAGTTTCTTGGAGGGAGGTTTATATTGACTACCTATGAGGATGAGAGTGTGACTTGCTCAAGGTCACGCAGTGGGTTTCCATGTGTGAACGGGGATTTGAACCCTGGTTTCCCAGAGTCTTATCCAATATTGAAATGACTACACTACACTGCCTCTCTGAAGATGCTTAAAGTCACTTGGGTCTGTTTCCAGTTTATGACTTTGTTATCTTTTTTCTATGGGAAGTGTATTATTATTAGTAGTATTAGTATTAGTATTAATGTTAGGGTGATTCTTGCCCTCCTGGCTCCACTACCAGCCTTGGTGACACTGTGGAAGTAGCAGGTCTACTATGTCCTGGACCACATTGAACAGTTAGTAGTGGCTCAGTAATAGTATAACTAAAGGGACTTCAGGCAAGAAACTGTGGTGGCTAATGTTAAATTAATACTTTAGTTTGTACTACCGATAGATGCATTTCCAAACTTAGAACAGGCTGACATTCACTGCTAAAAAAAAGACAGTTATTTTTTTAAACCCACATAGAGTCACACTATAAATAGGAAATAAGGCCAAAATCACTGTTATTTGTGAGACTGGCTGCCTGAGATGAGAATGCCCCTTTCACCTCTTGGATACAAATGTGACTGCAGTATACGATAAAATTAAACATATTTCAGGCTTTCACCTTTTTCCCTACAGGGCAACAAATCCACTATGAAAAACCCTGAACACATGTGTTTATCACCATCTGCAGCTTCTGCTTAGAAGAAACCCAGGACCACAATCTAAATCCCTTTGCATCCAACTAAAACGGAAAGCCCTCACTAGGTCAAAGGGATAGAGAGTGATGTAGGACTGTAACCAGGATACATCACTTCTCTTCATATTTGCATTGATGTTGCAGACATGTAGCACAAACCTTTAGGGGTTTCTTAAAATTTTCTAATGTGTCTGATAATCCTCTGGCATAAAATACAGTGGGAGAACAAATTTTTAAAAGTTCCCAGGTTCAAATGCCTGTTAACTGTTCAGGTAGCAGTTATTGAGGGAAACTGTCATGAGTTAAAAGCAGAATACAGATGTAATAATGTACAAGGTTATACACTGTGAATAAATCAGCTATATTTGACACAGAATTGAGTTGTAATAGAACATGACGTAAGCTTTTTTCTTCTATACTGTAGCGGTATGTATAAGCAACTATGACCTGAATCATCCTTTGTTCATCTAGCTCTATGTTGTGTACAGGCAGGTCTCCAAGATATGGGGGGAAAAGAATACTTCAGATAAGGCACTCATCCCACCTAATTCAGAGAATTATATGTGGGAGGGAAGAGTCGAGCACAATTGCATTCCATTTGGTACTCTTTTGTGTTTTCCCACTGTTTCTTCTTTTCATCTTTTTTTCACATAAGGACCTGCTGGCAATCCTGTTAGCAACTTGGGAAATCATATGCATATGTTCTTTTTTTATTAACATCCTGATCATCTAATCTTGTAGCAGTGTTGGGAGGTTGGTGTTCCTCTTCTTCCTCTTACCTCCATCCTCAAACTTCTATTGTAATGATGTCCCTGAAGCATCCCTCCCCGGACATGGCTAGCCCATGCGCTGGCGGAGTGCAGAGATGGATTGGAGAAAACTCGTGACCATTCCCGAGAGTCATATGTGAAATGATTACAATCCTCCACTGGCCGTGCATCTAGGGTTTGATCCGCATACTCCCCTGACGTGACTAGGCGGGGTGGGGGAGCGGATAGATACAATCGGGGGGTTGGGCAGACGCGTCATATCAACATCCTGTTCTATGGGGTGGATGAGGGTCAGTTTAGGTGTCTCCTTGCGCCACCTCCTCCACCAAGCACTGAACCAGCTCTACAACTGAGTCCAAGGTTGGTGAATGGGCAGAGGTAGCCTAACGCCAGATGCAAAACTATTACCCTTACCCTCCTCGGCCCTGCTCTATCCCGGTCGTCCTCGCGATCATCTCCGCCTGCCTCTGCGCAGCTGATGGCCTCTACACCGGCTCCCCAACTCCGCCGTCGCACGCCAATCGTCTTCTGCGGTAACACCTGCTTGACCCCCCCCCGTCACCTATCCGTGTGGTTTCTCTGTCCGCGCATCGCTGTCCGTGTTTCCTTGTTGTTACGATGACTATCACCTAATCTTTGGCCCAACTGTTAGATATCCGTTCTTCCTCTCGGTGTGCGCGCGTTCTAACTTTGAATAGATCGCTCGTTCGTGCGTACTAGCCACTTCGAGCCTCTCGACTTTTTCTCTCTCTGCTCTCACTCCTCTCGCGCGTCTCCGGCTCCTCCCTCCCTCTCTCTCCTCGCCTCTTGCTCTCTCTCTACTTTCTCTCTGCCCATTCCACATACTTACTCATTGTAAGCTGGTTCAGTGCTTGGTGGAGGCTGGGCAAGGAGCACCTAAACTGCATCCCATAGCAGATGTGATATGAGGTCTGCCATGGTCCTCACGTCTCGTGGAGGATTATCATTTCACATCTGACTATGGACATGGTCAGATTTCTTCAATCCATCCTGCACTCCGCCAGGCATGGGATAGCCATGCCGGGAGGAGCTTCAGGACTCTACAATAGTTGAGGATGGAGGGAAGAGGAACACCAACCTCCACACTGACAAAAAAAAAAGACATATGCTATGCATGTCTCTACAGGATGCCAGCCTCTATGTTGACAAAAAAGATGAAAGACAGTGGGAAAACACAAAAGAGTAACAAATGGAATGCAATTGTGCTCGAATCTCCCTCCCTAATAATTCTATGAATTAGGTGGGATGAGTGCCTTATCTGAAATATCCCCATATTTGGAGAACTGCAGTGTAACAACATAGAGCTAGATGAACTGGATGATCAGTCATAGTTGTATACAACAGTACAGTATTAGAAGAAAAAGCTACAGTCCTGTGCTAATGTAAACTCAATTCTGTGTCAAATATAGCTGATTTATTCACAGTGTATAACCTTGTACATTATTACATCTGTATTCTGCTTTTAACTCATGACAGTTTCCCTCAATAACTGCTACCTGATACAGTTAACAGGCATTTGAACCTGGAACTTTTAAAAATTTGTTCTCCCACTATATATGCGCCAGAGATATCAGAACATTAGAAAATTTGAAACCCAAAGTTTGTGCTACATGTCTGCAACATCAATGCAAATATGAAGAAGTATGTATCCTGGTTACAGTCCTACATCACTCCTTTGACTAGTGAGGCTTTCCGTTTTAGTTGGATGCAAGGGATTTAGATTGTGGTCCTGGGTTTCTTCTAACAGAAGCTGCAGATGGTGATAAACACATGGTTCAGGGTTTTTCATAGTGGATTTGTTGCCCTGTAGGAAAAGGTGAAGCCTGAAATATGTTTAATTTATCGTATACTGCAGTCACATTTGTATCCAAGAGTGAAAGGGGCATTCTCATCTCAGGGCCAGTCTCACAAATAAGTGATTTGGCTATTTCCTATTTAGTGTGACTCTATGTGGGTTTAAAAAATAACTGTCTTTTTTTAGCAGTGAATGTCAGCCTGTTCTAAGTTTGGAAATGCATCTATCGGTAGTAAAACTAAGTATTATTTAACATCGCCCCACAGTTTCTTGCCTGAAGTCCTTGAGTTATCTATTACTGAGCCACTACTAACTGTTCAATGTGGTCCAGGACATAGTAGACCTGCTACTTCCACATGTCACCAGGCTGGTAGTGGAGCCAGGAGGGCAAGATCACCCTAACATTAATACTATATAATACTAAACTACTAATAATAATCACTTCCCATAGAAAAAAGATAACAAAGTCATAACTGGAAACAGACACAAGTGACTTTAAGCATCTTCAGAAGGCAGTGTAGTGTAGTCATTTCAATTGGATAAGACTCTGGGAAACCAGGGTCAAATCCCCGTTCACACATGGAAACCCACTGCAGGACCTGAGCAAGTCACACTCTCATCCTCATAGGTGTCAATATAAACCTCCCTCCAAGACTTTGCCAGGAAAGCCCTGTGATAAGTTTCACCTCAGGTTGCTGTATGACAAAGATTTGAAACACCAACAGTTGACCAAATCTATGAAAGCTCATGGTACACTTCTCTCTTTCAGCTAGTCTCAAAGGTGCTACAAGAGCCTTTAGCGTTCTTACAGTATGTCTGGAACCAGTGGGACACACTTTAGCAAACATATCTAAGATGACAGTGTTGTAGTGAATGCACTGTCCCTTTGGAAGACAAAGCTCATTCTCCAATTCAATGACTCCTTTGTGCTTCTCATTTTTTCTAATGCTGTCATGGGTGGGTCTACATTAATCCACATTCGAGTGTGGACTAAGAAAAACTAGACTGAGATGAAACAGTCTGTGGCTGCCATTGTGACTTCACGGTTATCCCAAAGTCCCCCATAAACAAAACAAAATAAAACTGATCTCCAAAAATGGAGATGTCACAAAAACGTCCTGATATAACTTCCCCCCCTCCCGCAAAACAAGTGGAAGTAAACTGCCAGAGGTCTGGAGGTGGTGAAAAACAGAACAGGGGTCGCCCTGGATTGTCCATAGTTGTCTGCCCTCATGAAACAGTTGGGCACTCTAAATTGTCTCAAAGTAGGGGATGGGGAGAGGTTTTTTTTAAGTCCAGCCTATATTGTTCATTGAAAAGCATTGCTTTTTAGATGGGGTCACAAGATGTAGTGCCCATGCATACTGCACCATATAGTACTTTGATTCCATTAATTTTCATGGAACTATCCTATGGAATTCTGAGATTCTGAGTTTAGGGAATTATTTAAAGCTTTAGTGCCTCACCAAACCCAGGATGCCATAGGCTGCAGTCATGGCAGTTAAAGTGGTATCATATATAGTGTTTCTAATCATGTAATATTAAGAGTCTGTAGTGATGGTAACTAATTTCCATGTCTGTAGAAAGGAGATCCAGACAAATTATGGTGAATGGGGCTATCAAGCCTGTTAGTCATTATGTCTTATATAATCCTCAGGATCAAGTCTCACAGATCAGTGCTTGAGGACAGAGCAGGATGTCTATTGGCTCAGGCCTTGTTCAGATTTTCACAGTCCTCCAGCTATAGTAGAACGAACTGAAAGCATGTGAGTCACTCATCGAAAGTCGTCCAGATCTGTGTCGGCTGCTATATGTCCATAGTTTTCATTAAAAGAAAAAATTGATCGATACACAAAGCCGTGAAGGTCAACCTGGTTGTAGTTTGTAATCGGCACCCAAAAATAGACTGGAGATATTTAAACGCCATTCCCCAGCGGCATGGCCATGGTTGCAGACAGCAGCATCCCACCAGGCTGCCAGAAGCTGCACGGCTGCGAAGTGCAGGTGCAGTGATTATCACGACATTTGTGGCGGGTGCAATGTTTACACGGCAGCCCACAGAAATGGCTGGAAAACTGCCACGTGGCAGCAAAAGTACCATTTTCCTTGCACAAAAGGAGCAGCTATCTGCCACTTCTTTTTGCACTGGAAAATTGCTGGGTTGGTGTGTGGCATCTGGTGCTCAAAGGGGTGGCATTAAGCCGCCCTTTTTACGGCTGTCTATTTTGGCCTAAATCACCAAATTGTAGAGCAATGGGCTTTATATGTCGGTTAGTTCTGTTGCCATCACTGCATATACAGTTTGATTTTCTAGTAATGCAGTCATTATGTCATGACTGCAAAAAGGCTTTTAAGAATTGCACACAAGTAATGTATAGAAAAGTGGACTTATTAGTCTTGTCACTTACACAGTCACCAATGTGGATACAGAAAACAGTTCAACATATACAGTGGAACCTCCGCCAACGCGGGGGATCTGTTTCCGGATCCTGACGCCGCAGAGGGCGATTTCTGCCTATGCTCGGCCCCATTGTAAACATTGTAAAGAATGGGGCTCGGCACGGGGCGCGGAGGTTGTGCGGGGCGCAACGGGCGCGCGCGCCCATTCAACTAATGGGACACGCCGCCCTTCTGCCCCCTGCGCGCCCAGCGGCTTGAGCGCATACGCTCAAAGCCGCGTAAAAAAAATCTGCGTATGCGGAGGCCCCACTGTAAATAGTACTGAAAAGGTGATAAAAGCTTCACACACTACTGCATGCTAATGACCTCGATTTTACAAAAAGGGTGATAGGCAGGTGTGTCAGAGTGTAATTCATCTATAAAAAGCATATAAAGCTGATATCAGTTAGGTACAGACAAGTCTGTGTGACTTCAGTGGGTATCTCAGTTTGTGCTATGTCTAGCTTGCACTGTGGAAATGGATGTAGTCAACTACAATTTCATTATTCAGAGAGCCTTGTAGATTTCCTGTCACTAGTTCAAAACTCAAGAATATGTAGGAGCAGATGTATTATGAGTGATGGATTTCCAAACAGAATGTTTTCCTCCTTCCTGAAGTATATTGCACAGCATCAGTTGCTTTTCACATCAAACAAAAGGGAAAGTACTCCACTTTTCTCATCGTGACAGAAGAACTTCTTCTATCTGTATGGTGAATAATGTGGAATATATTAATTAAGTCTATGATGATTGCTTTTAATCTGATATCATCAGCAATGGAATGAGCTATATTTATCTTTACTTTGTCAACAGATGCCTAAATATAATTCTGCATATTGTGAAGGTCTTAAGCTATGTGAATTTATTACTTTTGTTAAGGGATTTTTTAAAACAGCCATATTTTAAAACACAGGTATTGTCTCCAAGTGTCTCTGGCTGGCATGTGCATTCAGTTTCTCCTATCTATTATTATATTCAATGACGTTTATCGCACCAGGGTTAAAAATTCCCCAGTGCATTCTAACGTGGGTGCGCGGGAGCACGCAGAGCGTGACGGGAATGCGATGGTCCCAGGAGCCATTTTTCTGCATAGCGGAACGCCGCTTTGCCGCTGGGTTGGTCCCATTGAGTTCTAGGGGCCACGATTTCTGGGAATGCTTTGAAACAGTTCCCAGAAATCGCGCCTCCTGGAACTCAAAGGGAAGTGATGGCCAGCGTTCCGCTGTGCAAAAAAAATGGCATTCTGGGACCCATCGCGTTCTGTCCGCGCCCTGTGTGCCCCCGCGTGCCCCGTTAGAACGCACCGGGGAACATTTAACCCCGGTGTGATAAACTTCTTTGTTTGCACCATATAAGTTGGTCAGCATTCATGGTTACATTTATACCAGGGTGAGCCAATATTGGGGTTAGAATGCCACATTTAGCCACCAAGAAGAACCTGGAGGGCTGCTCTCCAATCTAATTTTTTGGACCCACAATGTCTCCAATTGCCCCCAGAGTTCCAGCACTGGACCATTTGGATCAGAAAATGTCTTTTCTAGTTTAGTATTCTTTTTCCTCAGTGGTCAAACAGACATCTATAGGAAGCGCACTATCAGAACATATACACAGTAGTTTCCTCCACTCATGTTCTCTAGCATCTGCTATTTCGAGCATACTGCTCAATCATTGCTGGTTTTCCATGTTGATCAGTGTCACCTCCAGACTGACCAAAAAGCTTTGGCATTGATGAGAGTTATAACTGTTATATTTTTTTCTGAGGTCTGCCATGACATTCTTTCCTTATCTAGTATTTTTCTTGTGAACACCAGTATTAGATGAAACTTTTAAAACAACTGTTGTTATATGTGATTCCCACCACGCACCTCATCCTGTCATGCAAGTTTCAGTATTGGCCGGGTAAATGTTACATGTCTGTATCCACTGACTAAATTCCTCCTGCTGTATTTTTGGTGGCACTACTGATGACATTTGGAATGAGGGTCTGACTTTTGTCAGAATTGACAAAACTGAGCGAGATGGATTAACAGTTCAAGCCAAAATTAAGCAGCTTCCCTATATTCCTGCGTAATATTTCCAGCAGTTGTGTAATGCTGTCTTTCCATACTATTGCAAGATATATGGCCTTTACAGACTGCCAAAATAAAGCTGCTTCGGGTCTCTTTGGAGGTATGTTGTTTAAATGATGCATGCATCCAAGAATCCGGAAGCTGCCACCAAAGCTGCACTTCAGTGCTTAGGAATGAGTGTGGCTTTGCGCGACCTCCGGACTCTTAGGACCCTGCATCATTTAATAGCCTATACTCCAAAGATACCCGAAGCAGCTTATTTGGGCAGTCTGTAACCGGCCAATGACACTTGCATAAGTGCTTTCATGGAATATTTTGCTTGGTCTAAATACTACTGTTAGTCTCAATGGGATGGGCCCATTAATCAGTGGATTTACCTATGCTGATGCTACCATTCAAACGTTGATTTATAGGTCTACTCTAGTCAAGACTAACCAATAGGCTTCAGGCCAATATCTGGGCTGGAAATTGTTAAGTGTTATGCATGCATAATTGTTGATTGAAAGGGAGGGGGAATCAACATTTTTAGTACAATTGCCATGGATAAATATGAACATTTGGCAACACAAGTCCCAATTCACTAATGTAATATACAACCACACACACACACATTTCATCACTGCAAAGTTATGCTTCATTTTTTATATGTATATTTCAAGACAATGTCAAACAATAGAGTTCATTGGCCACTGAGCTTACTCAAGGAGGACATGATAGTACCAGAAAGACTGTCACCTAGAAGAAGCAAATTGCTTTCTCTTGCACCAGATGATGATAGATACAATGGCCTTGAGCTATAGGAGGATATGTTTTGGTTAAATGTTGGGAGAAAACATTTATGGTAAGATCAGTTTGACAATGGAACTTTATATAGTGAACTTTTATACGGCACGGTATGGGACTGGATGTCACTTACGGTATCTTCCAGCTCTTGATTCTATGATTTTATATTGAGACGTGAGAGCTAACTAGAGGTTTCCCAAGAGAGGCTGGGGGAGCCCTTGCTATGGACACTATGGCTCTGGAATATGTGGTCTACAAGGCAAGATATCTTCCAACTCTGCAATTCTGATGATTCTAATATCTGAGTGGTGAAAGGCACTAGTTTTAGGTACACACAACCATATGAAAATCTAGGTCTAGAGGATTTAAGGATTATCTGTTTTCCCTGCAGGAGAATTGGTAAACGTCCCTTCCTTTCACCCTGGAGAACATTCTGTCTGAATATAAAACAGCAGAACTTTCTTTAAATATTTGCAGCTGAAATAATCTAAGAAGATTGTCTAACAGAGCATTGATAATTTAACATACATTAATCAAAACACAACACTGCTTCTAATGAATGCCTTTCCTCACCTTTGGAATAGAAACTGGAGTGTCTTGTTCACCTACTTATTAGTCTATAAATATTCTAATTAGGCTACAACTCCAGATGAATAGGATAGCAATTGAGACATTTTAGACTAGGTACAAAAGAGATACTCCAAACTTCCCTCTTGTCTGTGCTCTCCTGGCATTTATAATCATGTTGAAATGCTAAATTTAATCGCTTGCCTAATTAGACATGGTTGTAATTATCCCCCCTACCCAAATGTCAAATAGGAAGAAGAAAGTTGAGAACAGAAATGACAACTTGAGACAAACATTTTTTGCAGCACCTTTCGCCGACATGAAACATGGTGTTCCAATTTAAAAATCACTCTGCCTCAAATTCCAGGTATTAATCTTCAGCATGCATGAAAGCATCAGAGATAGCACAATGGACATGAGGAGTACAGGCCTGACTGCCACCATGAATTGATGCATGCAGCCCATTTCCACTTTGGGAGACTGTTCTATGCATCTGTGATGCTTCTCATAATGTTTAAATGCATTGTATCACTGCTTAAATTTGAGTGCACCTGAACAAATAAATTCACATAGCCTATTTTGGTCAAACATGCCCTCTTTTGTCCCTTTCAGCATTTGGGATAATATAATTAATTAATACTTTTTTGGGGGGGAGGGTGATGGTCAGTCTGCTTCTGATACGCAAAATCACTACCCTTCCTTACTGACATGGTCCTCAGATGTGGTATCCAGCTGGTATCCTGTTAGAGAGTTCTAGCATACTCATCTTCACCATTGTAATTAACCATTTTTGGACATTGCAGTGAACAGAATCCGTACCAACCATGCACCAACCCAAATACCCCTTACCCACCTTTTCTCTATTAACATCTCCCCCTCCTGCAGCATGGCATTTTTCTGACTGGTGATGAAGCAGGGAACAATCCAGCCTTTTCTTATTACCTGGATGCACAATGATAGGTCTGTTCTGTGACTCTTGATGGTCCTCTGAGGTCCCCGAGGATGATATCATAGCTGTGTGTCCAGCAATAGGAAAATGACTAGATGATTCTCTCCCATTCCCTTCCTACTCTCCACCAGCCAGGAAATTCCATGTTTGTGAAGAGGTTCAGCAGAGAAAAAGATGGATTTGGAGGTTTCATTGTGAGATGTATCATGGTTATATAGTGCAATACATCTGCCAGTCCAGATCTTGGCCCTCATGTCCCTCTCCAGTTTGACTAGGCTATTTCATTATTTATTAACCTTTATTTATAAAGCACTGTTATATTTACACTGATGCTTGTTTGTTAAAAGTCACCCCACTACTGGAGCATGATTGGAGAATGCTAGCTTACTCCTTTATTTAATGAGAGAGCAGAATCCCTCCCCGTTGTGGCAGTTGTGTTGTTGATGTGGCTCTGATATCAGCCACTGTGTTACCAATGTCAGCGAGTCCTCCCGGTTCTGCTGGAAATTTTAAAGCAGCTGTTCAAGATGTTCAAACCTTTTCAGCACTCCTTTCAAATTTTGACTAAACTTGGTAGGAATTTACCCACCCATTGAAATGAAAGCTATCTATCACACACATGACTCCAAGTCTCAGCCCCCAACTAAAAACTAGAAATATTATTGGGGATCCCCTTGCAAAGTTATTAGAAGGGAAAACACAGAACTGGGAAAGCAACTAGCAACAAGGAAGGTAGCTGCCTGTAAGAAGCTACTGTTTGGGTAGCAAAAGCATAATGGAGCCAGGTTTCAAAAGTAAAGAAATTGTTTCAGAACAAAGTTACTTTTTAGGGCAGTGAGTACCATATTCCAGTTATCTTTAAAAATAACTTTTTAACCATACTGAGCAGATTTTTAAAAAAATCAAACTATCCTTAAAAAGAGGTAACAAAAAGCAACAACCTCCCTTTTCTCCAAAATACACAAGATCCAGTATGTTGATGCTACGGGTTTGGGGGGGGGGCATGGAAGATTGTGGAGTCTGCTTCACTATGTTTACTGACATCTTGGAAAGTAGTATTTCATCCCCATATTTATCATGAGGGAATTGAAGAGCATTTGTTGTCTTTGCTCAGTGCAGTGTTCAGGAAGTAATTGCTGTGTTCAAACTGAAACGATATTATTTTCTCATGCTTATGTTTGGGTCTGCATATTACATGGATGGGAATACCTGATGAATCCAGGGTTCTCAACCAGTTCATACAAATATATACCTGAAAGTCTAGAAAACCATTGCTGCTAACTGGAGTTGACAACAGTGAGTAAAACAGACCAATGATCAGACTCGATATCATTCGTTCCAATGTTCCTACTTGATCCTCACATAAATGGGTCTGATGGCAACTCCCACATTTCCAAGCCACATCACCTGTAGGTGATGGGTTGTAATCTACCTATCCGGAGACCATGTTAGCAAAATTTCTAGTAAAGACTTGAGCTGAATTCACTTGGGGACTTACATCTTTCATAAAAGGACTACATCTGGTAGAGAGTTGAGCAGTTTCATAAGTCCATATTCAGCAAGGCACTGGACATAAAAAATTCATAAGGGAGCAGTGAAGTGACCAGTGCATAATGAGACCAATCACTGCACAATGGGACAGAAACGTAACAAATGAGGTCAATGCCACAATGGGACCAATGCACATGAGTACACTTGCTAGGGAACTGATACACATTGGCAGAGCCTGATGTGCTAGGACACTCTTGCCAGTGTTCTGTCACACATCCTCACAATAATTAGCAGAGTTCCTTAGCACATCTGCTATGTAGCTACACATACAAAGTTATGCAGGTAGAATTCTGGCTGCCATTTTACAGACCTTTACTATGCTTGCTTAGCAAGAAATCCTGGTGAGTATTACCAATCATGAATGGCAATAGTAAAAATTGGACAGCAGGTGCTGACTGTTCATGCACATAGAGGCACTCTATGTCCCAGTCCTAAAATTTGTAATTCAGATCAGGCCGCGAACTGAGCTTTAGCTCAAGTTTAGCCATGCCATTTAAAAACATATCATGTACTTGGCCCAAGTAATTATAGGGCTGGTATAATCAACACTTGTTTCCTTTTAATATAATTTTCCCACCATAGACAGCCTTTATGATAGCTTGTCTTTTTCAAGCAGATAAATTCAAAATCACTACAGCTGAATTGGATTTTAATTCTGTCACACGCCACACAAATGCACATAGAGTCCTCTCTCAGCAATAGTAGGCCTCATTTCATTAACCAAGAATTATGTACCCGTGTTTCATGTGTCTGTGATAAGCTGATAACAGACACGGACAGAGGCTGCTGCAAAGAGTGAAGGGATATGTAAACACTTTCAAGGCATCTATAATTTAAAATTAATGTGCTAATATGTTCAATGCCCAACCTACAGAAAAATCTCTAGCCTGATGTGAGGAAGTATCCATTGCATGCAATTTCAATCCTGCATCTCCAATTAGAAGGCTGCCAGAGCTGATTGGGATCTGGAGAATAGTCTATTGGATAGGATAGATCCTCAGAAAAAAACATCCACACAATCCTAATGGAAATTAATGGAAGCAGCATAAAAATAACAACTAGACCAGAGATAGACAGTGTGATACAGTGACAAACTCTCCTACCTCACCACACTGCCTGATGGAAACTGGAGTTCAACATCATCTGTAAGGACATAAGTTTCCTAACATGCTATCATGTTCTTTTATATAATTTCAGTTGGCCTAAATCATATTTGTTTGACCCGGTGTAGATCCATAGATCAACAGCTGAACGTTAAATCAACAATTATGTAAACGAGGTTGATTCAGAGGTCACAGATGATTTACAAACTTTAAATTAGAGTATGATGATGACATTGAATAGTTCAAGATTTCCCATACTTTGTGCTCAATCACTAATCAGAATGGAGACTGTGGTCAAGAAAACCTGGAAGTGAGTTATGAAGTAACTAGACCAGATGCTGAAGTGTAAAATAGTATCACTTAATAGTAACTTAGGATGGCCCATGGCATCAGATTTCATACAGTATCTATGTACGGTTGTGAAAGCAGGATAGTGAGACGGGAAATAAATCAGTAATTTGGAAATGTGGTGCTGGAGAAAGTCTGAGGATACTGTGGACTGCTAAAAAAAACTACATAGGTCTAGAACAAATCAGGCTGAACTTTCCCTAGAAACAAAGATGATTAAAATGAGTACAGTACTTTGTTGTATCAGTGAGAAGACATGGTTTACTCAAAAAGACAATCATGTTTGGTAAGGTAGAAGCAGTATGAAAAGGTAGACTGTATTCCATGATGGATAGACTCAATCAGGGAAGTGATACTGTGAGTCTTCAGACCCGAGCAGGTCTACGGGACATGGAGGTCTCTCATCATAGGTTTACCATAAGGCAAAACAATCTAAGGCAGCTAAGAACAACAACAAACTTTAGGAGGGAAAACTAACCGGATTTAGACCAGGGGTTGAGTTCATATTGGACTCTGAGTGCAACTTCCACACCCATCACCGCTGGCAATGTGCTAGGCTTGCTGGGACTTCAGTCCAAAAAACATTTGGAGGGTTGATGATTCTCAGTACTGATTAAGGTCAATTAACCTTCCAATGAAGAAAACTGCCTAGTAGATTATATCATGGCTTATTCCCACTGGGAGTATAATTTGATTTCTATTAGGCTTCGCTCCGTGTCAGAAATCGATTCCAAAGGTCCCTCATTCTTGCTACAAAAAACAGATTTTTCCTTACCCCAGTGTAAAGTGGGTTTTTTGGGCATGATTCTTGGTCCCCATTTGTGCCGCTTCCAAATAAATATATCAATCATCATGAGCAGGAGGGAGGAGAGAGGAAGCCCCAAGTTGGGGAGGAGGAGGAGGAAGAAGCAAGAGGAAGAAAGGCCAGGAAGAAAGCCCAGGATGTGTCTCTTGGAGCTCTCCTTCTGCTCACTTTTTCTCTCCCTTCCCTTCCTTTTGCTGCTTCTCTTTCCGGGAAGGGACTCCTCGGGGAGAGAGAGGTGCAGAGCACCCCAGGTGAGGCGATGCTCCTTTGGCCATTTCATCCAGAAAAGTCCCCCCCTGCTTCCCTCCTGGAAACCAGCCTGTCACTGTTTGCTTGCTGGAGCCATAGCTACCAATGCTGTCATGGCTTCCACCTTCATTGTGGGGCTGCCTGCCTGTCCGCCTGCCTCAGTGGTTTCGTCTCATCCTTTCCACCCTACATGAGGTGTGTGTGTGTGTGTGTGTGTGTGTGTGTGTGTGTGGTCCGCACACTCCTGGTCTGCCCGGATGCAAGCCTTTGCCCATGTCTCAGCTGTCTGGGAAAGAAAGAAAGTGATGCTGAACGAGCACAGCAGAACTCTCCGGCAGCATCAGCCATGGCAGGTGCCCACTACCCGCTCCCTGTCTCCACTCTGCTGCCCCAGCCTCCCACTCCTGCCTGCAACTCCCACCACACCACCACCTTACCACTACCACGCCGCCCCCCCCTGCCGGACCCTCTGCCATTGGCACCAACTCCTATAGGCTGGGAGGAGGAGTAGAAGAAAGGAAGGTACCACAAGAGGAGGAGAGAACAGGGAACATGGCAAGTTTTTTAAATTAAGTGATAAATCAATAGAATGGCTTAGCAACTATTTACCTTTGCAAGTAGTTGCGAGATCAATCTCTCAATTCATTGATTACCTTTATTAAAAAAAACACCTATGTCACACCACAAACTTAAAAGGCAGTATTGGGGTGTGTGTGACATCTTCAAAAAAACTGGGGAGGAGATGGTAAACGCTCGTTCTCATCGTCCCTCCTCTCAGCATGAATAAATTCTATCGGTTGTTCACACTTACTGGAATGCTCAGATCGATTCTCTGAAAAGAACCACTTTGAAACTATTATCAGAAACCCTTGGTGTGTTGTGTGTGTTTGCCCCACTGTATCGTCACTGAAATCAATTGAATAAGCATACGAATTGATTTCAAGTGGGAATGAGGGTTCATATCCTCAATCTGTGATTTGCTGCAAATTGTACTGGAAATGAGCTCAATGTCTTTTTTTGAAGCTTTCCTATCAACAAAAGGTCCATATGAATTATTGAGTTCATTGTGTGGTGATAAAGGCCTGTGCCTTGTGACAAGTGTTAAGTTTCCACTGTAGTGTTTTTTTTAAACAACTGCTAAGAGATATCTGGGCTATTCCTTTAGTTTCATTTCAGTCTTGAAGTCCAGTACAGAGAGTTAAGGAAAAGAAATGGTGGGGGAGGATCAAGAGGGGGGGGTGGGAGGGAGAGGTCAAGACAGAGACAGAGGGAATCTTCGTACCCATCACTCGGTTTATTTTCCTATTTATATAACTTGGAGGCTACTGGAGAAACATTTCAGTGGTGCTAAGTACAGTTTGCGTCCTGTGCTCCAATGGAGTATAACAGGCCTGGCTCCAGAAAATGTCCAATATATCAGGTTAATTGCCTCCTGTTAGATGATAATGCACTAGTAGTAGGCTTTCAATATATCACCTTAGATCGTGCATAGCACTTCCCCTGAATTAGTAATGATCATGCTTTCAGATAAGTGGTGCCACAAGCTGCTAGAATGACTGTCAGGAAATGTTGACAATAAAAAAGTGTGTGTACAGACACTGACTGGTATATGTGAAGGGTTGGGAGACAGCATGGGAATACTAAAATGTATGTCCAGCTTTGTGGGTTATTCTGCTCACTTTGCATTCCTTGATTTCTATCTGCCTGTCTTGTCTTGGACTATTCCATTCTTTAAAGAAAAGCATTCACTTTACTGTCATTCTCACATTGCATCTTGTTTCATCCTCCATGTAGCTAGCCCACCATGAAGCAAAGTGAACTTACCACCCCAAGCAGAAAATGTTGGGGATTGGGTCAGCACATGATTTGCTCCTCTTGAACTTGCTGGCATCCTCTTGGTTAGAGGATATGACTGTGGGCTGGGTTGTCTACACTTACCCTATTCCAGTTTAGAAAGTTTTGTTTTCTTTGCAGACAGAAAAAACAAAATCAACAATTCAAATTGGTCCTGGAGGAGATTTTATGGATACATGAATAACCAAAAGGAAGAAAATGCAATCAGATTTTGGTAAAGTTAAAAAACAAACAAACAAACAAACAAAAACATGACAAGTGATTTACATAACTTAGTTTAAGACTTTCATACCTTGGCTCAGTCATAATCAAAAGGGGATCCTTCAGAGTCAGCGAGGACATATAATTAATACTAAGTCGAATCATCCGCATAGATTTCTGATTTCTGGAGGATGTGAGGCTGAACAGTGAAGAAAGCCATCACTCATTTGAATGTGGTCTTAGAGTAGAGTTTTATGGATTTTTTGGACTGCCAAAAGTCCTTAAATAGGCCCTAGAGCAAATCAGCTGGACTCTTCATTAGAGCAAATGACAAAAGTAGGTATTGTTCCTAGCCTGCCATGGAAATTATTTTTTGCAAAAATATAATATGGAAAACTGAGCCTAGGAAAAAAAGGAAGACAACGATTGATAGTTGGTCAATAATGGAAGCCACAGCTCTGATTTGTGAGACTTGAGAAGACTTTTGGAACGAATGGAAAGAGCCGTTCTGTGTTTGGAAAGTTTCAGAGTATAACCTTCTTTGTGAAGGTTTGCCCAGTCCATTATTAAAGATAATCAACCCTAAAAGAGAGGCAGTGACCTGAAGGTGCCTTTCAACACATGGGCTACAGGTCCCTAGTCACATCTTTTCCACCATGGTGTGTTCTGTTGATGATATTTTTTGTATAATTGCTAATTAATATGATGGCTGGAATTCAGTATTACAGTTACAGATCTGTACCTAAGTTAACAGATTAAAACTTCTATTCAGTAAGTACCGTATTCTGCAATAACGACCGGGTGTATAAGACGACCCCCAACTTTTAAAATGAAAATATAGGTTTGTCAATACTCACCGTATAGACTACCCTCCTCCTGGTAGCATGACAGCTGGCTGTGCATCTCGTGCCTCTTCAGGGCCTCCAGAGGCCCCTTAGAGCGGTGCACGCACTCCAGGGTTGCTGCTTTCCGGCCTCTGGGGCCTGAGAAGCCGGCGGCTCAGAGTGCATGCGCGCTTCTAGGCGCCTTGCGCTGGCTTCCCAGGTTCCTGGGGCCTGAGAAGCCGGTGGCCCCAAGCGCACGCCAGCTCCCGCTCAGGCCTGAGGCCGTGGACCCGAAAGCATGCATGCCTACGCGGGTGCAGGGCTCAATCCGGCATACAGACGACCCCCGACTTTTGCCCAATTTTATTGGTCAAAATGTCATCTTATCGCCGGAAAAATGGTACTTAATTTTGTTAGCCTGCATAAATGTCACTCCAGCTCAGCTTAAGAGCCAGCATTTTTGGGGAAGGGTGTTTACCACTGGTTAAAGAAGTACAATTCCATCCCTGCACAAGCAAAAGATTGCAACATCAGAATGGACCTCTGCAGTTCTTGTTACAGCTTCCTCTCGCAGAACCTCTTTGCTGATTCGTGAATGGTCTTAAGAGAGCCATCACCAAGAGGGTTGGGGGTCAGGTCAAGTAGGTGTTCCATTTCATAGAATCATAGGATCATAGATTTGGGAGAGACCCAAAGGGCCATCAGTCAATCCCCTGCCATGCATGAAAATCACAATCAAAGCTCCCAATAGATGGCTATGCATCCTCTGTTTAAAGACCTCCAAAGAGTCTCCAAGAAGGAGACTCCACCACACTCTATTCCGCTTGACAGTCTTCTGTTAGAAATTCCTCCTAATTTTTAGGTAGATCTCTTTCCTTTAGCTTGATCCATTTCCGTCCTATTTTCTGGAGCAGCAGAAACAATCCCTTCAGAATTTAACCGGTATTCATATCACCTTCTAACTTCTCTAAACTACCTAACTCCCTCCTCATAGGGCATGGTTTCCAGACCCTTCACCATTTTGGCTATCCTTCCTGGACATGCTCCAGCTTAATACCTGAGAATCCTGATTGAAGTGTCCTGGCAACTGGGCCAGTTAAGAGGAAATCCAGTGTTCTCTTCATCACAGAGGATAGGTAAGTTAAATTAGAGTGGTGTTATGAAGTAGGAAACCCTGGAAGGGTGCCACTGGCAGAAGCTCATTCCACCCTGCCATTCTGGTTTGCTTCGCTATGCATAGCATTGCCCCTTTTCTTCCTTTCCCTCTCTCCTTTCCCCAACAGGCCGAAAGTGGAGGGAAAGGAGTGAGCGAGACTGCCTTGTTTGTGTGTGTGGTTGGCAGCTTGACTAGACAGAAGTATGGTGGACTTCCTTCCAGTGACCTGTGGAATGTGTACCCTCTCTGGCATGTGGCATCTCTGAGGGCAACAGCGGCCACAACAATAGAGGTAGTGGGCAGGGGGTGTTGTTGCTTGGCTGGCTCTTGTTGCAGCTTGGTTTGCCTTTTAGGAGAACCGGGGCACTTCAATGGGGTGGGGGGAGGCATGCATGGCCAGCACGGCTCTTGCTGTGGCCGGTTTTCCTGTGGAAAACTAGCTGGCACGGAGGAGTGGTCTGCACCCTTTTGGCAGGTCTGCCCCTTCTGGGTGGAAGTCCTGCCCTTCCAGCTGGTGTTTAGTCCTTCTGGCTGGATGCCCACATCTTGCATGCTATGGATTATAGAACTGTAGTTTGTGGGTGTAATGAGGCCATCCATGATGTTTCTTGGCAGGATTTTTTTTTTTTTTAGAGGAGATTTTTGCGTGTCTTCTCTTGGAAGTTGAGAGATTGTGATTTGCCCGGTCTCCAGTGGTTCTGGCTGAACTGGGATTCAAGCCTGGTTCTTTAGAATCACACGTTCACATGGTGGTCTCTTTGTTCTTATTATTATGCAATGCCTCTGGCTTTATTATGCTTGTGTTGTTGTTGTTGTGTGCCTGGTTTCCTGGTGATCTAGGTGAAACTGTCATGGGCAAGTTTTGCTAAGGATGGATTTCACTGACATCTTTGAGCTGAAGGCGTGGACGTTGTGTGTGTGCCTTCAAGTCTTTCTGACTTATGGCGATTCCTAGGTGAAACTATCTGGAACTTTCTTGGCAGTTTCATCAAGGGGTTTGCTTTGCTATCTGAGACTGAGAGAGTTTGCTTTGGGTTTTCCATCACCCCAGAAGTTGCCCAGAAGGTGAGTCCACCCCTGGAAGCCCCCCTCCCAGCACCAGTGACCTTTGGTGCGGAAAGCCACTGACTTTGGGCACCAGTCTCTAAAGGTTGCCATCCTGTACCTTGATTATAGACCCTTCTCCAAGGAACTTCTTTCAGTTTCCGAAACAAAACTTATATCTTTCCAAGAAAGCTCTGGACAGTTTGAATTTGGCCAAGACATTGGACTCTATTTTGTTTTTATGTTGTTATTTCCAGTGGTTAGTCATCTCAGAACAGATCCATGAGGTTCATTTGGATCTCAGTATAAGGTAACTTAATGGGTTCTGTTTATAACTAGACAAATCTTATTTCAACTCTTTTATTGATGCATGCATTTAAAAAATATTATTATTATTTTATTATTATTATTTAGCTTTATTTATAAGCGCCATATAATTGTACACGGTGCTGTACAAAACCAAGTATAAATCAAGAATTATATTTTTTTTTTTTTTTTTAAAAAGTCTGCCTATGGCGTACAATCTAGGTTAAAACAACAAATTAAAACTCATAAGAAAACAAGTTTTTTAAAACAACAAATTCCATATTGATTCAACATTCAAAAAACCAGTCACAATCCAGACTCCTGGGAATGCTCCCTAAACAATATGTCTTTTTTAACTCAGTTTTAAAGCTGGTTAGAGAGTGTTGAGTCATCTTGTAAGGGGTCAGGCCAGGTTAGTGGGGGCAGCAAGCGAGAAGGACAATCGGGTGGGAATCCTGGCTGGGACAGGAGACCTTGGCTATCAGAACGAGGGAACGAGTGGGGATTTAGGGAAAAGAAGTTCAGAGAATTAGGGAGGGGCCAGCCCAGCAGGGCTTTAAAGGACAGAGGAGTTTGTACTGAATGGGAAGGGAAAGGGAGCCAGTGAGGGATGCCAATTGGGGGGAGATATGGTCATACGGCGAGCGATGTGATGATAATCGATCAGCTAAGTGCTGAACAGAATCAATGGGTAGTTGACACAGGAGCCGCAAGAGAAGGTTTGCAATAGTCAAGTCGTGAGACCACTAGGGCATTGTGACCATTGTCTTTGCAGTGAACAGGGAGATTGGACGGATTTTGGAAATATTATAGAGAAAAAATCTACAGACCTTAGCTTGTGCCTGGATCTGAGGTATAAATGAGGGAGAGTCGAAATTGAAACCAAGACTGCGGTTGCTTCTGAACCGGCTGAACAGATTTGTAAATTTTGTTGACGGTATAGAAAGGATTTGAGGGTGGCTTAGGAGGGAAAAAGAAGCTCTGTTTGGACTGTTTGAACTTCATTGCCAATTGCACTCCAGTGGAGACAGCTGTCAGACAAGATGAAATTGCTGCTAAGCCCTGGCAAAGGTAGGGGTGGAAATACGCGGGTATCATCAGCTACAGATGATTAAAGAAACCAAAAGACTGATAGTTTACCAGAGAAAGTGGTATAGAGAAAAGAGGGGACCCAAAACAGAACCCTGAGAACTCCAACAGATAGGGGAAAGACGAAGTCTGGCCACCCGAGACACTGCAAAGATCTATTTGGACGGCAGTTTAAACCAATCGAAGGAGCCCAAAATCCAAGTCAGAAAGTAAGTCAACAAGACAGTGGTCCTGGTGTCGAAGGTCGCGACATTCGAGGAGGAAAATAGCGTAAGCCATTCACCTTGGCCCGAGAGATCTTCGAGATCTTGGTGAGGGCCGTCTCTGTGGGTGCTGTGGGGGAACCAGATGGAAAGGTCCAAAATGGATTGGTTTTGGAAACTCAGACAACAAGAGTTGATGATCGTTCCAGAACTTTAGAAAGAAGGAAGAGAGAATCGTGCAATAGTAGACAGGAGAATGGTCGAGAGAAGTTGTTTTTCAGACGGGGAAACTAAGATGTTTTAAAGACTGAGCGGAAGGAACCTGTAGAAAGAGAAGTTAAAGATGAGGAGGGAGGGCAAAAAAGAATGAGCTATGGATAGAGATGAGAAGAATTGATCAGAAACAGGTTGGGGTTTGGAAGAGTTCAGCAGCATACACGTTTCAGCGAAACAGGGAACTTCTGTAAGGCTTGATTTTTTTTATTATAATAATATAAATTAAATGTAATACCATCCATTGCAAAGTAATTTAATTCTGTGCCCTGATATGGAATAAAGAAGATTCATCTCCAAGTCAATTCACTGGGCCTTTCCACTCCTGAGTGTGATTGGATTCACTCCTAATTACCCTGTCAGTTCA
>NC_056525.1:13929463-14203411 GCF_019175285.1 Sceloporus undulatus | reverse complement strand
CAAGGTTATACACTGTGAATAAATCAGCTATATTTGACACAGAATTGAGTTTACATTAGCACAGGACTGTAGCTTTTTCTTCTAATACTGTACTGTATGTATACAACTATGACTGAATCAATCCATTGGTTCATCTAGCTCTATGTTGTTTACACTGCAGTTCTCCAAGATATGGGGATACTTTCAGATAAGGCACTCATCCCACCTAATTCATAGAATTATATTAGGGAGGGAAGATTCGAGCACAATTGCATTCCATTTGTTACTCTTTTGTGTTTTCCCACTGTTTCTTTCATCTTTTTTGTCAACATAGAGGCTGGCATCCTGTTAGAGACATGCATAGGCATATGTCTTTTTTTTTTTTTTTTTTTTTAGTCAGTGTGGAGGTTGGTGTTCCCTTCTTCCCTCCATCCTCAAACTTATTGTAGAGTCCCTGAAGCTCCCTCCCGGCATGGCTATCCCATGCCTGGCGGAGTGCAGGATGGATTGAAGAAACATCTGACCATGTCCCTATAGTCAGATGTGAAATGATTACATCCTCCACTGAGACGGTGAAAGGACCATGGCAGACCTCATTAGATGGTGTAAATCATATCACATCTGGCTATGGGGATGCAGTTAGATGCTCCTTGCGCCCAGCTCTCCACCAAGCATTGAACCAGCTCTACAACTGAGTCCAAGGTATGGTGAATGGGCAGAGGTAGCCTAACTCCAGATGCAAAACTATTACCCATACAGGCCATTCAGGATTTCAGCTACCAAATGTAGAGATGGTCACATTGTTTTTGGATTGACAGTGTGAGAAGCCAACTTTTTGGAATAATTGTTTTCTAGGGGTCTTTCCCAGTCCTACTTCAATATATGACAGATTGACTCTCATTGGTACAGTTTGTGCTGTACCACTGAGTTATGACCCTTCCCACAGATCTACCAAAAGATCCATGGTGCTTTGTACTATTCTTTCTCCAACTGGCCAGCTAAAAAAAATGCTGGCACTTTAGGGGACATTTTATTGCACCTCATTCCTGCAAAATGGTTATAGTTGGAAGTGACATATAGCAGGTGAGCAAGTTTACCATTTTTTAAATGAAAAGTATGATGTTTTGTCTTGTTGCAGCAGAGAGAGAGACAGAGACACACAGAGATAAATATTTTCAGACAATAATACAAGCTTTCATTGATTTGACATTAGGCTTCTTTAATGAATGAGCCAAGCCTGCTCTGCCTAGCATATTTGGCCAACCAGAAGCCAAAATTATAAGGAGAAAACAGTTGTAACAACTATACAGCTAAACACATGATGGTTAGGATCATGCACTAATTTTGTAACTAATAAAGCCTAGATAAAATGGAGTCCGTTTAACTCCATTTTCATTTATTGCAAAATCAGTATATAAAATAACAAATGGGTAGAAACTGGATTTACATAAGTTTGATGTAGACAATGACAAAATTGAAATAGTTAAAGATATCCAATACCTCAGATCAATCATTGATCAGAATGTTAGATGTAGCCAAGAAATCAGGAGAAGACTAGAACTAGCGAGGACAGCTACAAAAGAATGAGACAAGATCCTGAAGTGCAAAGATATGCAACTAAATAGTAACACTAGGACTGTCCACATCAGCATATTTCCTATCATGGGGGGTGAGAGCTGGACAATGAAGATAACTGATAAGAATGAAATCAACTCATTTGAGATATGGTACTGGAAGAGAATTCTCTGGATTCTGCAGACAGCTAAAAGTGAAACAAATGGGTCCTAGAACTGATCAAATCTGAACTTTCCCTGAAAGCCAAGATGGCCAAATTGAGGATGTCATATTTTGGCCACATCATGAAAAGGTATGACTCACTAGAAAAGACAAAGATGCTTGGAAAAGTGTAGAGGGTGGTAGGAAGAGAGGAAGATTGCATACTAGATGAATAGACACAATCAAGCAGCACTGAATCTGTAAGACAAGAGCAAACCTGTTGGGGAAGGGAGTCATGGGGGTATCTCATTCATAGGGTCACCATGAGTCAGGGCCAACCTGAAGGCAGTTAACAACAAAAATTGGATTCATTTTCATTACCACATTCATCAAACATTTGGAGTCAGGGTGCTCCATTTCTCCAACAGCAATCAGTGTTAATTGCCATTTTATTTTCCCAGAATGCCATAGAATGATGCAATACCCAGGGTACACTCAGAGAATGTAAAATGAGAGTTGACAAAATTGTCTCCACTCTGCTACCACTAGTGGTACCTAGAACACAGCAACAAAAATAAGGATAGAAATTAGAATGAATGTAATGAAACCCATGCAAATTTAATAAGTGAATAATGAAGCAAATTTGATATTTAATAACTAAATCTAATGTAATTATGAAATCAAAAACACTTTTTCCCCTTAATAGTAACATAATACTTAGTTTGAGGAAGAAAATCTACTCATTTGAAATGTGGTTCTGGAGATAGATTCTGTAGGTACCATAGAGCACCAAAAAGATAAATTAATGAGTGAGAGCACAAATTAAGCCTAAACTCTCAATAGAAGCCAAAATGACTAAATGGAGGGTATTATGCTTTGGAAATATCCTGAAACAACATGACACGTTAGAAAAGATTATAATGCTTGGTAAATTTGAAGACAGTGGGAAAAGAGGAAGACCTCTTCACAGAAGGATTGATGCAGTAAAGGAAGCTACAGCTCTGTGTCTGTAAGACCTGCACAGGGCTGTTGATGACCTGGGTTCTTGGAGGTCACCCATTTATAGGAAATTGCCATAAATTGAAGCTGATGGCAACAAACAATATTACTGAGTGCTTTCCTTTTTTATTGTACAAAAATCTTTATCAGGGATATCAGAAAGGGTCTTTTGAGGGGGAAGGTCAGATGCAACTATTTTTCACTGAAAGCACAAGGAACCTATTGATCAACATGAAGCTATATTCAGAGTCATCACAGATCAAAGAATTTGCTTATTCAATACGTCTGCAGGTGCAGAGACTTGTATGGCTTTGAACATGGAATCTCAAGGATTAGAGCTTTCAGGCTAAAAGAAAAAGGAAGTAATACCAGCCGTAAGCTCTTACAGCTCTAGATTTGGACTGAATATGTATCTTGATTGCAACCATTTGGGCTCCTTGAGTGGAGAATGAAAACAAAGTTGCCTCTGCTCTTCTTTTCTGATGTAGGCCAAATAAGGAGGAAAGCTGAGGTTTTCTTACCACTCATCATCACTTTCCGGCAGCAGAACGAGAACCTTTTCCACTAGAGACCTCGACTCCATCTGTACAGCAGGATGTGATCTTGGGAAATTACTTTTAAAAACTGATTGATTATTTAACTCAGTACAAATCCCCTAAAAGTTATTTATTGCCAATAAAAAAACACCTTTTGGATAGTAACAGCTTATGTTACATATTGCTGCTTGTTATTTTTTTTATTACTTTATTACTTTAAAAATAGAATTGGTAAGGCATGAAATGTTCATAAAACATGAAACATTCCATTTTAACTGCCTCTTTAAAAAAACTTTGAGTGCTTTAAAAAGTCATTAGAAAATGGTTGCCTCAGGCACACAGCATAAAAAGGACTAAATCCAGTTGTTAATTCCCAGCTAGTGTAGACACGCTGAATCAAAGTTAATTTGGCAAGTCAACGGTTATGTTACGTTCCATTGATTTATGAGTCTACTACAACTGAAACCAACAGGTAGGTTTTTCTTTCCACTCATTACATTACTTTTGAAATGTTATGTTCTTGTTGCCAAAAAGTCACCTGATTCACAGTTAACTCTTTAAGGTTAGGTTTTGCTTTTTTACTTCCAGGTCTGAACAAAAAATCCACTGGCAGCTCAGGGCCTCCCTTCATAAAACTTAACTCCTCTGGTGTCATTCTGTATGTGCAGTGTATGCTTTTGATTATATATTTATGATAACCATAGTCTAAGTGCCATAAACACACCAGATCCTGTCTGATCTGAATGGAGACCCCCCCCAATTATCACCAGGTTGCTGTGGGCTGTATTTCAGAGGAAGAAACTGGCAAAAACCACTCTGTAATCTTGCTAAGAAACCCTATGAATTCATGGATCTCATAGCCAACAGTGACTTGAAGCCACTGCACTTATGATAACATCTCAAGATAGATTTATTCATGAAAAGCATGTGAAAAGAAGCAAAGTTAATCCTCTTTCTCTTTTCCCCCCCCCCCCCCATCATGTCCCTGTTGCCCAACTTAACCACCCTGAATGGGCTAGTATATTAAAGAATCCATCTTTCTCTACAGGTTTTCTATGTGCGGTTAATAAACCGCACGGGTTTGCCACCTGCAATACAGGGAACAACCTGGATGGATCAGGTCCACTTTAAAAGCTAGAAAAATATTAGGCTCTGTATTCCCTCTTTTAAAACCCATAGATTAAATTAGGTCACTCTCACCCACCTATTCCTGAAATTTGTGTGCTTCCAAATTTCGAATTAAGGGGGGGGGTACATATTTTTGTAGTCAAGCTATAAGCACACACCACACCCCACACAGATATTGCTGAAATGCAAACTTAACAATAGACGCACAATTTAGAAAGCAGGCCCTTCTTTCAACTATGAAGAATGGGATGCATTTAAAGATGCTATTTAGGTGTGAGCCAGTTTCTTTGCGTTTTAACAGCATTGGTTTCATACTCACTTTTTCCCCCACACCTTTTTCTTCTGCAATTTGGCTTGGAAGTAATAGCATTCTCCTCAGCTAAACAAAATCCATAACTAAGCATTCCGACTTCCTCCCACCATGACCACAAACCTAGAACTTGCAACAGAGAGACATGCTTTATTTCTGTTAAACTTAGTATGATGAGCACTGGGTATGTTTTCTCCCAGTAACCACGGCTTCTGAAGGTTGTGAAAGGTTTATGTTGTCAACTATATCCTGTCTTTTCCCAAAGCTGAGACTAAAAGTAGCATCAAATTAAAATAAGTACAATATAGCAACACAACACCAAAAACATACAAGGATCAATACTGAAACAGAAATAAACTATTAGTGAAATTAAAACAATTTAAACTTACAACTAAAAATAATAAAAAGAAGTTTAAAAACGTACATTAAAACAATACAGCACCCTCTAAAGCCTTAAAAAAACTTCCACTGGCAGAAGTTACAAGGTCATAAGCTGGCCTTACATCTGGCAATTCACATTTACAATAGCAAACAACATATATTCCTCCAAAAACCTACCTTTGTGGCTTGGCAATGTCCAAGATTTTCGAGGCACAACAGTTGGGTGTTGGGAAATTATATCTGCAGCACTCTTCTGGCTGTGGGTCACTCGAGAGAAAAAGTGTGGCAGGATCCTGTTCCATCTTCCTGTTCTCAATATGCCTTGTGACTTAGAGAGAATTGGAACTCATCCCAAGTACTTGATCTTCAGAGCCTCAGAAAATAGTACTGTTGGGTCAAAATCCTAGATTTTGCAGAGTGGCATTGTCATGAAAACTAAATAACAGAGCTCTGTCATTATTGATGATTGACACTGACTATTGACATTGATGGTGTTGAGCTTGGACCTTCGATCTAAAAACCTGTCAAATACAAAGTCTTTGCTTTCTATAGAGGATGTTTCCATTCTGTCCTCTATGGAAGAGAATTAAAAAGCCTAAGGACAACCACCAAGGGCCCTATTTCATGTTCCCACTAGCTATGCCAGTTGACATGACTGAGAAAAGGGATTTCTGAAGATGTTAAGGCCTGGACAGATTCATAAGGGGAGATACAATCACTGTATCAGAATTAATCAATAACTTTATTATGGTCAAAGACCAGCAAATAATCTATCAGAGCCTGGACCTAAACAAAGTTGATAGTAAGTTCTAAATACTGAAGATGATTGTTATCATTCTTGTGCTCCTTGTCAGAGGAAAAAAAATCAACTGCATGAATAACAAAATAGTTGAACAGATAGTGGTAGCTGAAATTTGGAGGATTCTAGTTTCCCACTGGCAATGAAATTCACTGGATTACCTTTCAACCAACATTCTCTTGTAAGCCCCATCTCTCACGTGGAATATTATGCAGATAAAGTGGAGAGGCAGAAAGCCCAGTACATCCCCTGGGTCATTGATGGAAAGGTAGGAGTCAAATGTACTCATCTATAAATCTAAAAAACTTTGCCCAAATGACCCCAAAACCAGGTTGATATCTGTGGTCAGTATGGTAATGTGTAGCAGTTCTTTCAGATTTCCCCATGCAGTGGTCATTGCTGTCTGCGTTAAGGCTGAAGCCAAAGTTGAAACAAACATGAAGCAAAAAGCCTCACCAGAGTCTCATTTGCTGCATGCCTACTACATACACTGAAGGAGCTTACAGTTTTACTCTCGACTTATCTATGGGTCATGGAGAATTTTCATTTGAGCCCCAAACCTGCCCTCGATTTACACATTAAGTCAACTTATAGTCGGGTATATATGGCAAACTAACAAAATAATCCAGTTCTGGCAAAGTTGCGTCCAATTGGTTACCTGTGCAGCTTTTAACAGAAGCTATATCATAAGAAGTCACTCTTTCTGGATTTCCTAAATGCATGACGATATCTGGTGAACAGTTTAAAAAAATCATTTTTCTCACCCTACTGACCATCTTTCTCAACAACATTTTCTGATATGGGGTACAACCACCCCCTTCCATGTGCAGTTCTGTTTGGTGCTGTGGGATAAATTATTATCAAAAGGGACAAGATATAACATGCTATTTTTACAAATGCAGCAAAGAGAAAAAATAGACCCTTCAACATTTTCATGTGAAATAGAACGATGGTATGAATGAGTAGGAAATGTAACAGGTCATTATGGGGCTGGCATTCAACTACATCAAGGTGGGATTATTTAGCACATCCATATGTTGTTACTCTACAGCTTTTGAAAATTCTTTGCTCTACATCAGGGGTGAGGGCCAAGTGTTGCCTTCAGGGGACTTTGGTGGGCTATAGTGCTACATATATTCCGATGTGATGTCAGTTGTGGTTTCACTTTTATCTCACTGTTTTGTGAGGGTTAGTGTTGTAGGAAGCAAACCCATATGCTTTAGGATATACAAAGGGTCCTATAGCGCTTTTGAGATGAACTGAGAACAGTTGTAACTAAGTTTTTACTGTTCTGTCTACTTGGTTTTGTGTGCCTACAAGCCATTTCCAACTCATGCAAGCCTAAGGTGAACCTAGCATGTGGGTTTTCTTGGCAGGTTTCTTCAGAGTGGGTTGCCTTGCATCCTCTGAGCTGAGAGAGTGTGATTACTCAAGGTCACCCAGTGGATTCATGGCCAAGCTGGATTTTGAACAAAATCTACAAAATTATAGTGCTTCACTCAAACTATTATACCACGCGGCTCCGCAGTTCAAAAGTGCTACAGACCTTTGTGTACTGATACAGACTAACACATCGTGTCCTTGAATATGTCTTAGGGTAGTTTTCCACACAACCGCCCCCCCCAAAAAACCGCACACAAATAAATTGCTCCTAGAGAAATCAAGTCTGAACTCTCTCTAGAAGCCCAATGCCCAAACTGAGGCTATAGTACTTTGCACATACTATGAGAAAATATAAACTCATTAGAAAGACAAATTGCTTGATAAGTAAAAGGTGTAGTAAAAGAGAAGACAGAATATAGACAGATGGATTCAATTAGGACCCATGGCCCTAGTCTGCAGGACTTGGAGGTCTCTCACTTGCCATAAGTCAAACTTGACTTTATTGGTAGTTTTCTATAGTTTTAGTTAACAATCAATTGAGCAGGATAAAAAATTGAGAGGTCTGGAGATTTGACTATGTCTTTAGGGAGGCTTGGAGACCACAAAATAGATTGGAACCATCTATGATCCACAGACTGCATTTTTCTTTACCCCCCTCTAGACACAGATTTGGGTACAACACTCACAGATGAGACCTGCCCTGAAAAGCTGTGTGTTTAGTTTCCTGCACCAGACTGAGGGATTGTAGATGTTTTGACAGCAGCTCTTATAACAGTACAACTTCTGCCAAAAATGTTTGGGAAACTTGTAAAAACTGATTGCCCTGGGCTCTAAATCTTCATGCTTACAGCTGAGGGTTTAAAATTAGCCCCCAGATGTTCTGAACTGCTGCCTATCATAATCTTTTAACATTGGTCATACCATCTGAGTCTTCTGGAAGCTGAAGTAAAAATATCTTGAGGACAAAATGTTCCCCCCTCTTCTATACAGAGTGTTTTGAAAGGCAGGAAAACTTGCTTTATTGCTACAAGTTCTTCAGAGTTTAACTATAATGACTATGAATTATCACCTGGGACTTTCACAGGCAAGGTTTGAAAATGCACATATACTGAGGGAATATATGAATTGCTTCCTTGGAACTCAAATGGTATTTACACATCATGTTCATCAGCCCTCAATTTAAGAGCTAAATCCTTGACTACGAAAGAAATCCAACACATTGCAACAAAGCTTAAATCTATCTTTTAAACGACCACAGAATTGTGTTAAAAGTTATTCGGGAGTTAGACTTTACGCATCCGGGCAAGTAAGTACCTAGATAGATCGAAATGTATATATTCAACAGATTCCTTTGTAATCACAACAGCAAGAAAGCCATAAATCGTAAATCAGGTGGATTATTTTATGTTGAATTCACATTCACTCTGATGTTTGATGCCAGTCCCTGGCATAGTCATGCAGAGGGAGGAAAAGGGATAACTTTGAAATGTATAAATGTGTTATATATTTGTTGTTCATTTTCTCCCTTTGAGTCAACTGCGTCACACCAATTAAAAAAGATAGGTACATCCACACCTAGGCATATTTACCTAAAATAAATATGAGATAGAAAATTGATGTTACGTTTCCGAAATGGAAGTGTGAGGTATGTACCACATGATTAATGTGCGCTAAAGCAAGGTGATAAAATATCAGTGTTCAATCCTTCAAATTTGCAATGATATATGTAAAATTCCACACTGAATGGGAAACACGATGGCTTTCAAAAATGTAAAGCTGTTGTAAAACACAGCAGGTTGTCCACAAAATTGACTTTTCCTATGTACAGGTGGAGAGCGATTTCTCTCATACAGAAGGGTGAAGAAAATGACTTGGAGCCAGGAATTGGGGAGGGACTTCTTCCTTCACTCCCCATTGATTTACAAAGAAAATCAAGTGTTGTATGTCCTGAAAATAAAATATAAAAATCATGTTTCTCCCTTCCACCCTTAACAAGATGACCAAAGCACTCAGTCATTAAAAGACAACAGATCACAATGAAATTAAAAAAAAACATTCCTTGAGAATAAGGCTAATCCTGGATTGCATAACAATCTGGTTTATATAATGGACATCTAGTGGGTTTTGTGCCTCCTAAGAGCAGTTTTGTCCTCTTAGGCAATGTGCTTAAGAGCACTCCGCCTCCTCACCGGACCCCGCTGCCCGGCCCGTTCTGCGGGCGGCCTCTCCCGGTGTCGGAGGTGCGCCTGCGCACGCCGGGAGTGCTCCCCGGACTGCAAGGGGACGCTGCGGCTCTACGCTGGCCTTGGCGTTTGCGGAGCTGGAGGGAGGGCTCTTTAGGGACATCTGGGGGGGCAGGAGGGGCTCACCTGTGGCGCGTGAGCATAAAGCCGGGCCCGCCCCTTCCTGCACCCCTCCGCCTCCTCACCGGACCCACGCTGCCGAGCTGGTCTGCCCGGGCGGCCTCCTCCCGGTGTGTCAGAGGAGGGCGCATCTGCGCACCGCCCCGGGAGTGGCCGCCCAGGACTGCAAAGGGGACCGCTGCGGGACTCTAACAGCTGGCTTGGCGTTTTGCGGCAGCTGGGAGAGGGCTCTTTAAGGGCACTCTGGGGGGAAGGCAAGGAGGAGGCTCACCAGGGAGAGCGGTGAGCCTAAAGCCGGGCGACCGGACCTTCCTGCCACGCCCCCTCCGCCTCCTCACTGGACCACCGCTCCAGAGCGTCGTTCTGCCGGGCGGCCTCCTCCCGGGGTGTCGGAGGTGCGCATTGCGCACCGCCCAGGAGTGCCCACCCACGGACTGCAAGGGGACCGCTGCGGGACTCTACACAGCTGGCCTTGCGTTTTGCGGCAGCTGGAGAGAGGGCTCTTAAGGGACATCTGGGGGGAAGCACAGGAGGCGGCTCACCAGGTGAGAGCGGTGAGGCATAAAGCCGGGCGACCGGACCTTCCTGCCACGCCCCCCTCCGCCCTCCTCACCGGACCACCGCTGCCAGAGCCAGTTCTGCGGGCGGCCTCCTCCGGGGTGTCGGAGGTGCGCATCTGTGCACCGCCCCGGGAGTGCCGCCCACGGACTGCAAAGGGGACCGCTGCGGGACTCCGCAGCGCTACCACCGCGCAGCTGCGCAGTTGCGCAGCTTTTATCGGGTTGAGGGTTGTGGGTTAGCCATAGAGAGAGGATGCCTGAGGTGGCTAACCTCTGCTCTTCATAATCGCGGGGAGAGGGTGGGGGGAGGTTATGGACGTGGGGGATGCATGGGTGGGGAGGAAGGGGATAACATCGTCACGAGCGAGCTCCCATTGAGGTGTGTGGGGCAGGGGAGGTATGCGGTGGGAGAAGGGACTTGCGTTCCAGGGGAAGGCGAGATAGATGCATCATCATCTATCTCCCCTTCCTGTCCCCTCCCCCACCTAAGGGACCTGGGGTTCACTCCAACCGTGCCACAAACCCTGTCGCTGCTCCTGTGCAATGCCAGATCGATTAACACCAAGTCCCACATCCTCCATGATTGTTGGAGGATCAAAACTGCGATCTGGCTTGCATTACCGAGACCTGGCTTGGGCCTGAAGTAGACGCGTGTGGGCTCAGGCCTGCTGCTGGTTCTCTGTGAAGGACCAGCCCCGGTTAGGTGGCGGGGGTGGGTGTGGCCTGATACATAGGAACACCTTGTCCCTCACCAGGAACCACATCCGACAGACGTCCGATATCGGTGTATTTACTGACCCTAAAGCGAGGGCAGTCTCGGGATTCTGTGGTGTATCGCCACCCCATGCGCTAACGGACTCCCTAACGAGCTGACACAGCTTGGTGTGAAAATGATGCTGGGACGCCCAGTACTTGTCCTGGGTGACTTCAACATCTCCCTCACGGCCAGTTATGTTCCACCCGGTGCGGCTCAGGAATTCATGGATACCATGACGGCCATGGCCTGTCCCAGCTGTTGTGGGTGCTACGCATTGTGCGTATAACTCTTGATCTGGTCTTCTTTTCGGATTCGGAAAATCCGTGGGGAAATAACCACCACATTTCCCCCCTGTCATGGACGGATCAATTCTGGTGGGCAAAAATCAAGGTCTCTACCAGATGCCCCCGGGGGGGTGGACCTTGTTAGGTGGTCCACCCTCGAAGGCTGATGGAACCCAAAGGTTCCAGGAAGCTTTAGGGGGTCATTGGTTGGAAGTGCAGCACCTGTTGATGCCCTGACTGGTATCTGGAATACCGGTCTCTCTAGGGCTATCACACAGTATCGCTCCCAAGCGCCCTCTCAGGCCCACTTCCAAGCGTAAGCCCTGGTACGGAAGATGGGCAAGGAAGCGGGAACTGCGACGGCTAGAGGTGCCGTTGGCGAAAACACTTCGCTTAGACGACAAGGCTCTCCTAGACACTGTTAGAGGACTAGGAGAGCGATACGAGCAGCTAAGAACTCGTTCTATGGTGCTGTTGTCGCGTCCGCGGAGTCGCATCCAGCAGAGTTGTTCAGGGTGGTCAGGGAGCTGACTCAGCTCCCTCTGCCCCGAACCAGATCCTTGAACCTTCTAAGGCCTGCTGCGCACAATTTAATAACTTTTTCGTGGATAAAACCTCTCGGATAAGCGAAGTTCTTAACGCCGACATTCAAGCAGAACCTAGGGTAGAGGCGTCCAGAGCCTCCGTGGACTCCATTAACTGGATCGGTTTGAGTTGGTAATACCAATGAGTGGACAAGATCCTCGAATGTTCGGAAGACAACTTGGTCTCTCGATCCCTGTCCTCATGGCTACGGCCCAGGGGGACCGGCGGTAACTTTATGTTACGCCGGATATTAACACATCTTTGAGGAAGGGCAATTCCATCTGAACTAAATTGGCCATTGTAAACCTTTACTAAAAAAGCCTCCCTCGACCCCCTGGTAATAACAATATCGGCCAGTCTCGCTGCTGCCATTTTTGGGAAGGTGATCGAGAGGGCGGTTTGCAATCCAGTTCAGGCGTTCTTGGATGAAAGGATATCTGGACCCATTTCAAACTGGTTCCAGGTGGGTTTGGGGTTGAGACGGCCATGGTCGCCTTTGTCGATGATCTCCGTCTGGCATCGACAGGGGAGCGTGTCCCTGTTGGTGCTCTTGACATTCAGCGGCTTTCGTACCATGACCATGGTATCCTCTGGGGCGGCCTGGCAGAGGTGGGAATGGGGCACTGCGCTTCAGTGGTTCGGTCCTACCTTCTGGAGTCCCAGATGGTGCAGTGGGAGACGTGTGCTCCGATGAGAGGGCCCTTAAAACTGGGGTCCCTCAAGGGACCATTCTGTCTCCCATGCTATTTAACATTTACATGAAACCGCCGGGAGAGATCATCCGGAGACATGGGGCGCAGGTTATCCAGTCACGTGATGACACCCAAATAATTTCTCTATGTCTCCGACTGATGCAGTGACTGAGGATGGCGTTTCCTCTCGTGGCCGTCTGGGTCAGTAATGGGCTGGATGAGGGAAAAACCGACTCAAATTGAATCCAGGAAAACGGAGGTACTTGTGATAGGTTCGCCTGGTCAGGAATGGCGGTAGTTCCACCTGTCCTGAACGGGGTCACGCTTCCTGTGAAGACTCTGTGCGCAGTCTGGGGTGCTTCTTGACTCGTCGCTCACCCTGACTGCTCAGGTGAATGCGACGGTCAAGAACACCTGTTATCAGCTCGGCTTATTCGCCAGCTGCGCCATACCTGGCCCAGGGGGACCTTGAAACGGTAGTCCACGCTCTGGTAACCCGCAGATTGGTTTCTGCAACGCACTCTACATGGGGCAACCCTTATACCAAACCCGGAAGCTACAAATGGTACAGAATATGGCAGCCAGGCTGGTCACTGGTACTTCCAGGGCCAGCATATTCACACGGTGCTCAAAGACCTTCATTGGCTGCCTATTCGCTTCCGGGCACAATATAAGGTGTTGGTGATGACCTATAAAGCCCTAACTGGCTGGTGTGGATACCTAAAGGACCGCCTCTCCCCGTACATTCCGTCCCGCACCCTCAGAACATCTGGGCAGCAACTACTTAGGGTGCCAGGGGCTAGGCTGACCTCTACTACGAGGAAGACATTTTCCATCGCCGCCCCGGCCCTTTGGAACACGCTACCCACAGAGCTCCGCTCGGCCACCTCCCTGGCCCAATTTAGAAAGGATCTAAAAACCTTTCTATTTCAGGTTGCATTCCCCGACTAAAGTCCAGTGGGCCTCCCTTCCTCTTTTTTGGCATGAGGACTGGCTAACAGGGTTTTTATTCTGTCTTGTTGTATTCTTTTTAATCTTGATGTATATTTTGTGTTTTTACTGTTTTATTGTGCTGTTAACCGCCCTGATCTTTGGAAGGGCGGTATAAAAATATAAAAATATGGGGCAGCATAGCTATACACAGTATCGCTCCCAAGCGCCCTCTCAGGCCTGCTTCCAAACTTCCTCTCATCTACTACCCTGGCCCAATTTAGGAAGGATCTCAAAACCTTCCTATTCCAACAGGCATTCCCCAAATGAATATCCTGCGGGCCTCCCTCCTCTTTCGTGGCCAAGAGGTTGGGCTATGGGGCTTTTACTGTTGGTTTGATTTATTGTGTATTTTATCCTGTGTTTATTTTGTGTGTATTTTATTGTGTTTTAACTTGTTGTAAGCCGCCCTGATCGGAGGAAGGGCGGCATATAAATAAATATTATTATTATTATTATTATTATTATTATTATTATTATTATTAGTGAGACCTGGGACCTTAACACACACACTTTTAACCCTGATCTGGGCCCGGGCAGGGGACGTGCATGGCTGAGTAAAAACACATGTTATTGCATGTCATACTGTCCTCAAGGTGGCCCCATGCCATTGCCCGGCCTTAAACTGTCCCCGATCAGGCCTCAGCCACATGATTTTGCTCCGCCAGAAAGCTTCCACTTTTCAAAATTCACTCTCCTGAGCCCTGATTGAGGACAGTTTAGCACTGAGCAATGATATGGGACCGCCTTGAGGACAATATGGCATGCGATAAAATGCATTTTCACTCGACCACACATGTCCCTTGCCCATGCCCAGATTGGGGGCAAAAGTGCATGTGAAAAGGTCCCTGGTGGCAGAGGGGTAAGAGTTGTTAACAGCAGTGCTCTTACTGGGTTTACTGGTATGGGGGGAAGCTCCTCCAGGCACTAAACTCTCTGCAGGCTAACGTTTTAAAAACAGACAGTTAACTAGAATAGCTCCCCCACCCTCCCAAAAAGAAAAGAAAATCAGGCTGAGGACAAGCACAACAATTATTTCTTCTTTAAAAAGATAGCACTAGAAACTGACAGAACACTCTACATTCAGTGAAAGCTGTTGCTCAAAGTTAAAAGAAGGGGGAAATGAAACAGATGCTAAAACCCTATTCCTAGACAATCTATGATGGCTCCAGTGCTGTAGCTAAACAAGAGAATACAGAGTAAAACAGAGAAGGTTTTTGTTAAAACCTTCCAATGTGAAGAAGAGTCTACGTAAGCTGAATGGCTGCAGATCTGCAGCAGCAGAATGATAAAGGTAGCCATGTGGAGGGTTCAAAAAGAAGGAGACCCACTGGAGATTCTCTCTCCCTTTGTCTGTGTTTCTCTGTGTGTGTGTATGTGTGTGTGTGTGTGTGTGTGTGTGTCCATCTCTATCTCTGTGTCTTTCTGTGTCGCTTTGCCCCTTTGCTTATATTTAACCTTTTCTTAACTTGGAGGCTGTCACCTGGAGTGAAGGGGATGCCTCTCAGTAGGGTAAAACATGACTTCAGTGTTGTTCTATAGAGCATTCAAAAACAAAATCATGCACTTAAAGTGATAAGTGCAAAGCTTGTTCCTCATGTGTAAAAGGGTAGATATAAATGTGCTCTTTGGGCACTGATAATGACTCTTAGATGGGGAGTTGAGAACAGTGGAGTTGCATACATTGGACAAAGCCAATTAAGTATTGAAAATTACTCATTCAAATTCATAAAGGACTGCTCAACATCTCTGGAAATGACAAAATACCTTACAATGAGGTGGTGGTGGTGGGGGGGTTGTTGTACCCATTTGAGCCAGTTTGGCAGGGTCTCTATTCAGTGGAGCTAAAAAAGACAATTAAGCATAGATTGCTCTTCTGAACACATCAATGAAATGAATTCTTTGTCAACAGGAGTGGAGTGGAGTTGGAGGGAAATTCTAGTTTGTAATTTGAATTGCAGCTTGATTTGGACAGGGATCCAGGCTCTCCTGCCCTACCCTTTCAGCATGCCTTCTTATAATGCATGCAGACTTTGGGAGGAGACAGCTCTCTGCCTTATGAATCTAAGTCTAACAATTCATATTTATTGAGCATAACTTGTAACAGAGTCATGTTTCTCTATTGCAATTCTGTCCTCCTGGCTATTAGCCTTCTTGTCTGGAGTATATGCATTCTATATGCAATGACAGGTGCTTGGGGCAGCATAGGGTTTTTATTGATGTTCTATTCATCCTGCTCTCCAACAGTTTCTCTTCTAAACTAGCTGCAGTAATCTCAAGAAATGGTACTGTAGTGCCCCTAAATTATCATACAAAGGGCCTTCTACATGTACTCTGTAGTGAGGCTAGTCTATGAGGAGTGCCTCAAGGTGTCATGGCTTCCATGTACTTCAAATGCTTCCCCTCAAAAAATAAATTCAGCACCTTCTATTGCAATTGTAAAAATCAGATTACAGCTGAAATGCACTTATTGCCATGCTGTGTCAAGGAAGCTACCATGACATGGTAGAAACTGTAGATGTATGCCAGTGTTTTTCTATGCAGCAGGACACACCCTTCAGCTGGATAGGATGATACTGACCTGGGTGGGAGATAAATGTCTATAATTTCAATATCATGAACAGATCATTATCTGGTAGGATATAGGCTTCCTATGATTTTCTAGCTCTGTAGGGGTGAAGTTCAATTAAAATGGCTTGTCCCAAGAGCTTGGCGGAGCTAAATGGTCTCCTAGCATTTGGATTCCTAGCACTGAGTTTTTCACCAGGTTATTCTACTGAAACTCTGTATGGCCTCAAGAATGGGGAAATGGTTCAGGCAATTAACACAATCACTCCCACTCTCACTCTCCATTTTAGTCGAGCCCAATGACCTCTTGGTTTCTAGGTAAGCTGGGGAAGATAAAATGAGAGATGAGGTCACTAGAGTAACAGTGGCACAAGATTTGGATGACTTTAATATTTTGAAACCTTTTGAATGTCTACTCCAGGGCACTGAAAAAAAACTTACACTTTCCAAACATTGCTGCATGTGTATAAAGTTATCCAGTATTAGGTGGTAGAGAGCCTGTTATGTCATGGTCCATGAAATGATAATGAAGACTAATCACAAGCCGATTGTGACCAATTTGGAAGACACTTTGCAGATAAAATTGCTGCTGAGCTATTGTCGTATTGACTGCAACTTAGATGTCGGGGTTTGAAAAGGTCTACCTGATGTAACCTTGCTCCAGTTACAGACTGTACTTTTCTATTTGTATGGCCTAAGGATGTGGGCAGGATCTTTGGAACAATGGGAATTACCTTATGTTTCCTCAACCCCTTCCCTCCCTGCCTTGTAAAAGCTGCCAGGAGGGGGACTGGTTGAATGAGGAATGGCAATAATGACCATTTTTCTATGAGCGTGTTTCTCAAAGGAGCAGTGGAAAGACCAATTTCTAAAGAAAAATTTTCCTGAATCCTACAGTATCAGATAACTGCAGGCTAGTTTCCAGTATTCCATTGTTGGAAAAAGTGCTTGGGTCTGTGGTAGATTCTTTGTTCCAAGTGTTCCTGGAAGAAGATCCATTTCAAATCTGATTTAAGACCTGAGTATGAGGTACAGACTGTGCCAGTTGCCTTGGAGAATGATGTGTCCCCTGATATGGGCAGAGGAGAAGTGGGCAGCAGAAGCAATAGAACCTCTTGGTTATGGAGAGGTTTGCTGCAACTTTTGATGCCATTAAGCATAGCATCTTTTGAAACATCTTTGTGGGATAGGACATAGAGACAATGATTCTTCTTGGAAGGGTTATTATCTTTGTATATTTCTTTCTGACACATTGGCATATCTTCCTATGGGTTTTATACAGAGCAGGTATCCTCACTCATATCTGTCAGAATTCTAGTTGCAGATCTGAAAATCCTGGTAAGTGGCAGGTGGCTACAGAAATGGATGTTAATGGCTGCCTCTTACCCATACACTACACCACCTGAGCACTGAAAGGCAGTGGGAGAGACACCCGGCCAGAAACAGGAAAGTGGCTCAGGAAGGGAGTCTGGGGGTATATCCAGATTGCAGAAATAAAGCAGTTTGACACCACTGACTGGCATGATACTACCTTACAGAATCATGAGATTTGTCATTTGGTGAGACACCAGACCTCTCTAACAGACCAGGTTGAATACCTCACTAAAATACAAACCCCAGGATTTGGAGCCATTATAGTTAAAGTGGGGTCAAACTGCTTTATTTCTGCAGTGTGGCCAGTCTTATAGAAGATGGTGGTGATGAACACCTCCAATCATAACAACCCAAAAGTTAAACTCTTTCAGTTACTCCTGTATATATTACTAACAGAATACTAGTCCAGGTTTGGACTGAGCTTACTAAACTATGTGCTATCATGTGTTGTGTGAAATATGTTCAAAACATGTTGCCTATAATACCCTTGACCTATGAAAGTGAGTTGTACTTGAGTGTTTTCAAAATATGGGTCTCATGTTTTGGTCTCAGTTGCATGCAGCTTTAAAAACTATATGCTGGGGGGGGGGGGTGTTCCCAGAGAAATAGTATGACAAATTGTAAAGACACATTGAAATGCTAATTTCCTGAATAGCTCAATAAACTAAGCTTAATACACAAGCATGACCAAGTTAGTATTGGGAGGGGGTTTTAGCCCATATTTCTCACATATTGGGACATGCCTCAGTGGTGATTTAATTAGAGATAACTGGAAGGGCTTATCTAAAATTGCTATCCCTTATGAATCCAGGCTCTAGACACTCAAAATAAAATAACATTTGATGACTAATATATTACAGGTCCTCTTTTATTTATTTTTATCACTTTCCAAAATATTGGAGACTTCTCTGCTTTTCACGGCTATCTCAAAAGTCTCAAAGGTGTTTTTGTTTCTCATGCCTTTGGTCTCATATGGGGGGAAGTTATTCTAACTTACTCTTTCATCTAAAATGTCCCTAAACTATCAGCTTTAGTGGAATTTGATCACTGACCGATGGTTCAACTTCATCAGCCAGAAAGCTCAGTATTAAAATGGATGAGTCCTCCTAAACTAAGAGTCAGTAACAGACAACCATTGGGCCGATACTAGCTCCTGGATGGTGCCTGTTGGCTCTTCAAAGGAAGGAGCAACAAATCTACATATTGGCTAGCATCTCATATCAGAGTTGCATAGTGCAAATATCCGCACGTGGAGTTACACATGGATTGCATTATGCAACCCTTGTGCTGAATGGCCAACTTGCCCAACTGAATCTACACCTGAATGTACAACAAACGCACAACTGAATGCATCTGCAGCTCTGCATGCACAATGGCCCTGCATATGCAACTCTGCTTCTGCAAGCTTGAACCTGCAAACTGATGCAGACATTTGTCATTGGACAAAAATTGTGCAGTTGTTTCCAGGGAGGAAGTTACACATTTATATGACACCAGAAGGATTCTGGTCACAATCTTCAGAGGAATGCAGTTAGAATTACAACAAAATAGTGGCTACAGTTCTCCTTTTCGAACTACTCTTTTTAGAATCTGGCAGGCAACATAGCCAGCAGCCATGCTGTCCAGGAGAGTCCAGAGGCTAGAATCCAAAAAAAAAAAAAAAAGTAATGTTTCCAAGGTCTGCCAGCATCACTGGTCTACCATAGATCAAAGAGCAAATGACTGCAAGGGAAACTTTCCTTTACGGTCTATATTAATCTCTTCTCTCTCTCTCTCTCTCTCTCTCTCTCTCTCTCTCTCTCACCTTCTTTTGGGCGTGTTGATGCTTGGTTTTGTTGGGATACACAGGTGTCAGAGGCCCTGTCTGCACAGGCCAAATAAACCAGCTTTCCCCCATCCTCTCAACAGGGTGACCAGATTATGCATGGCCCAAACTCCAGTTCTTGTGCAAATCCATCCATTCAGCACCAGAATTGGGGTATACTCCCCTTAGTATATATTTAAATATCTCCCTGATTGCTCTGGATCTCAGAAGATCCTAAGCCTTTCAATCCAGTGGGGGAGCTGTTTGACATGCATTCCACTGAGCCACTGAGTGCATCCACCACTGCCACCAATGACTTGCTCTGAGGTCAGAACGATGTGCCCAGCTATGTGATTGAGGCTGGATGATTCATTATGACCACACTTTGTTGTCTAATGGCCTGTTGGCAGAAATAAAGATTATATATATACATTATGACCTCAGAATAAAGTGACTAACATTGACAACAGATGCACCAGGCAGCGTCGGACCGGAGGTTGGGGCAGCTCCAGGGCCAGGATACTCCAGTCTGCTCCTGGCCAGAGCATACAGAATCTCAATCTTTTTAATGCTACACAAGTACCTAAATGGTAAAGTTCATAAAATAATATTTCATGAATAATGTGATTTATTAAAGTTGCAAGATAAGATGAAAAATGGCAAGACACTGAAGGGTTGTTGTTGTTGTTGAAGCCTTTACAAGGAGACTTTATGATTATTACTATATTTTCCTTGTTCTACTGCAAGTAGTTTTTTGCTCTTGAAAAGTTCTTTAAAAAACAGTAAAAATTTAGAGATGGTTAGGTTGCAGAATGGAACATAAAGTGGTAATCTGCACAATTTATGCAGATTGCAGAGGTAATTCCCATTTAATTCCATGGGGCTTAATCCCAGGTAATTGGGTAGAGGATTGTAGCCTGTAACAGCAGTCCTCAAACAGCCTGCCCTAGCAAGGAATTCTAGAATGTTACACATCTTCACCAAAGTATATGCTTAGAGAGTTCAGTCTTTGCATCAGAAAGATTTTCATGCCCTAGCATGACCTTCTCATGCAGTTCAACTTCCAGGTTCAGATAAAAGTTTGCATAACGGCATCACGAGTTTCTGAATTACTTTTGACACAGAAACCACCTTGCCTTTGCAGTGTGCTAGCTAGAGGCAAGACAACGAGACATGAGCAGAGAACGGCTCTGACAGTCCCAGGTTGTTCTAACTGATAAATCTGTAAGTGATGACCTCTGAGCCTACTGACTGCTTTGTAGGGGTCATGCAGCAAACAACATAGAACAGAAAACTTGCAAAGTTGAAATGGAAGAAAGGAGCCGCACAGGAAGACTGCTTGGTGCTTCAGTTCTTTGATATAAAAGAAGGAAGGTATATTTCCCTCCCTTCCTTTTATTAAAGACACTGAGCCCCAGAAATAGTTCTAACAAATTGAAATGGTTCTGCCACTGAATGCACAAAACCTGGCATTGCTCACCTCACACTAAAATCACAATAATGATTGGAAAGTATGAGGGAATGACACAATATTCCAACCCATTTTTGTGGCCCCTAGAGCCCTATCCCTACTGCATTTGATGGTATGCCAATCAATTTCAAAATTATATTTTATTTCTGAACTAAAACAGCAGTACAGGAGAAGAAACAATGTTTGTGTCTACTATGCACCTATTTGGAACAGAAAGGCCACCTCAAGAAAGAAGGGGTGTTTTATGACTCATGTTCAGTTGCCACCATATAAGTTTGTGAGCTGTGCAATAGAGTGCAGGCCATGATGAGCATTGGGATGGGGGGCAGGACTGTAAGTGATGCCTAGATCAACCAAAGATTCCCACATCTGCCTTAGTGGATTCAAACATGGAAAACATCTCCCTTTTGTTGTCCCTGTGGTGCATTTCCCTCTGGTTGTTCTTGTAGTTCAGATGTACATTGTCACTATATATCAGGTTGGGAAATAGAGTCAGGATAGAGAAGGCCAGATCCCGACCCCCTGCAGCCTTTACAGGCTGGGTGACATTAGAGCCATGACCACATCCCTGATGTCCTCAGGTCCCGAATCTCTCCACCCAGTACTTCAACTGCGAATGAGGCTTCATTCTTCTTTCCCTTCTTCATCTCTGCTGGTGTGTGCAGTTGAGAAGTGGAGGGCAAGGAATTTTCATGTAATAGTTGTATAGCCAAAGGAATGCAAACTCCTGGTTTTTGGACACCTAGTGGAGACAATAGGCTACATAGAATTTAATTAGTGAACCGAATTATTCCTACCCCTATTTTCATGCCTTCTCTAAATTCCTGAAAACCAAAAATACAAATAATCCCAGTTGTGCGTGTTCTTTTTAAACTGATTTTTCAAAATGTTGATAAGTATTTTAGGGTTTTGTTCTCTTTTTAATTCAGCTTTCTTCTGGTGATGAGCAGAATAATAAAAAATTGCTGGGATATTGACTTGATTGACTTCCTCATTTTCTTTAAAAGAAATACTTTCAATACAGTCTGTCAGGATTGTATATAGTAGACAAGCTTCCACGCAGAAACCTTTTGAATGGGAAAATGGATCCCCCCATAACAATTTCTTTCAAAATGTGTGCATATATGTTTGCATGTATGTCTTAGTTTTCTTTCATATGGGATCCAAAGAGACTTAGACTTTAAAACATTAATATAACAAACTAAAACAGTCTGTAATATAAAAATTAAAACACTATTAAACAACAATCCATTTTGAAATGTGAATTTAGATAATAAACATTAATTTAAAAATGCACTAGGTGAGGGACATCATGACTCTCCACTCATGATAACTAAACACACTGCAGGCCAGATGTTCCCCCTGATATACAGGTAGATTACACAAAACTTTAATAAATAATAGTGGCAATCAATGGTACTTAGTTATTATCCTCAAAGCAATATATGGAAGGCATTAGTGAGACACTGATGGCCTATAACCCACCAAGCCAACTGGCTATAATCCCCACTTTATCATTGGCTGTTAGCTGAAATGAAACCATAATAATGGCTGGATTCCTATATCACAGTATACATTACATAACTTTACATCTACCTAGCTACGTAACCAGGGCACTAAGAAACTCTATTGGTGAATTGTGAAGATGCGCAACAGGAAACTAGTAAGAGAGTCCTGATTCATAATGGGCTCTACTGATGTGCATCAGCTCTCCCTAGTCAGTGACTCAATGCACAATGGGATCAATGCACATAGGTTCTGGTGCACATTAGTCCCATTGTGTATTAGTACCATTGTGCATTGCTAACAATATGTATTAGTCATTTTACTTGCTCCCCTATGGAGAAACATAACTGCAGCCCTTTACTGGATGCAGACGTTACAGAACTGTCCAATTCTAATTCCTGCACAGCAGGATTCCAGCCATTATGTTGTTGTTGTTTTCTTCACTCTGAAGAGTGTTGAAAATGAAAAAAAAAGATTTATCCTAGGAAAACATTTAAAATGGGGATATAGCTCAATGAGGTATTATTAAAGTTGCAGGTATGAAAAGAATACACAACATTTCATGTCTTTCTTGTCCTGTTTCTTTTTTTTCCTCTCCAGAAAGTTCAGCAATATACAGTCATCGTTCAGGCCACAGATATGGAAGGAAATCTTAACTACGGTCTCTCAAACACAGCGACAGCGATCATTATGGTGACAGATGTGAATGACAACCCACCCGAATTCACCGCCAGCACCGTAAGTATCAATACATCAGCGCAATGATGTATGGACACACAATGTGTTTGTAATTCATGGACATTTGATATGGCTCGTCTCTGTTTGCTGGTTTGGCAGATAGAAAGAACTTGATAGATCACTGTGTAACAAAGACTTTCAGCAAATAAAAATGGTGCGGTGGGGGTTGTGAGAAATGATTCATGAAGAAGCACAGCTATCTGGCTACCAGTTTATTCTGGAGTACTGAGGAAATGAAATGATTGTGGCAAAAAAAGGGTGGGGAAGCTCTATCTCACAGAGCTGCTTTCCCTTCCCATGACGCTGTCTTAGTTCTGTGTTTTGATGTGGGAAGCATTATTCATGTGTATGTTGTCTGTTGTGTGCCTTCAAGTCATTTCCAATTTATAGCAACCTTAAGGCAAAGCTATGATAGGATTTTCTTGGCAAGATTTGTTCAGAGTGGGTTTGCTTTTGCCTTCCTCTGAGGCTGAGAATACCTGACTTGTCCAAGGTCACCCAATGAGTTTCCATGACCGAGCAGGAATTTGAACCCTGGTCTCCAGAGTCATACTCCAGTGCTCAAACCACTATACCACACTGGCTCTCATTCACCTTGTCTGAATCTTGTTAATTCAAGATCCCCCAAAATTAACTAGCATAGGTTGTAATTTGTATGACCCAAAACATTGAAGGATGTAGTGTCATGTGTGAAAACAAGGAGTGAACAGGACTAGTTGGTTCATGGAAATAATGTGACAGATCAGAAATGTATCTGTTGTTTTTTGAACTCTTCCCAATTTTCATAATGGGTTTGGAATATAGAACATCTGAAAAATGCAATGATTTTTTAAATGGGTAAGTACAGATGTTTTTCCAGAACCATAAATTATATCATATCAGTTGTGATTTAGTTTTTGTCCAATTTTTGGTCATTGTGGATAAGATGGGAGTCATGAAGGATAAGAGAAACAAACCCACCAGATTTGGGAGAAGTTTTTCCAAGTCTGGATCTTGCTGTTGTTGTTATGTGTCTCATGGCTGAGATAAAATCATTGTCCAAGACAGCTTACAAATATAAAATACAATGCACCCTTCTTTTACGTGGGGGATCTGTTCTGGAAGCCCCCCCCCCCCATGTAAAAGAAATAATGTGTATGCTCAAGCCCCATTACAAGTAATGTGGCCCGTGCTCGCGGTGGTGCGGGGCGGCGGAGGCGCACACCACCATGGGCACACATGCCATTGTTTCTTCCGGTGCATGGCGCCGCTTCTTCCGGTGCTGCTTTCAGCATATGCAATAACTCTAATCATCAAACCCTACAAATGGGCTAAAAGCAGTAGCAAAAACACAATAAAACAAAAACAACATCCAGTAAATAAATTTAAGCAACAGTAGGGTCAGAATCAGCAGAAAGTGTCTTAATTTGATGATGGAACTCAAATTAAGATAATAATGACCAAACCTTTGGGGGCAGAAAGTTTTCAGCAACCAAGAACACCAGACCTGACCCTGAAGGCAATTACAGAGAGAAGCAGGGCTCAGCAACAGATGGACAAGTACAGATGGGAGAAGGTGGTCCTCTAAAGTACCCTAGTCAAAGCTGTTTAGTGTTTTAAAGCAGTATGCAAAGTGGTTGCCCCTAGACTAGTGCTGGTCCCTGGCAGGTTTCCAGAAAAGAAAAGAAAAATTGTACCCAGTGGACAGAAATTTAGTGGCAGTCCCTGGCACATTGGAAAGTAATACTCACTGGTCCTGCACATCTGAGAAGCTCATAGCCACCACCTTGAATTGAATTCAGAATCAGCAGCCAATGTAGCTGATATAATAATAGAATCATAGAGGTGGAAAAGACCACAAGGCCCAACCCCATTTTGCCATGCAATGATACGCATTCAAAGCACTTCCGACAGATGGCCATCCAGTCTCTGTTTCAAAGTCTTTAAAGAAGAAGACTCTACCACTCTCAGCATGTTCCACTGCCAAACAGCTCTTACCATATAGAAATGAAAGCAAAAAATAGTAGGAAGAACAAATTCTCTGAAGGTGGAAAGTCCTTTTATATTTTGGTAAGTTAACTACAGTTTGCCCTTCCCTTATGCAGGGGATCCGTTCCGGACCCACAAAAGGAGAAACCATGTATGTCCGTGCCCCATTGAAAACAATGGCATGGTGCAGTGCACGCACCATGGGCACATGTGCCATTCATTAAATTGTACCGCAGCTTCAGTGTGTGCTGAAAGCTCTGGAAGGGAAGCCCGTGTATGGCGCAGGCTGGCTGTATGTGTCTAATGATTTTGTAATCTATATGTTAATTTTAATTTTGAAATCAATAAAAATAATTTTAAAACAGCTCTTACCTTCAGGAAGTTCTTCCTAATGTTTAGATGGAATCTTTTCTCCATTGCTCAGTGTCCTATTCTCTAGAGTAGCAAATAACAATGTTGCTCCATTCTCAACATGGCATCCCTTCAAATATTTAAACAAGGCTATCATGTCACCACTTAACATCTTTTCCAGTCTAAGCATCTGCAGTTCCCTAAACTGCTCCTCATTGGGGCATTCCCCATTTTGGTCACCCTCCACTGGACATATTCCAGCTTGTCTACATCCTTCTTGAACTGTGGTGCCCAGAACTGGATATAGTATTCCAGGTCCTATGGCCCAGACCTTTGTCCCAATCAAAATTCTGGCAAAAGCATTCTACACTAATTGGAAGGGTTTTCAGGGAAAGCCCTACATAAAGTAAGCTGTAGTAATCCTATCAAGATGTGCATGGTACCATGGCCATGTCTGATAGTACACTGGTGCCTCGGGTTACAAAATTAATTCGTTCCGCCATTCCTTTCGTAACCCGAAAATTTCGTAACCCGAAAAGGCTTTCCGTTAGCACTGGAAAGCCTATAGCTGCACTTTGCAGCATTTGAATTTCGCGCCGAAATGAATTTCGTAACCCGAAAAATATTTCGTAACCCGAAACAGTTTTTGCCAATCCAACTTTTTCGTATCCCGGAAATTTCGTAACCCGATCATTTCGTATCCCGAGGCACCAGTGTACCAGGAATGAAATGGATAAGGCTAGGCTCAGGAGAACTACTAAGCTACAAAACTGACCATCTTAGGAAAGTGCAATCCCATCCATGATTGGAAAGGCTACCAATTTTTTTGACTATGATTCAGAGGATTCCGTAACCAACATGGAAGAAACACCCTATGGCTGGATGAATAGACTTTCTCACCAACAGTACCTTTTTCACATTTAGATTTAACTTCAGTTTGTTCACCCACATCATCCATTGCTTATGAAGCAGAAGCTACTCCATCATTTAAGAAGAAAACCAAAGGGAAAAAATGCACCAAGCAGTGAATCTTCTTATCATTATCTCATAAACTTTCTTGTGAAAGTTGTAAATAGCTTATCACTGGGGGGGAAAGAACAAATAAATCTGAAAGTGCAGAGGGAGATGCCTTCACTAAAAAGTGTGAGAAACTGGATCAAAGGTAATTCTTTGGGAAGGCCTGCTGATGTTTAAACTCTCTCAAATGTTAGAACAGTGCCTTCTGTCACTTGCTAATGAAGCAGCCATAAAAGTTTAGCTGAAGCAAATTATTTAAGGAGGTGTGTGTGTGTGTGTGTGTGCGCGCGCACGCCTTCAAGTCACCTGTCAACATATGGTGACCCACTTGAATTGATATCTGCTGGGGTTTAGTTCCAGGACCCCCAAGGTTGCTAAAATCCATGGATGCTCAAATCCCCATTTTATATAATGACATAGTAAAATGGTGTTCCTTATATAAAATAGCAAAATCAAGGCTTGGTTTCTGGGGAGAAATTGGAGGGGGGATATTTTTTTCAAGCCATAGATGCTTGAATCTATGGAGGACTGACTCTCTCACACTGCACAATTATAGCATTCCATTCCAGTTTAATTGCCATGGCTGCATCTTATGGAATCACAGGATTTTTAGTTTTGTAACGTATTTAATATTCTCTGCAAGAGAACTTTAGTGTGCCATCAGTGTACCAACCAAGGATGTACAGAATACAGACACGGCAATCAAATATCAACCTGCTATAACTGTGTAGTATGAAAGTGACTTATAGAAGCCTGTGTCAAATTGGGGGGGTGTCCATGTGTGGGATGGATAATTTGTGGATTAAGAGCTATAACTGGGGAGTATTCTATTCATACTTTATTAATATTGCCACATTTGAGTCCCACAAATCTGGGCAGTCTCATTTGCATATTAAGTAAATAATTTTCTCATTATTCAAATCATGTGTTGAACAAGCACACCCCCTCCACCACTACTTTCCTGTTTGTTGTTATTGTTAGCTGCCCTCAAGTCAAGTCTGACTCATGGCGACCCTGTGGATGAGATATCTCCAAGTATGCTCTGCTCAAGTCTTGTAAACCCAAACTCAACCCCCTTTGCTTGAGTCTCCCCCCTCTCCCTTCTACCTGCTAGCTTTCCTAGCATTACTGTTTTCTCCAGTGATCCATGCCTTCTCATTATATGACCAAAGTATGATAGCCTCAGCTTGATCATCTTGGCTTCTAATGAAAGCTCTGGTCTGATCTATTCAGGACCCATTTGTTTGTCTTCTTGGCTGTCCATGGTATCCTAAATATTCTTCTCCAGCACGACATCCCAAATGAGTTGATGTTTTTTTCTTTCTGCTTCCTTCATTGTTCAGCTCTCACATCCGTATATGGTAATGGGGAATACAGTGGCCTCAATGGTTCTGACTTTAGTGCTCTGTTGTACATCATTACTCTTCAGGATCTTTTCTAGTTCTTTCATAGATGCCCTTCCCATTCCTAGTCGTTGTCTTATTTCTTGACTCCAGTTACCATTCCAGTCAATGTTTGATCCTGGGTACAGGAATTCTTTAACTATTTAAATTTCCTCATTATTTAGACTGAATTTTTGTGTTTCTTCTGTGGTCATTATTTTTGTTTTCTTTATGTTCAGGATCAACCCTGTCCTTGCACTTTCCTCGTTAATTTTTCTTATTAGCTGTTCCACGTCTGTGCTGTTTTCCACCAATATTATGGTGTCATCTGCATATTTTAGGTTATTGATGTTTCTTCCTTCTATCTTCACTCCTCCTTCATCTAATTCTAACTCTGTTTTCCTTATGATATTTTCAGCTTATAAGGGTGATAGGATGCCCCCTTGCCTGACCCCTTTGTCTATTTGGAACCACTCTGTTTCTCCAGTTCTGTTCTGACTTTCCTGTAGTCCTATCAAAATTGCATCAGGCATGGTAAATACTACAGTGTTTTTTTCTTAGATGCTTTGTAAGGGATGGCCATTTTGTTGTCTCTGGTTCACCACCTACCCCAACTATTTTGGACCACTCCCCCACCCCCTAATTTTATTTATTTATTTATTTATTTTACTTTACCATCTTTTCTCCTTACAAGCATCTGCAGAAGCTGCAGATATTCAGTAAGTATAAACCTTTTGAAAATGAGGATTCTACAAAGCTTGGAACAAGCAGTGCACAAATGGAATGTGCAAGTAAACATTTCCACCAAGAGTGAAAAATTATTCTGAATTGAATGAATGTACAGAAGAGCAGCCCAGGCACACCTGAGGAGAGAGGATGAGTAGTTACCCTTCTCATTATTGCTGCCATTCCCATTCTACATTGCCTTCTTTCCCTGCCACTGCTGGGTTCCACCAGCTTCCCCCTCCCTCCAGTACCTGGACTGGCCTCCGTCTTCCTCTGGTTCTTGCTTTACAACAATGGCAAGGGCATCACCACTCCCTGTTGGCCAGCTTACCTATCTGCTTTTTAAAGCATTGAAAGCTTTTTGGAGGATCAGCAGGGAATGGCATTATGTGTTCAAGGCAGAGGGGGGAAAGGAAGGAAGAAATTGTGTACAAGAAACCTGGGATTGATACACAAGGTGTAAGGGAGAGAATGAAGGGACACAGGGTGATCAAAGAGCACAGGTGAGATGGGGCAAGAGAGATTAAAGTTGGTCAGGGGACAGCTGTGCAGGTCTTTCAGGACTTGTCACTCCTCTGCCTGAGATGGCCATCTCATTAGATGGATTGGCTACACATTAACAGTTGCAGAGCAGGCTTTCCTTCTATAACCACCGAGTAGAGATTCTACAAATGGCAATGTGCACTTATGATCAGCTCAGATCTGACCACTATGTTGGAGATCCTATGTTGGGGTTTGATCTTTGTTCTTCCCTCTCCCCAGCAGCTGTCAAACCCCAGCTCATCAGTAGGGAGGGGAGAGATGGGAAGCCAATTCAGATCATGAAGCATCAGTTGGAATCATTTTGGTAAGGGCAGGAATGAGGGTATATTCATGGATGACCATTGTTGCTGTTTGACTCAAGTGGGACTGCTCCAAGCCTCCCTGTCCTCAACTGCTCTGCTCAGGTCCTGCAGACTCAGGATCATGGCCCCCTTGACTGAGTATATCTAGCTACTATGTGGCCTTCCTCTCATTCTGCTACCCTCCACTTTGCCCAATGTTATTGTCTTTTCTACTATCACACCTTCTCATTATGTGACTGAACTACAACAGCCTCTCTTTCATCAATTTGGCTTCCAGGGAAATTTCAGGCTTGATCTGTTTTAGGACCCATTTGTTTGATTTTTTGGCTCAGTTCTCACATCCATACATGATGATAGAGAATACAATATCTTGGATAACTAGTACATCCATATCTTCATGGCCTTAATTCTATCTCCCTCCCTCTTCTTCCCCCCAGTAAGAAGCCACAGCAACCTTTCCCAGGGCTTGGCAGCTGCCTGGGGGAGAGGTATGAAATGGAACATAAGGGTAAGAGAACAGCCCCCTGTGCCCATCCAAGAGGCACATGGAAGCTGCATTTAAGGTGCATGCATGCCACTAACAGGATGCCAGCATATGTCTCGCCTTACAGTTTTCCCTTTGCATTTCCCTTTATGACAGTAAATTGCATACTACACAAGCATTTTTGGCTCACAACATTCCATTTCTAGGGGAAGGAAAATCCTTAAAGCTGTAGGTTGGACGGAAAGAAGCTGCCTTTTCCCCCTTCCATTGAGTGAAAACTGGTGACACCTAGCGGCCAAAGTTTTAAAACTCAAATTTGTAGCTCTCCAACATGAGCAAATACTTATTTTCTGAGTAAAGATGATTTTTAAAATGCTGTTTAAAACAACTACAAACAGCTGAGTGGCAGGAAGAGCGGCACTATGTGAGTGGATGCTGAAATGTACTAAAGGTTTTTACCAAAATCCCTGTTTCTTTTACATAATGTAAAAAGGCTTCACTCCAATCAAGAGTTTAATTGATTCATTTTAAACTAATTGATTTTTATTCTTGTGGCTATGTGCATGAATGCTGACTCTGACTCAGAATGACTCTATCATAGGGTTTCTTGGCAAGATTTGTTCAGCAAAGGTTTGCTACTGTCTTCCTCATAGGCGGAAAGACTGTGACTTGCCCAGGTCACCTGGTGGATTCCCACATAAGGAATCCACAAGGTCTCCCTGATCCTTTGACCAGCACTCAGATCACTGCTCCTCATTGTATTGTTGTCAGCAAAAGTCTATAGTAAAAAGCAAACTTTACCAAGAATCTACAAAATTAAATAACAAAGTCAACTCTTGTCAAATTTCCCAACACTTGAAGCTGTCCCTGACAGGGATGGGAACAATGTAGCTGACTATTTGTTGGACTACAACTCCCTGCATTCTTCACCAGTGACTGGGCTGGCTAGGACTTTAGGGAATTGCAGTCCAACAACATCAGGAGGGCACTTAATTCCTAACACTGGTATGAAATGAAATAAGACCTTCTAATAGCTGGAAGAAAATTGCTAAAATTACTCATGGTTTCCTTTTAAGATGAAATTTACAAAGAACAGCACCTCTTAGCTAGGGGGAATTTTCTAGTTCTCAATTTCATGTGGTGAGCCATTTTACATAGACAGTTTACTTGTCCCCAGAATGCTGTGGTTTAGCTGGAGGATGGAAGGAGATGCTTCACCCTTCCCTGGTGTAAAGTGTCTTCTGAAGCTTTCCAAATTGCTGTTATCACTACTACCATCCTACATACATCTGCTTTCTAGATCCATATATATTTTACTACTGTTGTACCAGTCTGGAACCCTGTAGGGGAAAACATATGGAAGAAATTCTGGGTGAGGGAATGTTTGGTAGTGGAAGGGTTAAGCCCTCTTTCCACCTCCACCTCTTCTGTGCTGCAAAATATCCCCTCCCCACCTTTCTTGATGGTGGTTTGTAGGAAAGGTAGGATTCCTGAGGCTTGATTTCACCTAGCTGTTCTATAATGTATCATTTGCTCCTTAGAGAATAGTCTAAACCATTACAGCATCTTTGTGGTTTAGCCATTTTAGAAGGAGACACTGCATGCAAGCATCCCTTGAGCACTGAAAGTCCTCACGTGTGCAGACCCAGAAGGCATTAACTTCAGCAAGACGTCCATCCCTAGAATCCAGCTAAACGGATCAGAAAACGTCAGTCTTCCCCTCCAGCAGGAATAAAGGACAACTCAACCATTTCTCTAAATCTGAGAGCTGAGCAGAAAGTTTTTAGAAGGGTGGGAACAGCTTTGCACTCTCCCCATTGCTCTTTTCCATAATTCAAACCTGAGGGTATTTTACAGTTATATAAACCACTGCTCTTTAACAAAAGTGACCTTTAAAATAAATCAGCTCTTCGGTTATAGTAAAAAAAAAATCCATTTCAGGTGAACACAAAAATAGAGCTTTGTTCTCTCAGTTCTGTCCTATGTGCATTTATTCAGAAGTAGGTCCCACTGTTTTCTGTGGGATGTTTTGCTTAATGTGTATGCCTGGGATTGGAGCCTAAGGCCTCTCCCTAGCAGATAGGAACCCAAGGAGTAAAGAAACAGATTTACCACCTCATCCCAGGCTGGAATATTGAGTTGTACTGGGCTCCTTGTTTGGAGGGCATCTTTGCCAGACTTCTCACCCTTGTGTATCATATCAATTTTCTTAACCCTTTCCATTGAAAGTACATAATAATAATAATAATAATAATAATAATAATAATAATAATAATAATAATAATGTAAAAAAAGCTGGTGTATCCATTGGTTGGAATTATTTTTCTCCAGCCTGCTTTACTATCCTATTATAATCATTCAGATAACAAACATATTTGCTTTAAAATGATAAACTAACTGTTATTTTCTAAGTGACAATGTAACTGGTAAAGGTATAATCATTTTAAAGCAAATGAACAATCAGGCAGTCATTTAAAACATCAGTAGCTACATACACTCTTAGAGGCAGCAATCAAAAAGGCTTGCTGGTAAACAAAGGTCTTATCCTTTACTGCCTGCAGAAAAAGCAGACCGTTTGGACTTCCTTCTGCTTCCTTCTCAATTCCCCTGATATTTTGGGCTAAGCAGAAGCTGGAAATCTATAATTTTGCTTTGCAAAAATAAATAAATAATGGTGCTACCTCTATGTTGGAAAAGCAAATTGTGTACAGGTAGAGAATTCTAATAACTAGGGTTGTTGTAGTGCAATACATAGTGGCAGTTGGTAGCTTTTGTCTCAGTAGGGTGCTCAGAACACATCAGAAATTTCTGGTGTTGAAGCTATTTGGGTGATAGAGTTTAGCACCTAAAGTTTGGACTGCAACTGAGACTACATACCAGTAATTATTCAGGCCTGGGACCAACTACACTTCCATGTAGTTGGTCTTGGAAGGGCTAGCTGAAGACATTTTCCTGCCTGAGGTGAAAGACAAGATCTTGTCCCCTTCTTTATTCTATATGGCAATTGACTGGACTGGCAGTTCTTTCAGCAGGTATTACTTATCATAAGGTGCCTGATTGCATAATTTGTTATTCTAGGATTTGCTTATTCTAGAACTTAGGTCTTCTATTTCAATGATAGTTTATCCGGGCTGTAATCCTACCAGTGATATGTGCTTTCATAAAACCAGTTAAGAATAATAGAATCTTAGTGTTGGAAGGGACCATAAGGACCATCTAGCTGAACCCTGTGCCATGCAGTAATACACAACTAAAGTGCTCCTAATAGTTGACCATCCAACATGTTTAAAGACCTCCATTGATAGAGAGTCCACAAACCTCCATGGCAGTCTATTCCACTGTTGAACAGCTCTTATAGTGAAAACACTTATGGAATCTCATTTCTTGTAATTTGAATCCATTGGGTCATGGTCTGGTCTCTGGAGCAACAGGAAACAAATTGGCTGCTTCTTCCACATGTCAGCCCTTCAGATATTTGAAGATAGCTATCGCATCTCAGTCTTCTCTTCTATAGCTCTTTAAATCATTCTTCACAAGGTCAGATGTTTTATTATCTTGACCGCCTTTCTGTGGACACATTCCACCTTATCAGTATTCTTCTTGTTTATATTTGGTCTATGCCAGTAAATAAATACATGAATGAATATCTCTCTTAAATTGTGGTGCCCAGGACTGGACACAGTATTCCAAGTGAGATCTGACCAAAGCAGAATAGAGTGAGACTACTACTTCCCTTGAGCTGGAAACTATACTCCTGCTGATGCAGCCCAGAAATATATATATATATATATATATATATATATATATATATATATGATTTTTCTTTGTAGGATGTAAGGAAAATATTCAGTACCTTCTTGCACAGGGTCCACTACCACAGGCAGCATCCAGGTACCCAGAGTGTACTGCCATGGCCATTTACCGCCTGGGGAAAGAGAGATGCTACAGCACTTTTCTACAGTGCAGATGCACCCACAGAGAGTTCATCCAGCAGACTAGGAAGTTCAAGCAGGTGTTTTATATGGAGACATACTCCACATATTTTGGTGCCAAGCCCCTCAGCACTTTAAAGGTCATTGTCATCACTTTGCATTCAGACCAGGAATATATTGGCAATCAATGCAATTCCTGTAAAACTGATTTTATATTATTTTTAATGATCTTCTGATCGGTAGTCTGCTTGCTGCTTTTTGCACTAGCTGAAGTTTTTGAATTGTCTTCAAGAGTAGCCCCATGTACGATGCCTTGCGATGATCTGAGAAGTTACCAGTGCATGGACTTATTATGACTCACAGTAGATGAACTTCTCTACTGCAGTTCTGTTGCTGGAAAAAAGATTGCCTATATGGTCCAGATACCATCTCTTGCCACCCAGCCTCAGATATGCAGGTGGGTATTTAGAATCATAGAATCATAGAATTGTAGAGTTGGAAGACACCACAAGGGCCATCCAGTCCAACCCCCTGCCATGCAGGAAATCTCAATCAAAGCATCCCCGACAGATGGCCATCCAGCCTCTGCTTAAAGACCTCCAGAGAAGGAGACTCCACTACACTCCGAGGGAGTTTGTTCCACTGTCGAACAGCCCTTACTGTCAGGAAGTTCCTCCTAATGTTGAGGTGGAATCTCTTTTCCTGCAGCTTGCATCCATTGTTCCAGGTCCTGTTCTCTGGAGCAGCAGAAAACAAGCTTACTCCCTCCTCAATATGACATCCCTTCAAATATTTAAATAGAGCTATCATATCACCTCTTAACCTTCTCTTCTCCAGGCTAAACATCCCCAGCTCCTTACTTCTCTGTGTATATCCTACCATTCCTTCCTCCACTTCCCAACCATGGCAGTATGCTCAGGGGATGCCTCCTCTATCCCTCCGCTCCTGGTTTTTCATGATGCAGATGCAACCCTCTCTTAAGTAAACAGCTCTTTCTAATCTCCAAAGTAGTCATCACAACACACCCTGGGGCAGAATGGATACAACTTTGTGCAGCTAGAGCATCATACTGTACCTGCATGATCCAGAATCTCAACCATATAATGTTAAAAAAATATACAACGCTACTATGCTGGGAAAACTCCAGATCGATGTAGCATGCCTCCTTTATATGCAAAAGATCCCAGGTTGAATCTTTGGCATGTTCAAGTAGGACTACTGCCATGAAATCCTAAGAGATCAACTACCAGTCAATGCTGCTGAACACTTTTGAACTAAGTAGAACAAAGGTGTGATGTTGTATAAGACAGCTTCTTGGGTTTTTTTATCTCTAAGGAGGGAATGGAAACATGGGTCTTTTGCGCTTCCTGTTTTTGCGGCATCCGAACACACACACACACACACACACACACACATTCAAACATGCACCATATCTTTCTGGAGCAGAATTTGTTTCATTTGCCAAATAACTCTACAGCTCTTTAAAACAATTGTACATTGAGTTACGATGAGGGAAAGAAATAGGTTGAATGATGGCAATAGAGGCTTGCCCTTGGAACAGTGCCAAAGGAAGAGAAATCAAGGACTATGTTGGGCATTAAAGCACACAAAAGCACACATCCATCCTGTTCTTAAATTACCTGTCAATCAAACTGGCTGGCTTGAGGCTTAATAGATTCAGGATATAAATGTAGCCCAAGAGAACATTGCAATATACTGCCACAACAGCTCACATGTTCTACAGCAGGAATTAATGTTGCTGTGTTAAAGTTAACGGCTGGAGCAGATTGGGAGAAATTGGCAGTACATCTGGTCAACAAAGAGGGCAATTGCCCTAGGGAACAAGGTGCACTATATCCTCATAAGACTGAGTTTTGTGCATGTGTACATCTTAAATGAGGCTTCAGAGATGAGGAATGGATGGATGAGTTCAACAATCACAAAATGAAGTTAGCACTAGGGATGGACAGATCTGACAAGTGTGTTTTTGTGGACTTTCCCCTTTTCCTCTTTCAGGGTCCATTCTCTGCGAGTTGTGCATGATGTTTTGGGGGGAGTTTTTTTTTTCCAGGGAAGGGATATTTTTATGGGGTGGACATCCTTGTGAATTTTTGCCTAAAAGCATGTTTCTGTACATTTTAGAAATGCATGAAGGGGTGCTTATGCATTTTTTGTAGACGGCCCTGTTGTCCAATACATTTTTTTTCTCAGTAGAATGTATCACAAACCAAGAAATGTATGGACTTCTGATTATGAATTACATCTAGTTCCATGTTTAGTCTGGGAAGTAGAAATGAATGCATTTTTCAAAAACACAGCAGAGCAAATGTCTCATGCATCCCTTGGTTATCACATTTTACAAATGTTTTAGGGTCCATGAATGAACACCAGATGAATACGTCTGCTCTGCCAGCCCAATTCCACTGGGCTACTCCTTCCACCCATGACCATAGAGTGGCTTAAGGAGGTTATGATGATATATGCTAGTGTAAATACTAAAGTTAGGATTGTCCATGCCATTATATTTCCTATTTCTATGTATAGTTGTGAGAGCTGGATAGTGAAGAAACCTGATGGGAAGATCTACACATTTGAAATATGGTGCTGGAGAAGAGTTCTGCGAATACAATGGGCTGCTAAAAAAGACCAATGAATCAGACCCAGACTCTCCCTAGAAGCAACCATGACTCATTAGTACTGTGGCCATATCAAGAGAAGATGTGACTCTCTAGAAAAGATAATAATGCTTGGCAATGTGGAAAACAATAGGAAGAGAGGAAAACTGCATACCAGATGGATAGATTCAGTCAGAGAACCCATGGCCATGAATCTGCAAGAGTTCTGCAGGGCACTTGAGAATAGGGTGACTTGGTTGGCATAGACTGAGGTAGACTAGAAGGCAGTTAATGCCAATAAAATGTGCAGATATATTTTTGTTATTAATTACCATCAAGTGAACTTCAGCCTACAGCGACACTATGAATGAGAGACCTCAACATCACCCTGTGATTTAATTTCTCAGGTCTTGCAAACTCAGGGCTGTGGTTTCCTTGACTGAGTTTATTCACCTGCAATACTGCCTTCCCTTTTCCTCTAGTGCCTTTGACCTTACCATCAGTGGGTTCACTGGGGGGGAGTGCAGACTGCACTAGGTGATACCCCAGAAGATGGTGTGGTACATCCGATGGGACTGGCACGGCTGCTGAGTGAGTGAGAAAGGGTGTTGTGTCCCTTTCTCACTTGTCCAGCATCCACTCTTCTTATTCACTCCCTTCACTGTCCATGGTGAGATATGCCAGCATGTATAATTTTAGGGATATTGCAAAAGGAGGCACTGAGTATCTCCTCATGCTATACCCTCCCACATGCAAGGCAACTTCCCAGTGCCAAAGCATGCCCCCACAACACATTAGTGGCTGTAGGAGGCTGGGAGGCATTCCAGCAGCATCCTGCTTACTTTCTATGAAAGGAAAATAGAATGGACATTGCTCTCCCAGATCTACACTGTGTCAGTTATCTTCTCCAAGCTGTGCAAGAACAACTGAATGCTGCCCAGGAACTCTTCCTCTTCAAGCCATTAATGGTTGGGAGATTGCTCCAGTTGCCTTGTGCAAGGAAGAGTTGTGCATAAGGAAAGATCTGAATACCTCCTTTTGCAACACCCTCACTGGCATAAACCCAGGCTACAGTAGCATACATCACCAACAGCACTCTATCCATTGTCATAAAAGCTCAGGGCTAAATTAGGACATAAGGAAACTCTGTGATATCATGCAGAATCTGTTGTATTAAATCTCTCAGCTGTTATAGCACCACTAGCAAATGAAGATTTTTCTAAAGAAATGATCAGTTGAGTTCAGTCATATACCCATAGCTGCTTGCCAAAGAAAGAAGTGCCTGTGCAAGAAAGATAAAGAACTAATTATCTTATTATGCAAATTTTGTACGTATTTGTTCAACTCATTCCCTGATGCTCAAAGAAGCATACCAGCCTTGTTTTCCTCAGGTGCCCCTTTCCACTTCTCAGAAACATTAAATGGGCAGCACCTTAATTCATGTCATTTTAGTTAGAAATAACGGGAGTTTGGCTTTGCTTATCACAAAGAGCATCCTTTTCCACTGTAGAATTGTAATATCTTTCCAGTTCACAACACCCTGGATTTCTCATGACATCTGCATCATTACATTACTCCTCAGAGCATCTACATAAAGATTTGATTATTATTATAAAATAGAAAAGATCAGGGACAAGTTTTTGTTGAACATGATCCTCTTCTTGTCCTTTTTCAAAAAATTGTATTGCAGTTTATTCTTGAATATATCCAAAATGATGATACACAGTGTTTGGAATGGTATTTTTGCAAAGTGATTTGTTATAGTTTCAACTGCACAGCCTACTCCAAGTAATTAGTTGTTAGTTATGGCTAGAATTTTTAGAAGTAACTTTCTGCTTTATAACATCCAAGCAATGATATCTTTATTGGGACAACCAAAATGCATGTTGAAAACTTTTGAAATCACACTGGCTTCTTCAGGCAAACAGGAGAAAGAAATTGAAGATGTTAGTCATAGGCCTGCAGTTTCTGTTTCTGTGCTTAGTTCAGATGGTAGGGAGGGCTATCTACAGGCTGACACCTCCCCCTTTGGCCATGTGGTCACTGGTAGATTTTCAAAGTCAAGGAAATTTAATGTCCATTTGCAATTCAAAGAAAATGTTTCTTTGGAATCCAGCATGTCTCCTTCCTAGTAGAACTTGCTATGGGGTGATGGGGCCTGCAGGAAGGATTCTGGGGGTAAGAATTGGCTCCTGGTCCTCACACAGTTGCAAACCCCTACCGTAATGGGTGTGGGTCTGCTTGCTGGGGGATCCTCGTAGTTGTAATCCAAAAAGTAACATTTTCAATCTCTGCATGATTAAAAGAACATGGTTTTCCCGCGAAAAGTTCAGACTGGGTCACAACAACTCAGTTCTTAAGACTTCAAGTGAAAGACCTTTCCATAGTTCTGTCTATGACATAGTGTACAGCTGTCTGTGGACATCCACTCAAAAGAAGGCAAGGCTTAATCAGAGAGGAAAGGGAGATCCGCACCCCCATGCAACTCAAATAAAGTCTATTTTTATCATATTCAATCAGGAACAATCAAGCAAGCAAGTGGAGATGGAGACGCATTTGCATGATCAGACCTCTGTGTCTGAAATGTTAATTAAAAGTTAGTATAAATTTGCCTACTGTGCAGTACATGGACCACTGCAAATATATATATTTGCAGTGGTCCATGTAAGAGGAAATATTATGTAGCCAGGTTGAAGTGTTTGTGATTAGTGCAGCTTGGGATTCTAGGAAACAGAGGAGCAGGGAGCCTTTTGCAATCAAGCACTTCTTTTTTTAAAAAAAATAATGGTTGGTCTGTTCAAGTTTTGTAAGCCTTAGGAAGTCTTATTAAAAGCTACTTTAAATTGTGCCCTTTGGCATTGCTTTGAGATACTCCAGTTGAGTGCTGAATCCAAAAAGCCTGCTCTAAAACAATTGCCGCCCATAGTTGCCACTCTGCCTAATCGCACCTTAGACTCCCTTAGCTGAATCCACATGGAGAAAAACATATTGTCAAAAGGCCATGGGGAGAAGGAATTCATGTTGATAGGAAAGAGAGAGACATATACTCCCAAGGTACTCAGAATTTTCTGCTAGCAAGCTTGCGTTATTGTATGTATGTATGTATGTATGTACTGGGTTTATATTCCACCTCTCTCCCAAAATGGGATTGAAAGTGGTTTACAATATTTAAAAAAATAATCCAGTTAAAACATTAGATTACAAAAATTAAAAAGAATTAAATATCAATATTGTTTTTAAACCAAAATGATTAAGACAGCCAAATTATTATTACTATTACTACTACTACTACTACTACTACTATTATTAGTAGTAGTAGTATCCTGCTTCCCCCCCCCCAAAAAAAAATTGGGACTCAACTATAGTTACAATGAAAGGATTTTAAAATACAGCACACCGTTTACACACACACACTACAGTTCTATAATTAAAATTCAAAAGCCTAAATAAAACCATCTTCACCTGCTGGTGGAAAAAGAACAGAGAAGGGGTGAAGCAGACCTCCCATGGAAGAGAGTTCTACAACCTGGGAGCAGCCACAGAGAAGGCTCTCCCCTGAGTCATCACCAACCACAGCTAAATAGGTGATGGGTCTGAAACAAGGCCCTCCACTGCAGATCTTAAAGCAAATGATGGCTTATATAAGGAGATATGGTTTTTCAGATAGTATGGGCTCAAGCAACGTAGGCCTCTAAAGATCAAAAGCAGCACTTTGGATTATGCCCAGAAACAAATTGGTAGCCAGTGCAGCTGTTTCAATAAGGGGATCCCATGATCCTTGTATCCAACCCTGATCAACAGCATTTTAGACCTACTGAAGTTTCTGAACAGTTTCCAAAGGCAGCCTCAAATAGAGTGCATTACAGTAGTCGAAAGGGCATGTAATCAAGGAATGTGTCACCACAGCCATATCTGATTTCTCAAGTTTTATTATTATTGTTATTATTATTATGCTTTATTTATATAGCACTGTAGATTTGCACAGTGCTGTACATACAAACAATAAAATAGATAAGTAATAGGCACAGCTAGCGCAGCACTTTTAACTGTGCAAATGCACTCCTGGCCATCGGCATCCAGGCTCAGATCTGAGTCCAGGATCACACACAAAGAGATTTTAGGAGGTATGTAGCCCCATCTGGCACAGGCATTGGGTGTGAATCCACACTGCAGAATTAAAGCAGTTTAACACCACTTTAACTGTCATCCTGCTCCATTCTGTGGCATCCTGAGATTTGCAGTTTAGTGGAAATTTCAGCCTGGTTTGTCAGACAGTTCTGGTGCTTCACCAAACTGCAAATCCCAGGATTCTGCAGGATAGAGTCATGGTAGTTAAAGGGGTGTCAAACTACTTTAATTCTGCAATATGGACATGCCCTTCATTCCTATTCCATGATCTGCCTTAATAAATAATAATAATAAAATTTTTATTTATATCCCGCCCTTCCTGCGATCAGGGCGGCTTACAGTAGGGTTAAAAACAACACTCCATATAATACATAAAGATTAAAATACAAAAACATCAGATCATTCAATAAAATAACAGACAAAAAAAGCCCCATAGCCCAACCTCTTGGCCACGGAAGAGGAGGGAGGCCCACAGGATTTTATTCGGGGAATGCCTGTTGAAACAGGAAGGTTTTCAGGTCCTTCCTGAATTGGGCCAGGGTGGTGGACGAGCGGAGCTCAGTGGGCAGCGTATTCCAAAGGGCTGGGGCAGCCGTGGAGAATGTCCTCCATGTGGTGGAGGCTAACCTAGCCCCAGGCACCTTCAGTAATTGCTGCCCAGACGTTCTGAGGGTGTGAGGCGGAATGTACGGAGAGAGGCGGTCCTTTAGGTATCCTGGGCCCAAGCCATTTAGGGCTTTATAGGTAATCACCAACACCTTATATTGAGCTCGGAAGCGGATGGGCAGCCAATGGAGGTCTTTCAGCACCGGTGTTATATGGCTGGTCCTGGGAGCACCAGTGACCTTCTCACTGACCATAGAATCATAGAATCATAGAGTTGGAAGAGACCACTAGGGCCATCCAGTCCAACCCCCTGCCATGCAGGAAAGCCAAATCAAAGCATCCCTGACAGATGGCCATCCAGCCTCTGTTTAAAGACCTCCAAGGAAGGAGACTCTATCACCCTCCGAGGGAGTGCATTCCATTGTCGAACAGCCCTAACTGTCAGGAAGTTCCTCCAAATGTTCAGGTGGAATCTCTTTTCCTGCAGCTTGCATCCATTGTTCCGGGTCCTGTTCTCTGGAGCAGCAGAAAACAAGCTTGCTCCCTCTTCAATATGACATCCCTTCAAATATTTAAACAGGGCTATCATATCACCTCCTAACCTTCTTTTCTCCAGGCTAAACATCCCCAGCTCCCTAAGTCGTTCCTCATAGGGCATGGTTTCCAGACCTTTCACCATTTTTGTCGCCCTCCTTTGGACACGCTCCAGTTTCTCAATGTCCTTTCTGAATTGTGACGCCCAGAACTGGACACAATATTCTAGGTGGGGCCTGACCAGAGCAGAATACAGTGGCACTATTACTTCTCTTGATCTAGACACTATACTTCTATTGATGCAGCCTAAAATAGCATTGGCCTTTTTAGCTGCCGCATCACACTGTTCACTCATGTTCAACTTGTGGTCTACTTGGACTCCTAGATCCCTTTCACACGTAGTTTCATTCAGCCAGGTGTCACCCATCCTATATCTGTGCATTTTATTTTTCCGCCCTAAGTGCAATACCTTACATTTCTGTGTGTTGAATTTCATTTTGTTAGCTTTGGCCCAGCTTTCTAGTCTATTCAGGTCATTTTGAATCTTGATCCTGTCCTCTGGGGTATTAGCTATTCCCCCTAATTTGGTATCATCTGCAAATTTGATAAGTATGCTTCCAATTCTGTCATCCAGGTCATTGATAAAGATGTTGAATAGCACTGGGCCCAGGACAGAGCCCTGTGGGACCCCACTGGTCACTTTTCTCCAGGATGAAAAGGAGCCATTGTTGAGCACCCTTTGGGTCCGGCCAGTCAACCAATTACAGATCCATTTAACAGTTTCTTTGTCTAGCCCACATTTTACAAGCTTGTTTGCAAGAATGTCATGGGGAACTTTGTCAAAGGCCTTACTGAAATCAAGATATACTATATCCACAGCATTCCCTTCATCTACCAAGCTGGTAATTTTATCAAAGAAAGAGATCAGGTTTGTCTGGCATGACTTGTTTCTCTGAAACCCATGTTGACTTTTTGTGATTATGACCAGGAGCATCTCTGTCCTATCTGGATTAAGCTTCAGTTTTTTCACTCTCATCCTATCCTTTATGGACAACAGGCACTGGTTTAATACAGAAACAACTTCTTTGGAATGGGAAGGAGAGATAGAATTTGGTGTTATCAGCATACTGATGACACTGAACCTCTAAATTCCGGATGACCTCTCCCAGTGGTTTCATGTAAATAGTAAAAGAAAAAGAAAGTAAAAATAGTTTGTTTGTTTTTAATGAAGGGCATTGTAGAGCATGGCCCTTGAGCCCCATCTCAGAGAGGTAACCCAAAAAGATGCCATGGTCAAGTGTACCAAAAGCTTCTGTTATTCTAGTCTCCATTCGTTTCATCACCACCAGCTCCCTAGTGATCTCGGGTGCCTGCTTGACTCCACTCCATGAGAGGCGTTGTTTGGAAGCGATCGTGCTCACTGCTTAGGGTCAATGGTGTCCACCGCCCTGGCTATTTCCCTGTTCCAGAGATCAGCCAAAGTTTTGGCAGGATCACCTGCCAAGGCAACAAGAAACTCCCCAAGAGCCATCAGGAATCTGTCCTGATCTATTAGCCTCTTGGGGTGGATCATCTTAATCGGCTCTCTACCCCTGCAGAGGCTCTGGGTTCCACTGAGTCTAAATCCCACCAGGTAGTGATCTATCCATGAAAGCTGAACTATAGAAAGTTCCTCCACACTCAACATTATCCCAGCCTGCATAGAAAACTAGGTCTAGATTGTGTCCTGCCACATGGGTGGCATGAAATACTACTTGGGGCAGACCTATTGTTGTCATGGAGGACATAAAGTCCTGAGCTGCTCCTGACAGAGAGAAATCTGGATGAGTGTTGAAGTTCCCCAGCACAAGTAGCTGATCAGACTCCAATACCACTGCCAAGCTCAGCCAGCTCAGAAAGGAAGACTGTTGAGCAGCAAAGTGGGCAGTATATGAACAGAATCCCTATTCTGTCCCAATCACCCACCTTTAAGTCCACACATTCAAACCCAGAAGACTGTGAGATGGGACATGTGATCAGTCTTGATAGACCACTGTAACTCCATCTCCCCACCCTGCAAGCCTTACTCCTCAGACAACCAAGGGGACAAAGCTGTGAAAACGTAATACACCCTCCCCTCATCTTCATCTAGTCAGGTCTCTGTGAAACAAGTCAGATCAGCATGTTAATCAAAGATCCTTGCTCAAAGGTGGCTTGTGATTGACCAGCCTGGCATTAAGCCTATCCTATAGTTGAGAAGAGGCACACAATGTGTGTGTGTGTGTGTGTGTGTGTGTGTGTGTGTGTGTACGTACGCACTCACTTCCATGCCACCACCCTCTGAAGATGCCAGCCACAGATGCAGTTGATACGTCAGGAATAAATTATTATTCTGGAACACAACCACATAGCCCTAAAAACCACAGAAAACTAGAGTCAACTACACTAGAACTCTCAGGAGATGATTCTAAGTACATCACCAAATTACAAATTGCAGTATTCCATTGGACAGAGCCATGGTATCAAATTTCTATATGTGTGTAGTGCAGATACACTTGCAAGCCAGAAGAAGCTGAAGAAGCCTGAAAGAATAAGAAGTTATTACAAGACAACCACAAAGCTGATACCAAAATAGTCATGCAATTACTCAAAAGATCTTGTCCTGGGTGGTTAACTGTCTTTCTTCAGAGCAGGCATTTGGAAGAGGATCTTAATGTTTAAGCAGGTACATAGGGGAGAAGAGAACATTCAGCATTTTAAAGTTTTGTTTGTTAAGCAGATCTTGAAATTGTACTGGGAACTAAAGTAATTGTCAAAGTGCAAGAATTATATAACCAAAATAATCAAAGCCAGCTAATAATATTGTATCCCTATTCTGGACCATCTGCAGTATTTGAAAGACAACTCCAATTCAGTTCTGGAAGAGTAGGCATTTTAGGATTTTAAAAACCTGTATTTTACAGTGTTTGTCTTCTGGGGGATAGTTGTGAATTGCCTTAAGTATCCATTTGAAACTTTCCAGGTAGTCATCTTTGCTCCCTGGCATGAAAGCCCCAAGTGCCGAACATGCTATCCATGTAGGCTTGGAAAGCAGGAAGGATGGGTATAAAGACAGAAATACCAAAGTAAATAATATTGAGATGAAAATGCACACACTGGACAATGTGTGGAGAAAGCTGAATTAGTTGTATCTCAAAAGAAAAAAGAAAAAAAGACCATGATTTTTTAACCTTCCATTGTACTGAACAGAAATTCATAGGGACCTCCATTAAACTATAGGGTTTTTGCAATAGCATTTGCAATGAAATAAGAAAGGCAAAAGGCTGTGATCTGGTCTGAGTGGAGACTGGCAGCAATTCCAGGCCTTCCCAAGACTTTGGTACCAAAAACTGACGCATATCATTGCTATAAGCTTTATTGGTGGTAAATGATGCAACAATGCTGTACAATAGAGCAACCTTCCAGTCCTTTAGCTGATGGGTTCCAGCATCCCTTCATGGTAAGAGGTAGAATTGGATACCTAAGGAACTAATCCTACCCAGACTATAGCAGCGCCAAAATCCCAGTTCCCATAGGGACCCTAGATGGAGGCACACTCTCCCCCTACCAGGAAAGGCTACTAGAAGATGGATTCCCAAGTTTTATATTGTACAAAAGCAAAAAGTAGAAGTGTGCAGACATGACCTATCTCCGATCTTAATAGCAATGAGAACAATTCAAGCAAGTTGGTAACAGGACAGTTTATTCCTCTGATTCCTTCCTAGATCCAGATCTTTCCGCAGCCCTAAACTGTCAAGCTAAAGTGAATCTATCCAACAGGGCCTTCAGAATAAAAATGATCCCTTTCTGTACCACTGAATAGCTGTTAACATTTGGCCATGATGCAGGTAAGGAGTCTACAGGATTTTGATGGGAACGTACTTACTACATGATCCTGGGCAGATTTAGGGTGCATCTGCACTGTAGAAATAATGCAGTTTGATACCACTTACTGCCATGGCTCCATTGTATAGAATCCTTGGTTTTGAAATTTTGTGAGGCACCAGTACTCTTTGACATTGAAGGCTAAAGACCTTGTAAAACTAAACCCCAGTACTGTATTCTATGGGATGGAACTACAGCATTTAAAATGCTGTCAAACTGTATCATCTCTACAGTGGAGATGCAACCACAGAGGGTTCATCCAGCAGATTATGAACCTCAATCAGGTGTTTATATGGAGAAGCACTCTACTATTTTGGTCCCAAGCCCCTCAGTGTTCTAAATGTCATTGGCATCACCTTGCACTATTTCCACAGTAGAGATGCGCCCTTACACATTTCTTGCAAAAGGAAGTTTAGAATATGAAGTTGAAGGCTTTCATGGTCAGCATCCATAGTTTTTTGTGGGTTTTTCAGGCTATGTGGCCATGTTCTAGAAGAGTTTATTCCTGACATTTCGCCAGCATCTGTGGCTTGCATCTTTGGCCACAGATGCTGGTGAAACATCAGGAATAAAGATTTCTTGAACATGACCACATAGCCCCAAAAACCCACAAAAGACTAGGAAATTGATGTTTTGAAAAAATAATAGGGAGGCATAAATGATAGTCATCTGGCTTACATGGGCTAGCGTTATCTTCCTCTTGGTGGTTCAACATGAATCAAACACAGCTTTCCTTGGTTAATGCCAGGTACACATCCTTAATTTCCCAAGCATACCAGTTATGTGCAGAACAACTGATCCTGGAAATTGAAAATCAGTTTAGTGGGATATTTGAATAAAGAATTCAGCACTTTTCAGTTGAAGTGGACTTTCTACTCTTAATTGCATTTCACGACCCTATGAAAACTTCTCTCATAAATAATTAAAGGGAGGAAAAGTGTTAGTTCAGCAGCAGTGGGGGAATGAGCAGGGCAGGGAGGGAGAAAGAGGCTGGCCTTTGATGGCCAAGGCCAAGTCAAACAGAAAAATCCTGCTTTCTTATCCTTGCTTCCAGTACTGGGTGTCCCTGAATAATATTCATTGTAGGTCAAAAAACCCACATCCTCCAAAACATAAATCTAGTTTACACACATTCCGTATGTGCCTAAATAAATAGCTGATATCTCTTGTTTTGGTTTTATGTAGTGGTATAATTGGAAAGTGAAGAAAGGTGATAGGAAGACAATCACCTCATGAAATATGTTGCTGGAGGAGAGTTGTACAGATACCATGGGCTTCAAAAATAAAAAAGGAAGGTGTATTAGAGGAAATCAATCCCGAACTCTTCCTAGGACTCAGGATTACTAAACTGAGACTGTTGTACTTTGGACATATGAGAAAATCTGGCTCATTGGAAAGGACAGTACCACTTGTACTCCTCACCCCACTCTTGTTCTTCCCAATCCACCATCTTTCCAAAAGAGCCAGCCAGGTTTTAAACCCCTTTCCAGCCCATAGACCTCCTCATCTTACTGCTGTTCTTCCCAATCCACCACCGCTCAATCTCCCAACCTTTTGAAAGATTCAGCCAGGAGATCTATGGTCTGGAAAGGGATTTAAAATCTGAGTGGCTCTTTGGGAAACATTGGGAGATTGTGAGGAGGTGGATTGGGATGAACAGGAGTGGGATTGAGAGAGCTATGGGCTGGAAAGGGGTTTAAAATCTGGTTGAGGCATGCTGGTGGCAAGGTGGGAAACATCCGGCACTGTTGACAAGCACCTGTAGCATGTTTGTTTGAAGGCCTAGAGACATTTTCAGTTTTTCCAGTTTCACAGAGATCCTGCACCCATAATCCCAGCAAATGTAAGTGTAAAAAGTGTAAAAGCCCTATGTTCCATCTCTGGCATCTCCAGTTGACAGGTTCAGGAAGTGTGTAATGGGTATGGGAGAGACCTGGAGGTCTGCTGGCAAGTTAGAAAACACTGGCTTTCAGGACCAGGAAATCAGGTCTAAATAATTTTCATCTTTGAGAAGAAAGTTGAGGAATAATTGCATCCCTAAAAAAAAAAAAGAAAGTTTCTGAACTGTGCCATTGCACCATCTATGCTGGTTTACTTGTATTAGATGTGGCGGTAAACACTATCCAAGCATCCTTGCTCAATTGACAAGGCTGTTTCTTTTTTTTTTTTTTTAATTTTTCCATTTAACATGCATAAAAAAAACAGCTATGCACATGATTCTACAGAGTTACATATATATCATATATACACTCTCCATATAATGTTCTTAATTCTATCTTCCTTCTTCTTTCATTCCCTTTTCATGCTAACTTTTATTTTAGTAGTCGGATTCGAAAAAATGTTATTTCCAATTTTCTATCCGTACCTCCGAATCATTACACTTACATAAATTGTTGTATAACAGATTTCATGTTCTATAGACATAGTGACATTAAATTTCAACAAATGGTAGATATTAAGTCATCTCTATTCCTTACTTTCATACCTCGACATCTATATACCTTTGAATTTGTATCTAAACCTCCTCGTTAAACCATTTAGATTTGCAAAATTGTATAACGGGTTCCCAGTCTTCTTCTACTTTATCCACGTTTTTCTGTTTTATATAGGCGGAAAGCTTATCCATCTCCATTGATTCTATTAGTTTCTGGAGCCACAAGTCCAGATCCGGCATAGTATTGTCCTTCCAGAATTGAGCTAACAGTATTCTAGCAGTTGTGATCATGTATAGAAGTATTCTTCCAAATTTTTTCTGTATTTCTTGTGAAGTTTTATTAATCATATTCAGGAGGTAAATTTCGGGTCGAAGTTCAAATTTTATCTTTAATATATCTTCAATCGTTATATGAATTTGTTTCCAAAATCTTTTAAGTTTGGGACATCGCCACCACACGTGGAACCAGGTGCCTCTTGCTTCTTGGCATTTCCAACAAGAATTTGATTTCTTTTTATCAATTAAGGCCAGTCTGTTCGGAGTGAGGTACCACCGGTTCTCCATTTTCCAAAAGTTTTCTTTCAAATTTTGAGATAAGGTAAAAAAAATTGTCTTTTCTCTAGCATTTCTCCAGCTTTCTAGGTCTATGGTGTTCCCACAATCTGAAGCCCATTTAATCATGGCGTCTGAAATCGAATCTTGTTCTTGGTTCACCTTTAATAAAAATTTGTAGAGCTTAGACTTTTTTTATGATCTTCATCTATTAGAATTTTATCAATTTCTTCCAATTCTGTATTTACTCCAAGCAAGTTCTGGTCCATCTTGAATCGTTCTTTCAATTGGGTATATAAAAACCAATTTGTTTTCTTGCCGGATTCTTCAAGTTCCTCCTGTGTTTTCATTGATTGAACCCCCTCCAGTGATTTTGTTAGTAGGTCGCCATAATTCATCCAATTGTCTATTTTTCCCCATCTTCCAAAGAATGCTTCCTGTGTTGAAACCCAGAGCGGAATTTTCCTGTAGATTTTCTTTTGTATTTTGTCCCAAATTTTAAGAAGTGATTTCCTGATCTCATGTTGCGTAAATTCCTTATGGATTTTTGCCTTCCCATAGCAAAGATATGCATGCCATCCAAATCTATTATTAAAACCTTCAATTTTTAATATGTCTTGTTTCTCTAATTTAACCCAATTGGAAATCCAATTCAAAATATTCGCTTGATAATAAAGTTCCAAATTTGGTACTCCTCCTCCTCCATCTTCCTTTCGACGAGTCATCGTTTTCCACCCTATTCTAGATTTTTTCCCATTCCATAAGAAGTTCTTTATGTCGTTATTCCATTGTTTAAATGTGCTTGGATTAATTGAAATTGGGATTGATTGGAACAAAAAGTTTATTTTTGGCAAGAGCATCATTTTTAACGTTTCAATTCTACCTGATATTGACAAATCCAGTTTGGCCCATTTTTTCAAGTCTTTTTTCATCTCGTTCCAAAGTTTTTTATAGTTGTTCTCATATAACTCTGAGCTTTTGTTCGATATCCAAATACCTAGATATTTTGTTTTCTTCTTAATTTCACAGTTGGTTTTCTTTTTAATTGACTGATCTACTTGTTTTGATGTGTTCTTAGTTATAAGTACTGTCTTTTCCCTGTTTATCTTAAATCCTGCAACTGCACCAAATTTCTCCATTGTTTTGAACACGGTATCAATTTGTTCGATAGGATCATTCAGGATCACCACCAGATCGTCGGCAAATGCCTTTAGTTTAAATTCTGATCCTTTTATTTTAATTCCTTTAATTTCTATGTTGCTTCTAATCGTATTAGCCAGAACTTCCATTACTGTTATGAAGATAAGTGGAGATAGTGGGCATCCTTGACGTGTGCCTTTAGTTATCTCAAAAGTTTGTGATTTTCTTCCATTAATGATTAGCTGGGCTTTTTGATTCGTGTATATTTTTTGGATCCAATTTAGAAAGTTTGCCCCTGCATTCATTTTCTTGAGAACTTCAAATATAAACTTCCAATTTACGTTGTCAAAAGCCTTCTCTGCATCTGCAAAGATTAAGGCTAGTTGATCTCCTTTGTTTTCTTCATAATATTCTAAGATGTTAATTATTGTCCTTATGTTATCTTTCATGTGTCTGGATGGTAAAAAGCCCGTTTGGTCGTTATTGATGTAGTCTGATAGAATTTTTTTAAATCTGTTGGCCAATATTGATGACAAAATTTTGTAATCTTCATTTAGCAGGGAAATCGGTCTGTAATTCGACATCTCAGATTTATCCTTAGATTCTTTAGGGATAAGCGTAATGTTAGCGTTTTTCCATGTTTCAGGCATATCATTGATATTGATTTCATTTAAAGTATTTAGTAAAGGTATTTTCAGTTCATCTTTGAATATTTTGTAATAGATTGCTGAGAAACCGTCCGGGCCTGGTGTTTTATTTGGTTTCATTCTACAGATCTTAAATTTTACTCGAATCTATATAAAAAAGATGACATTCCTGTACAACATATACTAGATTATTTAGAAAAACAAGAGATAAAAAAAAATTCCCCAGACTCAACAAATCATTTTAAATGCTGCCTTTTCATTGGAAGAAATTGACGAAGAGACAAGGCTGTTTCTGCATGTAGAATCAAGGGTGCCATCTGTTCTTCACTTCAGACAACAAATTATCTTGGACATACCCATTCCTTAGTCCCTAAGGGAATGTAATATTGGTTCCCTAGCAGATGGGGAAGAAAAGCCTAACCAGCTTGAGTAGGGTGATTTTAAGCGAAAGGTAAAGGGTTAAGCAACCTTGTCCTCTGCTTTCTGAGTTCTTAAGCTGCTTTTGGTTTCCTTTAAAAATGAAAAAAATAAAGCTTGGGGAAAATAGTCTTAGGGTGTACAATTAATGCAATTTGAGACCACTTTAACTGCCATGGCCCCAGCCTACAAAATCCTGGGATTTATAGTTTTGTGGGGCATCAGCACCCTTTGGCAGAGAAGGCTGAAGACCTTGTAAAACTGAAAATCCCAGGCTTCCATAGCCTGTAGCTACAGCACTTCAAGAGGTATCAGACTGCATTATCTCCACAGTGTAGATGCACCCCTATACTACTTTTTCCTTTTCTTGTCCTCCTAACCAATGCAGCTGCATCTTTGAAAATTGCTTGGAAAAGTTACTCCTTTGGACTGAAACTCCTAAAAATCCCCCAGCCAGCATTTGTGAGGAATATTGGGAGTGGCAGTTCTTAAAAAGCAATTTTTCTAAGTTCTTGTAAAACAAACAAGCAAGCAAATGAAAAGAACACCCACACAGTTAATGGAACTCTATGTAAAATGTAGCTTGACCTTAAATGATTAAGGCTATATCATCCGTGTATAGCAGAACAGGTGGCTAAACATTTGAAAGTGAGTGAGAGGAACTGGGGATCTTTCAGTCCCTCTACTCTGTCATTAACCTAGTGATTGAATAGAAAAGGTGCCAACAGGCATCCTCTTTTGACAGCTTTTGCAGTTATAAGAAAACTAGCCCTATTCATATGACGTAGCCAGGGATATTCACACTTATAAGGAGACAGTGGAATTGTGTCCACTGGCCTTCACACCCTGATTCATCAATAAGTCTAAACACAGTTCTTTTGCTGAATGTTAAAAACATTATTTTTTTAAAACCCCTCCGTAAAATCTCTCACTTCGTTTCTCTCCTATGTAGCTGCCAGCATTTCAGAAAATTGTCAGTACATTCTATGCCACTAAATGTAGATTTTAAATGATTGATATTTAATGTGTCTGTGTGTCATACACATGCATATTACAACTTGGTATTGAGTTGGAACTCACAGGATATAATTATTCATTTGTTAAAACAATTTTCAGAATGTCTCCCCCCATTTTAAACAATCATTGGACAGAGGAGTTTACTTTTTCACCTCCCCCCCTCAATAGACCTGGTAATTAACAGCCTCATTTACAAACCAGTTAAATTGACATATTTGAATTTCAGCTAATTGCGTCCTATTGAGCTCTACAGCTTATTTCTGTTCTCTGTGTGCACCAGTCTCATTGGTTTGAATAGGACATATGCCCACATAACAGTTTGCAATGCTGTAGCTGCTTAGATTGCATTGGCTTGACTCCAAGGATGTTGACTTCATTCAGTAATGTATCGTGCCCATGGGAGATAGTATTTCTTAGTCAAAAAGTGCTACAGAAAATCTGTGGAATAATGGGGTTTGAGTCTTCCTGAGATATGCTTCCTGAGAGTGTAGCCACACTGCAGAATTAAAGCTGACACCATTTTCACTGCTATGACTTTATCCTAAAGATCCCTGGGATTTGTAATTTGGTGGGTTTATTCAGCTTGGTCTGTCAGAGAGACCTTGTGCCTCACCATGCTAAGGTTCCCTGGAGTCTGTTGGACAAAGTCATGGTAGTTAAAACAGCATCAAAGTGCTTTAATTCTGTAGTGTGGATTCAACTTCGGAGTATAATCTTTCTAAGAGTACTTGAGCAGACTCTAGGCTATCTGAAGTTCTGCTGATTCCCCTCTCAACCCAGGCTAGAAGTTACTTAGGGCTACCCCTAGATTTGGGTACTCCTATATGAAGCCAGCATGGTGTAATGGTTTGAGCATTAGACTAGAACTGTAGAGATCAGAGTTCAATTCCCCTCTCAACCATGGAAACCACTGGATGACTTTGGGCAAGTCACATACTCTTGGCACCATGATAGGTTTGCCTTAGAGTTGCCACAAGTTGAAAACTACTTAAAGATACACAACAACAACAGCAACAGCAACATATGCTATTAGGTGCTGTAGGATGTAGATCAGAGAAGGGAATTGGCAAAAACACTTCTGAGTATCCCTTGTCTAAGAAAACCCTATGAAATGTATTGGATTGTCATAAGTCAACAAGCAACTTGAAAGCACACACAGACACACTTTCAGTTAATTAGATTTGGGAAAGGATGCTGCCAGAGATGCTGATGTGTTCTTTCCAGTCACAGTTGAAAACACTGGAGCAAACAAAATAATACATTTATTTTGTGGTTAGAACAATGTTTCCCATCCTCTTTCAAATGCTGGTAGGACTCACTGACAAACTGGCAGCTCACTGATCCCTTATACAATTTGAATCCTATAAGTGTATTACTAGTGTGTAAGTACACTTTCAGAAGCAGTTGGACATTTTTATCTCATGTGGGACTTCTGTATTTAATTCATGGGTATGCAAGAAAAGTTACACATGTGCTGCCATTCTGCATTTTCATGAATTATGCATGACTGTGCATCATTGCACATTGATTCTCACTGCACTGCTTGTGACTGTGCACTGATACACATGTGCATTGATGCACATTGGATGGTGCAACATCACAAATTACTGTCTAGCTAATGTTGCGTGACTACTCTCTAACACCATGTATGCAGTTGTTCTCTATCTCCTTGATGTAGGATTTTAGCTACATGTGTCTATTTTGCCTCTAACAATGCAAGAAATCCACAGATAGGCATAACATTGGGGAGGGTGCACATCAAATCTAAAGGATGTAAGCTCAAGTCATTGGATAATTTTGCTCCATACATCCAGGAAGCCAATATGTACTGTATTATACCTAAGTTCACAAAAGCATGGATGTCCAAGGATAGGCACACTTAGTGATATGATGGGAAAGTTCAGTCATACAAGGAATGGAAAGAAAATTTGAAAATATTCCCAAAAAAGGGTAAAAACATGGTATTTTGTTTTCATTTGTTTTTTATTATCAAGAAACCCTGAAGAGAATATTCCTGGACTGCCAAATTCACATGTGGTTGTTCTGCACAGAAAACAGCATTTGCTACTTCTAATGTTTCTGTTATCTTCTGCACAGAAAAGGCTGTTTCCTTTACAAAAATTTTTTGCTGAAATTGGGGCATTCCACATAAAATTCACACATGATTGATACACACTGGAAAAGTGTTCTCTGTGCAGAAAGTGTAGAAATATTATTTTTGGCCCAGAAGATGTTGTTTCCCACACAAAAAATGCTGTTTTCTGTTCAAATGAATTGGGTGTACATTTTGCTAAGAATAAGTCTCAAATTGTGAATACTTTTCGAAATCTGGGGAGCGGCAGGTGTTTTGGTTTGGTTTTGGGGTTGTTGGGGTTTTTTGGGAAGTCTTTCTTGCTATGGTAAGGAAATTGCTGAAATTACTTGTTTCTTCTTTTGAGAAAAAAATTAATGATGAAATATATCCCTAAATCTCATTCACCTATCCTGTATATGTACAAAGCATTGCATGAAAGCATTCTTCAAATGGCAATCTAAACTGGACCAGTCTAATGGTCTACTGGTTCTTGCAGATGTCGTTTGTCCATTCATTTTGATGGAAGGAGCAGATCCATCAGCAGAAGTGCAGTATATTCCTTTTTAAAAGATGGGGTAGCTATGGAGAATATGAAAACTCTATTTCAATATCAGACACAAGCCTGTTCAAAAATTAAATGCTGTTCTAAAAGATTATCAAATTCCTAAAGATTAAGCAAAAATTCAGTTATCAGGGATGGTTCAAGCCTCTGTTTTGGTCTGATTGTACCCTGTATTTAATTAGAATTCGATAAACCATCCCTTCAAAATAGGTCACTCACAAAGGAAGGGGGAACAAAACCTCCTTAAGATGTAATCTGGGAAGGGGGTGAAATGATAGTTTTGTATTTGTTCATTTACACCTTCTCCATGGTTAAAAGAAGAATTAAAATGAGGCCATTAATGTTTCCCTGGAGACAAACGTCAGACCTCAGCGGTAATATGATTAATCAAATGTAAAAGTGAAGCTAGCTATCTTGAATGATTATAACTCATTTTTCTAAAAATATCTAATTACTGTAAAATAGTCTGTCGTGGAAAAGGGGAGGTGGAAAAATTAATTGCAATAACAATTGAAGAAGGTCCCCCCCACCCCCCCAATTGAGGTTTACACAAGAAACTAAATGGAGGTGATTAAGTAATTTTGGCTTCATGAACACCCTTGATGGAAGTTAGTAATAATGAATTTTTCAGACCCTGGAGTCGACAATTGCCAAAGACCAGTGCATTCATTTAAAAAATAAAGGAAATACCAGACTTCAATTTCCTGTTGTCAAAAAAAAAAAGACATGGTTTGTTTAAAAAAAAAAGAAGCTCTATTCGTCTTTCTTAAATTGGAATCAAAAATTACTTGCTTTAAAATCAAGACTGATGCAATTTAATCTTTCAACTTCTCATCACAGAGTTAGACCAGTTAAACCTGAAACAAGTACACCATCCACAAATACAGTACCTTGGCATTATCAGACATGAGAGTAATCAACATTACAGTCGGCAAAATCCAAAATCACAACACTATCTCAGATTGAGGCCACAATCCTTAGTTGTCCCTTACTTACACAGATGTCAGTATGGAGAGAAAGAGAGAGAGAGAGAGAGAGAGAGCATGGTGCTGTAGTTTCCACTGGGTTACAACTCTGGGGATCAGACTTCAAAGCCCCGCTTGACCATGGAAACCCACTGGGTGACCTTGGGCAAGTCACACTCTGGGTGCATCTACACTGTAAATATAATGCAGTTTGACACCACTTTAAGTGCTGTAGCTACATGCTATAGAGACCTGGAATTTGTAGTTTTACAAAGGTCTTTCCCCTTTTCTGCCAAAGAGTGCTGGTGACTCACAAAACCACAAATCCCAGATTCTTTAGGATGGAGCCATGACAGTTAAAGTGGTATCAAACTGATTTCTACAGTGCTGATACACCCTCTCTCAGTCTCAGAGGAAAGCAAAGGCAAACACTCTCTGAACAAATCTTGTCAAGAAAACCATATCATAGGTTCCCCTTAAGGGGGTAGAATATATAACAGGAACTCTCCCGATCATCTTAGATTTTAGGCATGTTCATATGGTAAGAGGCAGGTTTTCAGATATCCTGAACCCAAGCTATTTAGGTTAGCATTAATAGAAACAGAACAATACAAGAGTGCATGGTGTACAACAGAGGTTTATTGGTGTTGTCCCTGCGACTTCCACAAAGAGACTTTGAAGGTGGGACTCTTTGGAGGAAAAATGAGGCAATTCAATCTATTTTATGAATGGCATATTTAGGACACCCAGATTAAGGATGATTTGGGCAAAGTTCTTGGACTGAGAGAGAAGGTAGAAGAGGAAGCTTTGGGCAAAGTTCAGCCATGCTGCTTAGATGATTTGGAGAGTTGTAGTTCCAAAGGAGAACCAATGTAGTGTAGTGGTTTAAGGATTGGATTATGACTCTGGAAACCAGAGTCCAAATCCCCGTTTGGCCATGGAAACCCACTGGGTGACCTTGGGCAAGTCACATTCTCTCAGTCTCAGAGGAAAGCCAAGGCAAACCCCCTCTGAATAAATCCTGCTAAGAAAACCACATGATATTTTCACTATAAGTCAGAATGGTTTAAAGGCTCACAACAACAACAACAACGTAGAGTATCTAGTTTATGTAGAACATCAGTGAATGTTCCCAATTCTTACCTTATGGCTATCCTTCTCAGACCTCTGGGTAAGTATGCTGGTTAGGGTTGCCATACCTGAGGACCTCCAAACCGGGACAAATGTAGGACAAGGTTTGAAAATGTAGGACTTTTTTTTTAATTTCCTGGCCAGGAATTTAAAAAAAAAAAGTCCTACATTTTTAACCTTGTCCTCCTCCTCCCTCTCCCGGCTTGGGGGAAGCCTCAGCTGTTCCCAGGCCGGGAAAGGGCGTGGGGGGCGCTTGGCATCGCGGCGATCTCTGGTGCCAAGCGGCCTCCTCAAGCGGCCTCCTCCTCCTCCCGGCTTGGGAGGAAGCCTCAGCCTGTTTCCAGGTGGGAAAGGGCGGGGGGGCCGCTTGGCATCGTGGCGATCTCTATGGTGCCAAGCAGCCTCCTCCCAGGCCTCACAGAGGCCTTGGAGGACCCCGTGATTGTGGAGCCGCCTCCAAGGCCTCGCTGTGACCTGGGAGGGAGCGTCTCCACAGCCAGAGCTCCGCCGCGGAGGCGCTCCCAGGCCTTAGCAAGGCCTTGGAGGACCCCGCAGCGCCACGCGGGGGCGAGGTGGCCGCGGGTGGTGCCATCCTGGTCTTGGCGCCAAACCGGACCAGAACTTGGACGGCACCACCCAAAGTGGGTTGCCCCGCCTACAGGTGGGATATGGCATCCCTAATGCTGGTAGAATTTTCTGCTCCACTGCATCTTATAGGATCTGTGCATCGTCCATGACAAGCTTGCCCAAGACATTTTGCAGCCAAGGGTTTGCATGCCTATCCCATACCATGTAACGAATCACTGAACTGGCAACTGATCCTTTCCTCAGCACTAGCCATGGAAAAAAGGCCTCCACCCACACCTGAAGCTTATGTGATGCCCAACAAACATGAGGAACTTAGCTTTATCCTTCCAACACCTTGCCTTTTTCTCCTCATGCCTGCACCTGCTGCTTCACTCATAATGATGGGGAGGCTGGCTTAGATCTGTGGATAAATCTGGATGTGTGTGTTGAAAACTATTATTGGTATATAAATCTACAAATCTACAAATTTAAATATTTATGGTCCCACACATTGTGTCCCACACAATGTTGCACAAGCATTCATCCATTGCTATTACTGATCCTTCCCTCCCTCCCTCCTTCATCCCCAATCTCCTTCAGATCTGGCTCTGTTCACCCTCAGACCTGCTCACAAACCTTGCTCACAAACCTTGGGAGTAGATCCAGGGGATCACAAGGGGCTACAGTTGGAACAGAGCAAATATTCTCTTGTCAGATGCCACTCCATTTGTAAAGCAGACAGACACTAACTGCAACCCAAATAGTTCAGCAACAATCATTATAGTATATGAATAATGATAATGGATTCTTTCAAGCCTATTGTATTCATAACCCATAATCATGAAGCAATCTTTAATTTACTAAATAAAAATATTGCTATATTGTTGAATTCTGTGTGGTGCTGGCAATTTCTCTGAGTATTTGGTCACTGGAAATCCATTTCTCTGTTACCAGGGGCAGTAATCTAAAGTATAAAATTTGAAGAGGCTCATTTAACTTTCTTTCACTGCACCAAGCAACATGGCAGGGGTGGGCAAAGTAAAGCCAACAGGCCACATGTCACTCTTAGGTCTTCAGCTGCATACCCTAAAGCCTCACAAAGGCCCCTGATTCAAAAAAAATAAAAATATTTTTCTGGGCAATTTTTCACCATGACTATCCCCCACATGCATAAATGGCTCAAAATGTCACCCAAAAAGTAACATTGCTTACCTCCTGTTCTTCTTCATGGTCTCTGTGAATCACACAAATGGGCTATTCTGTGCCTGCGCAGTTAGCTTCAGAAACTTCTGGAATCGCTAGAAAAGACATTTTGGTAGTAGCTCTGCCCACCCCCTATATAAGCCCTGCATCTTCCCACTCTTTCTCAGTTCCTTTCATCCGCCATGCTAGGCCACTTAGAAGGAACTTCGCTCATTAGACTCATGCCTTTCCTTATTAATCCGGATTGACTTTATTTCGGATTGACCTCTGTTTCCAATTTTGACTACTCTTTGGATCTCAGACTTTGTACTAAATACAAATTGATCGACCCAGACTGACTGATTTCATTTTTGCTTCACGGAGTGAGAGACCTTCTAAAGTTTGGAAATGGTGACTCACTCCACCACTTTCAAGTGGTGTGAGAAATGTGGGGGGAAGATCCCTGGGCAAGACCTGCAGAATACGTGCCTCTTGTGTCTTGGCAAGGGTCACATTGTCCAGTCTTGTTCCCCTTGTAAATCTATGACCCCACCGGCCTGAAAGAACCGGGACTTGAGGCTCAAAGCTATGAACAGGCCTTACGCCCTGCCTCAGCTCCTACACTCAAGGCCACTACTACCTCTCCTGTGTCAGACCCTGCTAAATCCAGGACAAAGAAACAGGAAGGAAGGCAGCGAAAGGTAAGCCTTTGAAGAAGGATAAGTCTAAGAAGGGCAAAAAATCTGATCAAGACCAGAGTTCCAAGGACTCCAAATCCAAGAAGGCCTCTAAGCAACACCATTCTGGGGGCAAGGATTCCTCTCCCAGAAGGGATAAGTTATCAGGACATTCTTCTGTGAAAAAGGTGCATTCTGACTCCTTGCACCATACCAGAAAATTGCATTCCCATGGAAAGTCTAAGTCATCCAAGATCCCGTCTGCAGCTCTTGGAGTGGACTCCGGTCGAGCACAGTCACATTTACCTTCAACTTCCCTTGAATGGGAGGATTCTCAGGACTCACTCCGGATAATACATGTTGCTCTTGAATCCTAGTCAGAAAGGGAGATTATGGAGGCTGAACTCCCCATCCTGACTCCGAATCCAGACCACACCAGGGCCTCCATAACGCTCCCTAACCCATCAATCCTGGGTTCATATGGCTCTCAAAACCGACATCATGGGGCTGCTTCAGGACAACTGCCACTGCATATCCAGACCTGATTTATGATAGCAAGACTGAGTGCTATTTCATGCCTGTCGATGCCAAATCCCTCCAACAACACATGAGATGCTGAACATCTCCCTTTCCAAAACATACTGCACCTTGAACCATCACCATTCAGATACAGGTCATTCAAGCATCCACCCCAACATCTACCATCCTGAGGCATGAACCCAGAAAGGATAAGGCTTTGCTAGAAACCCCACAAGGCTCTCCACGATCATCACGATCATCCTCGGCTAATCCAGTCCATCTCCCTTGGTCCAGGCATCGGAGGTAGAGAAGAACTGCTGGACCTGATCCCCTTCCCCACCACCACTCCTTTCTCCCTTTGTGTTGTGTCTGTTTAGATTGTAAGCCTGAGGGCAGGGAATCGTCTAATTAAAAAGATTTTATGTACAGTACTGTGTAAATTTACAGCACTATAATAATAATAATAATAATAATAATAATAATAATAATAATAATAATAATAATAATAATAATAATTTGGAAGTTGAAGCTCCTTGTTCTCCACAGTCATTGATCCTACATGATCCAGCCTCTCCCACTCATGATGTCAAATCCTTTGCAGAGTAGTTGGTGTGAATGGAAAATGCTTTGGAGATAGAAGTCACTCATACAAACGATGACGCGTTGGACTCCATTAAATGTAAAATCCAAGGGAAGGTGCCAACACCCGACTCCATCGGATTTCTTCCATCTCTGGAAAGGATTGCCAGGCGTTCCTGGAATACTCCTGTCACTACCGCATTGACCTCCAGGAAAACTGAGAACCTTACCTTCGTCCTCATTCTGGCTTTTCAAGCACCCCAAGCTGAATTCGACTATTGTAGAAGGCTTTTAGCTTGTTTTTACTCCCAAGACAGCCATGACTGACAAGGACAGTAAGAAGATTGACAGCTTGGTGAAAAGGTTTTATGCAGCCTCGGTACTGGACGGTCCTTGGTCCTCTTCCTCCTCTTCCTCTTCTCCTTCCATAGCAGTGGCCCTAAACGCTTTGAGGAAAGGGTTGGATGGGGCACAAGGAACCAGAGAATAGTCCCTTGTACTCTCCACAAAACAAGAATATGCATGCATAAAGCTGCCATATATGCCACTAAGAATATTCTGGCCATTGTCTAGGCCCAGACTAGAGAGACATGGACCCTAGAACATCCACCTGGAACAGCAATGGTGAACAAAGAGATTTGGTTCATGACTGGATGAGTCTTTTCTCCAAGAAACAATTGAGTCCTATGTCTGCTTTGCTCCTCCTGAGCTTTCCCCAATAGGGAACATGAGAAGAGCAAAGTGGTCTGAGACATGGCCTTGATGACCATTTCTTGAGACTGTGGCTAAATCCTGACACAAGTCTTTTCCCAGCTGCCCTTCCTCAGTGAGAAAAGCAAGTGGTGGATGAAACACTTTGACTGATTCTTGGGGGAACCACTCTTCCATATGCAGTCCTAGTTTCTCACACCATCTCATTCTAATTGGGACAATGAGGACCAAGCAAAGAAGTTGCTCCTCTGGGTTCTAGCCATGTCCTGAGCTGGCTTCACTCCTCCAACTGGGAAATGTGAAAGAGGAGTTAAGTGGATTTAGGAGCATTCTCATGGATTACTCCAAGTCTTGAACCTGATTTGCTCCTCCCAAGAGAAAAATGGAAAGGAGGACCAATGCCAGTTTGCTCTTATATACTCTCTCCCTTTAGGGGTTGGGGGCGGTGCCTTGCCCACAGTTTGGATGGAGTAACAGAATGGTCCAAATATGGCCCTGAAGAGCAGATGATCTCATAGAATGATAGAGTCGGAAGAGACCAGAAGGGTCATCCAGCCCAACCCTCTACCATACAGGAACTCTCGATCAAAGCATACCCGACAGATGACCATCCAGCTTCTGTTTAAAGACTTCCAATCTCATTTCTTTTCTGTATCTTTGAAGCTCATAGTTTCAAGTAAATTTAAAATTTACAAAGTTATGGGTTTCTAGGTAACCTTTAACTTTGTAAGAGTGCCTTAAGTACATATAAATCATTTTCTTAGTTTCTGGTGGCTCCTTTTCATTTTCAGACTGTTAAGCACTCAACCATTTTAGACTTTTATCAGAGGGAAAAATAATGATAGCACAGAAAGCTATTGTGTATACCTGATCTTCAAACCAAGTAATTTTGATGGGCCATGCATTCCATTTCATGGCATCTGTATATTCTCCAGGATAACTATGTGGCTTAGGTACCACACAGCACAACTCGTGCCAGGTATCCTGTCTGTCACCATGGCTTGAGCCCATTTGTCATGAACCATTTCATTTGTAACATCTGCCCATGTTACACATCTCCTGCTGCTGCAGCCTCTATGCAATTTTCCTCTTCCATTAATGTACGTCGAGCCAGGAGGAAGGAATACATTAACAAATACCCCCATAATATGTATTATATAATAATGAGGATAAAATGTCCAAAGTGAAAATGAAATGCCAATGCCAAAGCACAGCTCTCCTAGATGTGTGCAATGAGATGTAACATTGCCAGATGTTGCCGACAAAAATGTCCACAATTCAATTAAATGGTCTCCAACCTTCCCTGCTCTGACTTTTAGTCAGAAAGTAAATTGCAGGTACTAAGCTTTATTCAGTTAATATGTATTCACCCTGGATTCCTATAAACAGCAGTCTGGGGTGTATTTTTGCTATCATAAAGCAGTGTTTATTGGCAGACTAAAGCAAACAATTTCTCCTGGCTGGCAGACTCCAAAGTGAGAGTCTTCCAGTTCAAGAAATCACATGTTCTACACAACTCCAGCAACATTGCTATGAACAAAAATACCTACAGTGGGGTCTTCAGCACTTAATGAACATCTGGGTTTCATCTGCATATATAGTACTCCATGATGAAGAACCTGTGCCCCTCCAGATGTTGCTGGACTAGGCCTCCTATGGTCACCTGTCCACTGCCATTCTGGTTGAAACTGATGGGGTTGTATCACAACAACACCTGGAGGACCATAAATTTAATATTGATGCTGATCTTTGAATGTCATGAGATGCCATTATTTGAGGTCCTGCCAACCCCCTGAGTCAGATCACATATCTTCCAAATTTGGCAGGAACAGTCCCAATTAATCCTCTGTCATCCCACCTTTTCAACTGCTTTTAAAATGTTCCACTTTCTCTTTCCTCTTCCCACTTTCCCCCTTCATTCTAAACTCACCTCAAGGGCTGCTGAGTCCAAAGTGCAAAATTATTTTACTCTCAGATAACTCACTGGTGGGGAGAGGAGAGGAGAGGAGAGGCAAAGAATTTAGCCTTCCCAGTAGTCTCAAGCAAAAACAAATTGTTGAAGCTTGTGTGTTCTTCCTCACTAATAACTTTTTCCCATCTTGACCACATTCTGATGTTCCTTAGTCACACGTGACCCAGACTTCATTTGTGAAATGTTTGCAGCATGAGATCACTTGCTCATACAGGTCAGTCAGGTTCATTCTATCTTGTAATAGCTTTCTAGAATCGCAAACCAAAACCTCTCCAAGCTATGAAAGTTGAAATCCTTTAACAAACATGATAATGATTGAACCTGGGAGGAAAATACATGCTTTGCTACTGAACTGGAGTTTAGACTTTTGTAAATGGATAACATATAAAGGACTATAAGACCTGGTCCATAGCTGGATCAGCCAAAGCCTCTGGGGAACATTTCAAATTATCATTTTCCCCCCACAACATTGTGGTTTTTCATTGTGGTTGATTGAAAAAGGTTTACAGTCAGTTCTGTCTTGAGAGGATTGATGTGCAGACCATAATCCTATTGTGGCTTTGTTGTTGCTGCTGCTGCTGTGTGCCTTCAAGTAGTTTCCAACTTACAGCAGCCCTAAGGCAAACCTATCATGGGATTTTCCTGGCAAGAGTTGTCCAGAGGAGGTTTTCCATTGCCTTCGCCTAGGGCTGAGAGCATGTAATTTGCCCAGTGTCACTCAGTGAGTTTCATGGCCCAGCTGGAAATTGAACCGTGTTCTCCAGGGTTCAAACTACTGTTCAAACTACTATGCCATACTGGCTCTCACAATGGGTGTCCATGCTATTATGCTGGTGGTTGCACTTTCTCAGAATTTGTGCAAAAATGGCGTGCTAGGCCAGGTTGTGCAAGTTCATTAAATTGCTTAGCTTGTTAAATTGTTTAAAAACACTTTTAATCTGTTAAATTATTCTGATTGTTTTTTAAACTTTAAGCAGTTTTATATTACTGAATTCATCTTACTTGCATGTTGTCCAAAAATCCCATTATGTATGGTGGGATGAAGATGATGATGATGGCCTTCTGTATTACAGTTACAGATCTATAACCTAGAGAACCATAACATCCATAACCAGAGGAGACAAAACAGGAGGGACCAGGCCCTCCAAATGTCGCTTCCCACCTGGGTCTCATACCTTGCCATTTGAGAGCCATTGCACTGCACCATGCTGGTGCTTACAGAGATCAAGACAGAGACAGAGACAGATAGCTATTAAAACGATTAGCAAACAAAACTTAAAAATACATTTCAAGAGCAAAATATTTCATCTTCTGCTTTCTTCAGTTGCCAAAGATGAAACTGAGCTGCATCATACACACAGTTCAGTTTCATCTTTGCCAACTAAAAAAGGTGCAAACTAAAACATTTTGCTCATGATATATATTTTTAAGTTCTGTTTGTAATCTTCAGTGATTAACTGCATTTTTCTTGGATCCATGACAAACTTGAGAGAAACACTGTTGGTTTGAGATTATACACACACATACATATATGCATACATACATAGTCACAGTTAACAGCCTGGGATTGCTATATCTGCAAGTAAGGACTAAAAACTTGATACTGAATCGAAATTAAAACCCAGGCGTACGGGACAACGGATGCATGCCGCCACACATTCCCTTTCCCTGAGCAGATCTCCTATCCCACTCTTTCCTTACAAAGGTTCAGGAAAACTTGAATGGAGTGAGCTGCGGGCAGGAGGAAGATCACATGGAGTGTCCATGAAGAGATTCCTTCTGCTAGCAGGAGGCATGTCCTACATTCAGTCTAAGGCCTCTACTCTATGAAATTAGGTAGTACAAAAGTGACCCAGTACATATAATCACATTGCACCACACTGACAGTAGACCCACTCAGCCACCCAGCCACCCACATACACACACACACAAGAAGAAGATAAAGGTGTCGTACTTCATTTTTCACCTAATCCTGGCACGGGCTGGGAATGGGCTTGAACAGGTGAAAATGGGTGTTATCGCACAGCAAAATTCCACCAATGCCACCAGGAGACTATAAGCCATCCCACAGTTGTGCTTAGGCTACCGATTTTGAAGTACAGAAAACTTCCGTACTTCAAAATAGGCAGGCTAAGTGCAGCTGGGGGATGGCTTTTAGTCTCCCAATGGCATCGGTGGTATTTTGCTGTGCTGTTTACACCCATTCAAGCCTGTTCCCAGCCCATGTCTGGATCGGGGGGGGGGGGGGGAATGAAGTGCAATAATCTCTGCAATGTCATTACTGACCCGTACCCATGGGGGAAGAAGCTGAAGGGTGGTATGGAAGTGGCAGCATTCCCATTCTCACTCACTGCCTGCCTGAGAATGTTGTAGTAGTAGCAGTGTCATCCCTCCCCCGGTGTCATCCAGTGCAAAGGGAACTGCTGAGATGGTGGAAGTGGCCAAAGCGGCCAAAAAGCCAAAAGGAGGAAGGAAGCCGGGAGAAGCATGTTCACCCCTTATCAGCCCCAGTGGGAAGCAGGCCTGATGGGTGTCACCCCTCTTCTGAGATGGCCCCCAGTGTGGGCCACATCCTCCACACCCCTTTAGTGAAACCACTAGTTAGTAGTGTCCACAATTCCCCAGCTGCCCAAAAGGGAGATTGTGTATTATGCCCCTAATACCAACATACAAAGGAGGAGGAGACACTGGAAGAGAACATGATAGTGGCTTACACTCCTAGGCTGGATCAGCATTAATTCTTGGTTCCAGAATGCCCCAGAAGCAGCCCAGAGGCACTCAGCATTGATTCTATGCCTGGACTTCTCATTATGACTTCAAAATAAGCAACTCATCCAAATTGCACTGGCAGCAAGCACAGAGGAATGCATTGTAAATAGCCACCAGCATTGCAGTAAAGGGCTTGGATCTTCCAGGAAGATCCTGAGCAAAATGTGATTTATTTTAAACCATTGTTAAGGGGGTATACCCTGCTCCAGACCCTGGGCCCTGCATCCTCCAGACTGCTTGCTTGGAGGAGAGGGGGATGTTGTTTTGTTTAGCCCATGTGGACAACCCTGCAAGGTTGCTAAGCCAAGGCTATTTCAGGCCCTGGGGTTAAAGAGTCAAATTTGGGGACAAAGCTATGCAATGTCATAGGAGATTGTCCTTGGTGACATTACAAGGGGCAGCCCCTGGTTATGCCATTGAACATGAAACACTGAGCATCAACCACAACTGCACAGAGAATGGCATTCAAATTAAAAGTATCAAGTCTAACAAAAGAAGAAAATACTTCTACACACACTTTTCAAGACAACTCTCTTTCCCTGAGATTCCTCCCCAACACTGAGATCTGGAAACCTGATACATACCACCACAAGGGTGGAGAGAGAAAGTATGCTGTATCCAGTATTTTTAAATTGACTTTCTTTCCCTTATTATTTGAATTTGGTTTTATTGAAATAGACACACATGTAAATTTAGGGCATTTCCTGAAAACATTAAATAACATATTTTTTTCATTTTAAATTTTTTTAAAAATAAATAAAATAAAGACATTAACTGTCACCAGTTAAATCAGTATTGAAAAATCTTAACCTGGCATATAATGAATACTCTTTAATATAATGCTTCATAAATCTCTCTTGAAGAATAATAATGTTCCAAAACTGAGCATTTTCTTTTTGTACAGGCACAATAATAAAAAAGTTAAGCCTTCAGATGTTTCTCATTAGTACCTGAAGATGAAATATAAATTACTAAGTGTCATTCCATTGACTGGTGTAGAAGACAGTTAGAATTACCTCTTGTACAATTTCCAACCAGCTATTTACAGTAGTCTCTTTAATTTAAATACATTCCTTTAAACGGTTTGGTTACCTGAGTGAGATATCTTATAAATTATCTCGGCTTTTTTGTAGACACTATTTTCAAATGAGACAATTAGCCTTAACTAATGAGCCCATTTACAGGTGGAAAGTTGTCTCTGTTGTTCCTTTCTACCATGGAAGTCCCTTTGCAAATATCTAAGAGTGTGAAGGTTTGAGCAGTCAAACATGCTTGAAATGCTGTGGAACAAAACAAGAAGACGGTGTTCACAACAGAGACTAGAAATTTAATCAATACTTCAAAAACAAGAGAGCAAACCAGAATATTATTGCAGGCTTTTGTTCTTGTAGCCTAAATCCCCAGTTTAGTTACTGGAATAACACAGAAGCCAGTGAAATGACATCAGGGGGCAGGGGGGAGTGAAGGATTGGAGTTTCCATGAGAAAATAATGTTGTAATGATAGTAATCGAATCCTACCAACTCCTTCTGCATGCTAGATTAATCTTGGTTGTTGAAAGCCAACCTGCACAGTTCTTGGAAATAAATGCTTAGGAGCTTATCACACTCCATATCCTATGGTATCCTGCGATTTGAAGCTTAGAGAGGAGCATTTAGAATTCTCAGCTAGAGAGCCCTTGGGGCTCAGTAAACTACAAATCCCAGAATTCTACATGATGTTGCCATGCCCATTAGAGTGGATTATAGTACTTTAACAGCTTTTCTATATTATTTATAAAACTCAAACTCCCTCCCCCCAGGTTTACTGCTTACTGTTTATATTCGCTGTGTTGTGTGCCTTCTAAGTCATTTCCAATCTATGGCAACCTTATCGCAGGGTTTTCTTGGCAAGATTTGCTCAGAGGAGGTTTTGCCATTGCCTTCCCCAGAGGCTGAGAGCATGTGACTTGTTCAAGGTCAAGCAGTGGGTTTTATGGCTGAGAGGAGAATTGTACCCTGGTCTCCAGAGTCATACGCTCAAAAGGTTAAGCCTTCAGATGTTTCCCATGAGTATCTGAAGATGAAATACAAATTACTAAGTGTCATCTTACCAATTTGTGTAGAAGGCAAGCTTCAGCACTCAAACCACTACGCCACGCTGTCTCTTAACACAGACCCAGACCCAGAAATTGGGTCTGGGCTGTTTATACAATGCCTGGACCCAAATCAGAGTTTCCACCCCATGTCTTGCATTAAATATTTACCTTTTGCTCTGGGTTTTCCAGAACCATCCTATGGAATCCTGGGATATGCAGTTTATTGTAGCACCAGAGCTCCCAGATAGAGAAGGCTAGATATCTCACAAAACTTTAAATCCCAGAATTTCATAGCCTTGAGCCATTGCAGTTAAAGTGGCGTCAAGCTGCATAAATTCTACAGTTTTGCTTAGAATCAGAAAAACTGTTTCCATTGTGGTGGTGAGGAGACCATTTAAGTTTCTTGTTTTTTGCTGAGTTATTTCATACATTGAAATCATCTTCACTGAAACAGCCTTGCTGTTTTATGGAATCCTGAGATTTGTAGTTTATTGTGGCATCAGAGCTCCCAGACAGAGACACTCAGCAATCAAATATCCCCCGAGTAGAGCTGGAGTAACTCCTGTTTCATATTCTCCATTCCTGAGGCTCAAAAACAAAAGTCAGTTGGATGAGAAAGAGAGCTATAAAGATGGAAGCCCATGCTTTTTTAAAATCAGTTTGGAATGTGAACATGTCCTTCCTTCCATCTTGCATCTCTCTGCCACTCCGCGGCCCTCAACTGGATTGCAAGATAAAGATCTTTGATTGTTGAGCGGAAGGGTTGTTAAAGGTCATTGGCACAGGAGCTCCATCACTAAGACTGGGATGAGATCCCATTTTGGATAAATTCACAATTTTTCCTCCTAACAAGATGATAGTATCGGGGGCTTGAACGTACAGGAGTGCTGGGTTACAGATGAAAGGCTATTGTGTTCTCAGAGGCAGATTCTGTGCGCTTCTGTGCAGCGTGCAAGGCCCCTGAAGTCAAGTTGCTTGATGAAAGTGCTTCTTTCTCTTTATAGGCTTCTAAATGCAGATAAAAGTCATTTTCTTGTGAGAAGCTAAGGCAGGCTTTGAGGGCTCTTCTCTTTCCTTTTGATAGGTGGCTGAATCAACTGTGGAATGAGAAACTTTAGATTGTTGCTTCTGACTTATGGCAAACCTAAGGAGACCCTCTCATGGGGTTTTCTTGGCAAGATTGGTTCAGAGGAGGTTTGCCATTGCCATCCCTAATGCTGAGAGAGTATGATTTGCTCAAGGTCACGCAGAGACCAGGCAGAGAATCAAACCCTGATTTCCAGAGTAGTAGTCAAATGGTTAGCTACTATGCCACACTGGCTCTCATAACTTTAAAGATAGAGACATTAGATAGATAGATGATAGATAGATAGATAGATAGATAGATAGATAGATAGATAGATAGATAGATAGATAGATGTTATTTTCTGAATATTGACATTATTTATTCTTTATAATTATTGTTATTTATTATTTATTTGCCACCATCAGTATTCCTGGTTCTTTACAAAGGGCGCTGCCCTAAATAGCTTACAGTCTCAAATTTGAGCACAGTATTGACAGCTGTGGAAAGGAACAGTAGAATATTCCATATCACATTTGTTCGTTTAAATGTTTTTATCCTGCTTTTTTAAAATAACAAGATCTCAGGGATGCAAACAGATAAAACAATTTTAAACCATTCTACTTTAAAATCAATAAATAATTTGAACAAGATGAAAACATATTAAACACTTCCAGCAAGTCAGAAAAGCTTTAAGGGCTATAAGAGTTTTAGAAACAATTTATAAATGTTTGTCTTTATTATTTATTGTGTCACTGCATGTATCTACACTGTAGAAATGATGCATTTTGATGCCACTTTAAGTGCTGTAGCTCCATCCTATGGGATCTGGGGATTTGTAATTTTGTGAGGCATCAGTACTCTTTGGCAGAGAAAGATAAAGACTTTGTAAAACTACAAATCCCAGGATTATGTAGGATGGAGCTACAGCACTGAAAGTGGTGTCAAAATGCATTATTTCTACAGTGCAGATGCACCCACTATCAACAAGCTGGGTGCTTTACAAAGTTCCCTGTCATAGGAGCTTACAATCTAACATTTCAACACAGGAGATAGAGCTATGAGAGAGAAAGGTCGAACATGTCATTACCCTAGATACAGCTATATAAGCTTTGGTTGCACTCCTTATAACAACAGGTCTTGGGGACTCAGGGCTTGTGCCAATGAAAAGATTGGATTTTAAGAGCATCTCCAGAGCTTGGCAAAGTTATTTTTGAACTACAGTTCCCAGAACACTCTAGTCAGTTTCTGCCTTTGGAAATGCTGGCTGGAGAATTCTGGGGAATTCCAACCTTTTCCAAGCTCTGGGGATCTCATGCTGGACCCTTGTTGGATAGTCCCAACTGTGGAGCTTATTGCACGGGCCCTGGGCAATGGGCCCAGCATGGAACAGAAGGGGGTGCGAAGGGAACAGAACAGGGATGTGTATTTTACCACATGGGGGAATGCCACAAGAACGCTGCCGATGCCACTAGAAGTCCCATTCCATTCTCCATCCGTCCCACAGAGGCCAATTTTCAAGAACTGTTCAGAACAGTTCTTGAAAATCAGCTTCTGTGGGACGGATGGGAAACAGAACAGGAACTTCCGGAGGCATCAGTGGCATTCTCCCATGCAGTCAAATGGATTATATCCCTGCTCCATTCCCTTCCCGCCCTCTTCCCTTCCATGCTGGGCCCGTTCCCCAAGGCCTGTGTGATAAGCTCCTGTATTGTGTTGCATGCCTCCCCTTCCCCACCACCATTCCCTTCTCCTTTTGTATCATGTCTTTTTAGATTGTAAGCCTGAGGGCAGGGAACCATCTGAATAACTATCTGTAAGCCGGTCTGAGACCCTTTAGGGCTGAATCCCCTTCCCATCATGTATAGTGGATCACTCCATTTTGATTACTATTTTGATTACCGTGTTTATTATTTGTTTTAATAGACTAATTTTAATTGTACTATGTTTAATTCTTTTTAGGTGGGGATATGGGGATATTGTATAGCAATAGGAATAGCAAGTACATTTCTATATCACTTATCAGTGCACTTACGCACTCCCTAAGCTAATTGCCCCCAATTACTCATTTTAGTGACCTCAGAAGGATGCAAGCCTGAGTCAAGCTTGAGCCTTTTGCTGGTACTGAACTCGCAATCTTATGGTTTGTGAGTGAGTGGCTGCAGTACAGGCATTTAACCACTGCACCACCAGGGCTCTATATACAATGTACTGTGTATTGGACTGATTTTTAGATGTAAGCCACTTTGATTGTTTGGCAACAGAAAAGCAGGATATAAATAAACACATTATTATTATTATTATTATTATTATTATTATTATTATTATTATTATTATGTAAATAAATAAATACCATAAGTAAAGTATTTACTGGTGAGTTATACTCCCCATGGGGGGGGGAGCTTTTCCAATCATGAACTGAACGCATCCATAGCCCAAGAGCCCAAAAAGGACAACTGCAGGTGTAACGGATTTTACACAGCTGCATGACATGAACAGGATTTTGGCCATGGTGGGGTTCATAGTATGAACAAGATTTTGGTGAACTGCCCCAGACAACAGATTTTGGTCATTGCACAAGAGCAACACATTGTTAGTTATTTAAGTTGCTAAGACTGTATTTTTACTTTTAGAAAAGTCAAGAAGCTTTGGGGAGGCTTTCTGCCTCAGGTGCCAAAATAACTTGACCAGACAAGCATTCACTTTGCCTTTTGGAGGAATGGGCAGTGAAATGTCTCCTGCCATCCCTTCCTGGAGAGGCATGTCATTATCTATTTCAGCATGGTTTCTGGCCATTCATGCACACTACATCACCTTTCTTCAATCTAGTGCCCTCCAGATGCTTTGGACTATGACTATCCCCAGCCAGCATGGCCAGCACAGCTGGGGAAAGGGGATGTTAGAGATGCATTTAGAGGGTAGGAGGTTGAGGGAAGTTATACTACACAGGCAGATCCTTTCTTGACCCAACAGAGGAGAGCTGAGTGGGAGGAAAGAGGGAGAGAAAAGGTGCTCCAAGCTGCAAGACAGGTGATGAAAACTAAAAGAAATAGAAATTACGGAAGCGAGCATTTGAAATCAGGCAAAACAGAGCAAGGAAGAAATGCTACTAAGTTAGAGAATCATCAGATCCTTTTCACTTTCCCTTGTTTAAACAGCCAGTTTACAAAATGGGCTCCTGCCCCATTTAAAATCCAACTCATTCTAAACTGATGCCAATAGTTTACTTCCCAACCTTCTCTGTATTCTTGAATTTATGTTCCCTGTTCTTCAGATAAATTACCGTTTACCATTTGCCCTCTATACCACTTTGGGTTCTTATGGCATTATATAAATGGTCATGTTGTATGGTAAGCATGGTAAGAGGAGTGTATGGAGAAGACCGAAACTGCATCCACGCTGGTTTGACACCACTTTAACTGTGATGGGTCAATGCTATGGCATTCTAGGAATGGTAGTTTGTTGTGACACCAAATATATGAAAGTGGAAATTTACCAAGATAAAAATGTCTTTGGCCAATATTTATCACACAACATTGTGTTTGTCTTGCTGCTCTCTTCCATCCCACTGGTGGTGCAGTGGTTAAATGCTGGTACTGCAGCCATTCACAGCCACAAGGTTGTAAGTTTGATCCCAGGCATGGCTCCAGGGTCCACTCAGCCTTGCATCAAACCACTTAGGGAGAGCTTAAGTGCACTGATAGGCGGTATAGAAATGTACTTGCAATTGCTGTTGCTATTACTGTAGCGCACCTTTTCATTGATGGGCAAAACCCATCAACAGTCACATAGTGTGTGTAGTCATGATTCTGCTCCTCTTCTCATTATTGTTAGTCATTGCAATACTGGAAGAGAACATTTCATTATATTACTTGATGCTCTGTTGCTTTCCTTTAGTTATTGAAAAAGATAATCAATTTAGGACTGATTAGGAAATGGCATAAAACATTTTAAAATTCCTTTTGAAATTCCTATTAAAATGACTTATGATGCTCTTTAAGAAACTTTTTTAAAAATATATATAGAAAATTTTACTCTTAGGACTAATAGAGTGGTCTTGATCCTAATTGTTACCTTTGAAATGTGCTTTTGTCAAACCCTTGCTTCCCTAAAAAGTAACTAGTTAAAAAATCCCAGAATTCCATAGCATTGATCCATGGCAGTTAAAGTGGTTTCCAACTGCTTTATTTCTGCAGTGTGGCAGCAGTCTTAAATGCACTGCTAAATTCTTCCTTTCCTCTCTCTTTTCATTTTTAAGGTGAAAGTAAGTATATGACCCCAGAAACCGCTCTGTCATTCCTCACAAGCAATCTGTCTTTGGACAAAGAGGTTGGTGGGATCACCCTGATCATGCCTTAAAATAAAGAGGTGCTTATGGTTAACATTTAAGCAGGAAAGGAAGAGGCTGCTCTTCCACAGGGCCTGCTTTTCAATGGCAGTATTTAATCTGGAGGTAGTATGAAGCCAGTAAGATTAATAGCCATATCCTGCTAGTGAAGAATATGTGCTGGTCTATGTAAACCTTGAGGTCCACCCCTTGTCTCCAGTTTTCTGATTTTGTTGACATGGGTGAACTCTTCAGACGTGCTTCACATTACAGTCACAAAGAGATGAAGGAGCAATCGAAACCATAGTTCTTTGGTGAAAAGAAACCTTTTATGTGGAAATGAAACAGGACAAGGCTGACACAGGTCATTGCTAGGAGTAGCCAGTTTTATTTCAGAGGTTAAGTTATGGGGAACAGTGCAACTGTGAACAGGGCTAAGAAGATATGGAATAAATGCCCTTTACATAATCCATGGCACTCCCTTTATTTTTCCTGAGAGTCAACAAAACCCCTATTGCATATGAGTAGGAGCAAGAAACAGAACCTGGGGATATTACTTTGGAGTCCTGGTGGCACAGTGGTTAAATGCCTGTACTGCAGCCACACACTCACAAACCACAAATTGTGAGTTCAATACCGGCCAGGGGCTCTGGGTCGACTCAGCCTGGCATCCTTCCATAGGTCACTAAAATGAGTACCCAGCTTGTTGGGGGGCAATTAGATTACACTTTGTAAACCACTTAGTACATCAGTAAGCAGTACAGAAATGTACTTGCTATTGCTATTACTTTTCTCCCCAAATCCCCAGCCAACATAGTCAGTGGCCAACAACCCATGCCCAATGCATCTGAGGAAGTAGGCTGAAGTTTATGAAAGCTCATGCTACCAACTTTTATCTTTCAGTTAGTTCCAAAGGTGCTGCAAAATCCCTTTGAATACTGATTTTCCAGATTAACATGGCTATGTCTTTAAATTCTCATCCAAAAAGTAACATTTCTAAATTCTGGAAAGAGACACATGAAGCAATGGGAATTTTTGAACTAATGTTCTTAGCTACACTGGGGGAGGTGAAAGGGAGAGGCACAACTGGGGAGGGACATATTTAACTATCCTATCTTAGGGCCCATACAGACAAGGCAAAATAAAGCTGCTTCGGATCACTTTGGTGTTATGCTGTTTAAATGATGCATGTGTTCGAAGAGTCTGGAAGCTGTGCCAAAGCCACGCTCCAATCATTAGGATTGGAGCATGGCTGTGGCGCGACTTCCAGACTCTTAGGGTACATGCATCATTTAAACAGCATACCTCCAAAGTGACCCGAAGCAGCTTTATTTTGACCTGTCTGAATGAGGCCTCACCTATGTCACTCTACTATATACTGGGTCACTCCAAATCATGTTCCTCTCCACATTGTACAATTAAATTACTTACAGATAATTGGAAAACAACACTCAGTGGCTGGAATTCAGTTGATGCCTTACAATCGTATGTTTCCCTGCAGAAGCTGATGGATATTTGAATCTGACATATTTCTGTTCAAGGTTGTCCATGCATAGTTGTCCATACAGCACTTTGCTTATGGTTGTGCATCATGAATACACATTTCATGTTTTTAGATAGTGTTTTAAAATCAGCTAAATAAGCTGTAAAAATGTTCTTGCAGAACTTCATGTTTTGTGTACAAAAACATTTTGTTGGCATAGACGACTTCAACACATCTGAACAAAAAGGACACAACACCACTGGATTACTTTACAGGGCTGGAAAAGCCCACGGTGCCTCATCCATTGCTCTGCTTCCTGTAAGATAAATATAATAATGATGAATTTTAACTGCATAAATTGGTAGTGCAGTTTTTTTGGGGGAAATCATACAATTTTCATCTAGACTTTTAAATAAGGCAGAAAGAACATGAACTCCTTTCCCTGATGCTCCGATTTTAGGAGGACAGATGGTAGGCACATAATTGCCCAGTAAACTCTTGAATTTTGGATTATTATTTTAGGGGTTAACTCAGAAAGACCAAACAAGTGACTTTAAAATGAACCCAAAAAAATTCCTTCTCCAGAGAGGGGTTTCATCAGTCATGGATATTTGGTATTTAAGTTACTGTCTTAAAATCACTGGAACATTGTGTACAATCAATTTTTTTCTCCAGATGGGGTGGCCCTTCATTCTGTGAAGACAACATTTAAAGCCTGTTTTGTTTTCCATTTTCAGTATTCTGGTGAAGTCCCAGAAAACCGAGTGGAAGTAGTAGTTGCCAATTTGACGGTGATGGACCGAGACCAGCCTCATTCACCCAACTGGAATGCTGTTTACCGGATTATCAGTGGAGACCCTTCTGGTCATTTCACCATCAGAACTGATCCTGTTACTAATGAAGGCTTGGTAACTGTTGTGAGGGTATGTACTTCTCCTACCAATGTTCATTTCATTTGGGCACTGCCAGAGGTGTCTTCTGGGGAGAGATGGGTCTGGAGGAATCTCGTTCAAGATCTTGAGTTTAGGGCTACATCTACACTGCAGAAGTAAAGCAGTTTGGCACTACTTTAACTGCCATAGCTCAATAATATGGAATTATGGAATCTGTCATTTTGTGAGATATTTAGCCTTCTCTGTCAGACAGCTCTGGTGCCACAACAAACTACAAATCCCTAGATTCTACAGCACTGAGCTATAGCAGTTAAAGTGGTGTTAAACTGCATTAGTTCTGCAGTTTGGTAGTAACCTAAGAGTGTTGTTTCTACACAACAAGACCATTGGGTGTAACATCACACCTGCATCAGTCATTTATCCTCCTTTTTTCTTCTCTCCCTCTCTCTCTTTTTCTTTCCCTCTCTCTTTGAAAACTGCACCTGTACAATGTGTGATATGGATGCTTCCACTTGAATGAGTGTCTCTCTCATTTTGTTTTAGAATAGGAACATTTCTGGGTTTCAAAATACTTGATCCAGACTCCACTCATCAGAGTCACACCATTTTACCATTTCACCTATTCTGACTCATCAATAAGGATGTAAATCTTATTTTATTTTATTTTCATTAACAAGAATGGTGGATTTCAAAGGTTTTGTCTCTGCTAAGGGAGATTACAAGAGCTTTCTTGCAATTTACAATTATATTTTTCACATTTCAGGATTTTTTTTCCCCCAAACCAAAATCTGTTGCACAAAAAACACCACATTTTTGTATGTCGAAGAGTATCTTTTGTGCAGAAGACAGCTGTCTGAACAATTTTAGGACTTTCCTGACACAAGTTTTTGCTACAAAGGATTTTCTGTCAGAAAATCCCCAAAATGAAGAGGGGGGGGGAATCACATAACCTTTTCCCTCAGTAGTGTGTCTTGATGTGTCTCAGAAGAATATTTAGAAATTGCAAAATGTGCAAGTACTATTTCCATCTGCCTTACCAGGATTATAATAATCACTTCCGTTCATTATCCACGGTATATTCTGACTTGAAAAGTCATCCTTTAGGTAGTAAGACTGAGGATGGCAATGTAATCAAGAGTCACTGAAGTAGTTTTATGTTTAACATCACATTTCTATTACAATATAAGATGAGACAGAAGCATAGAATCATAGAATCCATTGATGACTTAAGAAAATGATTCTTTATTTAAGAAGGTGCTAATTAAAATGACACAAAACTTAATTATTAATAATGTTTATCTTTATCCATGGATTCCACCCTCCACACCTTGATTTTTTTTAAAAAAATGTATAAATTCCAAAAGCAAACCTTATTTTGCTATTAATACAAGTGACACCACTTTACTACACCACTGTATTTCTGGGCTTGAGCATCCATGGATTTTGGCATCCACAGGGACCAAGCCCCAGCATACCCAGCAATACCATTGACTTTGGGAATGAATGTAGAAGTACAGGATGTTGATGAGGAAATTACTGATACCCCAGTCATTTCTTGGAAAACTCACTGTGAAATCAGGTAGCCTCCACTGATGAAAAATGGTTGGCTTTGATCCATAGCCCAGATCTCCAGAGAGGGAAGCAATTGTCCCTGTCAGAGTTTTCTGTCAACTGGGAATCACTCTGTTACATATGGTTTTAGATGAGATAAAATTAACTGTCCTGATGTACAAGGGCCTCAACCTTTTGAAGTCAGTTCAAGAGCAGATAGAACTCTTCTTAAGTCTTATTTCCATACTGTTCACAGCTGAACAAGAAGAGCCGTGCTGGATCCAAACCAAAGACCTGTGGATGCAGCTGTACTATAGAATAAAGCAGTTTAACACTGCTTTGAGTCCATCTTACAGAATCTTGGATCTGTAGTTTTGCGAGGTACCAGCACTCTTTGGCAGGGAAGGCTAAAGGCCTTGTAAAACTACAAATCCCAGGATCCTATAGGTTGGAGTTACAGCACTTAAGGTAGTTATCAGCTTCGACTGATTCGCCAACTGCGTCCCTTCCTGGACCGGAGGCACTTGAAACGGTAGTACACGCTCTGGTAACCTCTCGTTTGGACTTCTGCAATGCGCTCTACATGGGGCAGCCCTTGTACCCATACCTGGAAGCTACAATTAGTGCAAAATATGGCAGCCAGGCTGGTTACTGGCATATCCGAGCCAGCCACATACACCAGTGCTCAAAGACCTGCACGGCTGCCTTTCGCTTCCGGGCGCAATACAAGGTGCTGATTATTACCTATAGCTAATGGCTTGGGCCCAGGATACCTTGAGGACCGCCTCTCCCCATACATCTGCCCGCTCCTCCGAACATCTGGGCAGCAGTTATTGAGGGTCCCAGGGCCAGGCTGCCTCCACGTCTGGAGAGCCTTCACCATCTCGGCCCCGACCCTCTGGAATTCTCTGTCCTTTGAGCTCGCTCGGCCACCTCGCTGGCCCAGTTTAAAAAGGGGCTTAAAACCTTCCTGTTCGTCCGCATTTCCCGACACATGCCCCAATTGTTCTTCCCCCCCCCCCATGCCCGCCGTGGCAAGCTGGTTAGATTGTTTTAATGTTATTGTATTCCTATGTTTAATTTAATTATAGATGCACGTTTTTATGTATGAATGTTTATAACGTTGTACACCGCCCTGATTATATGAAGGGTGTATAGAATAAAAAATTTATTTATTATATTATTAGTATTCAGCGTGTTTTTCAACAGTGTAGATGCAGTTTGTGAAATGCCCACAAATAGACATTACAATAGCTCCCTGCCTGCTCATGTTCTTTGGAAGTGGCTTTCCTCTTGAAGGAAAAATGTGAGAGCCACCTAATATAACCAGCAGATAACAGGGGACATGTTCTCAATAAATTATTTATTTATAAAATCTCAATGAGTTTATTATTATTATTATTTGTATATTCAAATGCTACAATCAAATGCTTGTGCTCATTTCCCTTTTCCTTTCCTTGCTCCTGGAATAGCACCTTAAGAGGCTTATTTGATATATTATTATTATTATATTATTATTATTAGTGGAATGCTACAATGCGAATGTTACAATATTTACCTTTCAATTGTCAATTGATACAAGAGTGAATGCTTTTGCTACACACAATGCACACACACACCTGGAGGTTTCTAAATTTGACAGAAAAGATATGCGCATCTGCTGTTAGGTTTTTTTAAAAAAAGGAGAGGGGAAAGCACCCATTCCATTGGCCAATTGCTGTAGGAATGTCACCTTTGACTAAAGTGGAAGAGAATTTGATTGACAGCAAGGAGCCTTCTTTTAAACTCGTACCGCAAATGTGAACTGCCGCAAAGAGCTGCCGGGCATTCAAGGGTAAATAACCTGATTAAGTAAAATGAATGAGTGGGCACTTGCTTCCGGACAGATTTGGGAGGGGGGGACCTGATTCTGCCCAGTTCCATCCAGCGCATAGGTGAATGTGAATGGGGCCAATGTTCACCAAAGACCTTGGATCTCATTAATTCAGTCTAAAGACACATACAAAGATACGTGGTGTGTGTGTGTGTGTGTGTGGTGGTGTGTGTGTATTTGTCCACTTTAAATTTTTAAAACCTGTTTATATTGTATCATTCTTTAATTATTTGTAGCTTATTTAAATTACATTGACCTGTTTCATTGTTGTTTGTAAGGGCAAGATAACTATTTTCAAGCCTGAAACTCTCCATAGAAACCAAAATGACTAAATGAAACTGTTATACTTTGACTACATCATGATAGAGCCCTGGTGGCACCAGTGGCTAAATGTCAGTACTGCAGCCAAAATGTTGTGAGTGCAATCCTGCAGATCTCCAGGTGACTCGCCTTCCATCCTTCTGTAGGTTGTAAAATGGATACGCAGCTTGTTGGGGGCAATTGGCTAACACATTGTAAAACTACTTGAGTGCTTAGCCCTTTAAAGCAGTATAGAAATGTAAGTGCTATGCTATGAAAGGCATGACTCACTAGAAAAGACACCCTAGCATGTACTGGCGGTGCATAATGGCAGCGCCCTGTGTACACGGGTGCCACCATTATGATGTAATGGATGCATAGCGTCCGCACGTCATGTTGCGCCATTTACGTCATGAGTGCAAACTTGGATGTAATTGGCATGGCAGAAAAGAACCCGCTTTTTGCGAGTTCTTTTTCCTCCACAGAGAAGCCACACAGTTGGCGGCTGCCGCTCCTGCGGAGGAAAAAACACCGGTGCCGCCCCCACTCCACACCTCACAGCAGGTATGTACCAGGCCATAGCCTGCAGCACCTGGTATTGGTTGATGTTCTCTATCTATGTACGACCAGGGCTGACAACGCTAATCCAAGATCAGAGACATGAGTGTCAGGAACAACAATAAAGAATAAAATAGATTATATAGGCACTGGATGAAAAAGTCTATTCAATTCTATGTCTGCATGCACATAACAAGTTAAAAAACTACAGTACCTTACCATTTTAAACAGAAATGATAAGTGAATGATTTTTAAAAAACAAAAAAAATATATCTATACCTCCAGGATGAGGGTGGTGATGTTTTTCTAACCTCAACAACAAAAGCATTTCACTTATTTTTGCCTATCAACCGCTGAAAAACACAGAAATTTCACCCTATCATAAACAATCCCTTCCAAAGCCCGCCATTTACTCGTCTTGCAAAACCTAAAGTGTCATGAGACAGTTTAAGCACATCAAAGACAAGAGGGGGCACTGGGAAAGGAAGGATTTACATGCTCATCCCTCTGACACAAGGACTTCTGGATAAGAGCCAGGACTCATTCCAGTTTTCTTCCAAAAAGCAGGGCAGATTTTTTTTCCTTCCGAGAGCAAACCATACCGGCTTGAGTTCTAAATGTTGGTTGACTGTGGCAGTAACAGTATAAAGGAGCTGATGGAAAATCCAGTTGTGCACTTTAAATCAGAGCCTGAAAAACATTAATGAGTCCAAATATCTGTGCTTCACTGCTGCATGCCCCGATTTCTCAATCTCTCATGAGCCGAAAAGCGCAATGTGGTTTTACTGGGTGCAGCCTCCCTCCCTAGCCAGCATGGTCAAGGACATCAACCTCCCTGGCCTGGCTGATTCCCGTTCCTACAAAAGCAACTGCACTTGGTCATGGCAGTCTTGAGCAGTAGATGTAGATCAAGAACACTGCTCCCTCGGGTTACGAAATTAATTCGTCCGCGGCCGCTTTCGACCGAAAAGCCTTCGAAGCCCGAAATGCCATAGGCGCTAAGGGGAAAAGCCGCGATTCCGTGCGAAAAAGCCGAAAAAGCACCAAAAATTTTTTCGTACACCCGAAAAACATTCGTAACCCGAACAATATTTCCTATGGATTTTTCGTATCCCTGGAATTTCGTAACCTGGGTATTTCGGATCCCGAGGTACCACGGTTACCTCTTGGGGGGTGGGGGGGGGGACAAAAATACGTTCAGGAAAAAATGGGGATGGGGGTGTCTAATTTTTCAAGGTTTTTCCAGGCCTTCCAATCTCTAGATGGGAACCATGTTGGTTACCATATACTAAGGTATGAAAATTGTGTGGCCATCCAGAAGTTGCTGAGCTGCAGCAACGTTTCAAATTTTGTTATATTTATTCTTATTATTATTATTATTATTAAAGTATATATATTCTTTTAATTTAAATATCTTTAAAATTAAAGATATTACATCTTGCCAATTTTCACTTTAACACTTGAAACTATGTACCTGTATTAGGATTTTGTATTAAAGCTAACATTACTGGGATGCTGATGGTGTGGTCCACAGGAAGGCAATGGGGGGGGGGAGGTGGATTGAAACTATGGTAACTGCACTCTGTGATGCCAACCCTAGTGATACTGCTGCCCCAAGGTCCTTCTTTCCCGAGCCTTGTAGTCCCTTGTAATAAGTTGAAGGCTGTATCTTCCTATTCATTTGTTTCAACGAGGATCAGAAAGAAGGATATGGTCAGAGTGTTGATGAGTTTTGTCAGCCTCTCTGTGACATTCTGGATCTTTTTCCCTGGAGACGCATACCTTTCAAGATATCTTCAGGCCTGCACAACACTGCTCTATTCTCGCAGCAGAGAATCACCTACAACACCAAATGTCTCTCTTCTCTTGGATGAAAAGTAGGCTTCTGTTGTAGAACACTCCCGGTCACCTTCATAACTTCAGAGGTATGAGACTCTCGCCCTGTTCCTCATAATCACCAAATGAGGGTTGCTTGGATTCATTTTTGTAGCCACAAGCTTCTTGATAGTTCTAATTTTGTGTGTCACATTCCTCCAACTATCTTCCTTCTTTGTTTTGGAACTGTTACCATCACAAGAAGGTATGGGGGGGTGCGAACCACATCTGGTGACAGCCCAAAGGGAGGTGGAGAGATTGCTTCAGAGACACCCCTGGGCACCCCTCTCTGCCAACCAGGTCCCTCTTTTGTCATCCACTGAGGATGCTGTTGGAGGTGGGGTGCTGCTGCACCCAGCAGCTTCTTCTGGGTCGTTGGGCTGCTTTCCAGGTCCGTGGTTCTTTTGCATGAGTGGCAAAGTGAGTCTCTTCTCTTTCTCACTGGCCAGCAAATTCACCAGACTTGGAAAAGTCTATGAGGGGGGGGATTAAAAAATTGTCCACAACCAGGTATTAATTTTTAAAAACAACATCTTAAATTTACCACCTCTTAGGAGCAATGTTCCCATCAGTCCCCTCCAAAATAATTTTGTTATGGTGAAATTATACAAAAACAAACATAAGCACTAGAAGTACTACACAAATATACAATTTGGCCTTATTGTTCTTGGTGTTTACGTAAGTTAAATTCACTGCTCTGCCATTATATAGGCAGGTCTGAGAATCCACAGGACCTTACCATATCTGTCAGTGATTCCGTTCTGTAGGCTCTAGCCTTTCTTGCCTCGATAGCAGGCATTATTCTTGTTCTTTCCATTGACACTCGTGACTTCCTTGATACATGGCCTTTGCCCACATAGCATTAATGCCTTTTAAAAGGGTTGTTGGGATGAACTCTAATTTATTACACTGTTCATCCAGAGTCTTTCTAGAAGACCAGGGTGAGAGTAGGGATGCGACGTCTCCCACATAATTCCTGAATGTGAACAGGGAATACAAAGAATTGACTCTAGAAAACCCTTCAGTAGATCTCTGGATTCCTCACTAAACGTTTCTAGTATTTTTAACCATCTTTCAGCATAAGTATCTCTGCCAGCTGAACTTGTGTGCCGAAAGGCACGCGATGTACACTTTCAATTTTGTCTTTCATCTCTCACAAAAGCTATTTCCTTGGTGGCACAAGATGCTTATCTCCCTCGCATTGCCTTGTAACAGGACAAGAGAGGGGAGGGGAATCTTGCTTCCTATACAGTAAGTCGCAAGAGCAGATCTCTGAACACAGCAAAAGATACCCTGTGGCAGCTGGCTCTCTAAATGTTATTATGAAACCTGCATGGATTTAGAAATGAATCTGAAATATAGACACTCTCCTTTGCTGTTTGCCTGACTCCTAATGGAACAACAAGGGGATAGCTCGTTCCTACAGTGAAAGATTGCCTTAGAACAAAAAAGATATATTGTTCATTTTATTGGCATGTACAGGCGGCAAAAAGGGTGTTTCATGACGTCATGAAGGTAGAGCCTTCAGACGGGCCTTACCTGAATGCGTCATGAACACGCCTCCGCACACCCCAAATGCGGGAAGAAGCGGCATTAAAAAGGTGCTGTTTTTTCCTTCTTTTTTGATTTGCGGCGTACCTGCGCATTCCGTATGTAGCTGCTGCACCGATACGTCAGAATTGCTAAGCCGCAAATATAGTTGCCGGTTTTAAAGCTCCATGTCAGCTGCATCACTAAGGGTCGGGGTCCGGAATGCGGGTATGCAGTCAGGCTTAATTGCAGATCCGCTTCCATGCAGCTGTGGAAGCTGCGGCACAGCTGCGGCGCATTTTAAGTCTCGTAACCCTAACCCTAGAGCCCCTTGTGCGCATGCGTTGCTAGAATCGCGGGAAGTTGTAAGTTTTGCCGGCGGTGTTTTGGTTGTAGAAAGTGATAGGGAAAGTTTGGAATTTAAAGTGACCCCTACACACATTCCTGCGCCATTTTCACTGGGAAGGGCACAGTTCGGCTGCTCCTGGCACAGCTGTGTGGCGGCTCCCCTTTGCCACCAGGCAGGATGGCTCAGCCATCCACCAGCACCCCCAAAAAAGGCAGGAGGAGTCTTGGTCTCATAGGACGGCTGACCTGATAGCTATATGGTCCCAGCCAAACATTTTGGCAGAAACTGGAGCAGTCCTACCTGAATGTGACACATATCGAGAAGTGGAAGAAGTCATGAGAGCCAAGGGCCACAAACGAACTTTGGAGGAGTGTCGCCGAAAATGCAAGTCGCTGAAATCTCAATACAAACAATACAGAGATGCCCAGGCCAGAGGTACTACGAAGGGCGCCCCCCCACCCCTTTACAGGAGCTGCATGCTTTCATTAAAAGTGATGGAGCATCAGACCCAACGACTACCACCACAAGTCTTGAGTGCAGGGACTTCCAGCTCGGCGGAGACGTGCCACTCTGGCCAGGGCCATGCACCGCACCGTCCTGATCAAGTGCTATGGCAGCCACTGCCGTTCGCTGTTCTGTGCCATCATCATCATCACTGCTGCTGTCATCCAAGTCTGCAGCTGTCCTGGTTGGATGATGGGACCTCCATTGCAGCGGCAATGGAGGCGGAGGGGGCGGAGGGGAGAGGAGGGGGGAAGACGGCGGTTGGGCAGGGGACAGCCGTGGCTGTGGATTGCAGCTTCAGGAAAACCACAGGGAACAAAGGAGAGGAGGCATCATGATGCTGGTGACATTGGCAACTGTGCAAGCGGAACGGATGCCACAACACAGCTGATCACCAGCTGGCAGGAGACCACCTTTGTTCTTGGCCAGGGCGGGGGAAAAAGTTTAAAGGGGCTTGGGCGCTTTAAATGTGCCCATAGGCTTTCTTTTGCCTGTGCGCCGCAGCTGCGCAGCTGCGCATCCACCAGCCGGCAAAGAATAAAAAAGCCGCGGTTTGGGCCGCCCGTGCGAAGCTGCTTCTTTTTTGCGGCGTCCTCCGCGGTATGAAGCTACGGGTCCGAAACGGACCCAGGTGGGGTCTTCTTGCCCCCCGTGTGGAAGCCCCATCACCGAAGCATGGCCCCGGGGCGGCCGTCTGGAGGCTCCGTATTCAGCTGATACACCTCCAAGACGTCCTCCCCTGCCCGTCTGTAACCCGCCATTGATATTTTTAAAAGAAACCTGAAACAGGGCCTGATTTATCTGCATTACATGCTCCGTTTCAGAAGTTGTAGCAATCTTCTCAAAAATCCAGAGGCACTGAGAAGAAAGTCTAAAATTCCACAATATGCACAATGAAAATATTTATTTTTAAAAAACAAATGGGAAACACATCTGTACCACAAATAGGACAACTATGTAATCATAATTGTAAGAAAAGAGCACATGCGGGGTACAAAACGCCGCTTTGCGGCTCTCCCCGCCGCCGCCATTTGCTCCGTGCGGGAGCTGCAGCAGCCAACGCGCGACTCCCACGCGGAGCAAAAAGAAGCTCCATTTCGGAGCTTCTTTCTGCGGCGCATCTATGATGTTCGCGAGGCGCCTGGCGCGGACTCCGACGTCATAGGCGCCGCGACACATCTGGACGCTGTGGTCCAGTACGTAAAGATGGCGGCGCCCATGTAGAAGGTGCGCCGCCATCTTGTACGTATAGGATACGTACTAGGGTTAGGGGTGCGGAGCACCGCCCCTTCCTAACCCTAGTACGATTCCTATACGTACTATATGGCGGTGTGTATCCCGCCAATGAGAAGTTTTTATTACTGAGAACTGTTCTACACATGAGACAGAGTAGCATAGTAAAAGACTCAGCTAGTAAGACTCTGAATGATTATTGTTTCAAATTCTTCCTAACAAATGCTCTCCACACAAAACCAAATGAAACGTAAGTACTTATTAATGACTGCATGCACCCATGAAGTGCTATTTTGTGGCATACTACAGTGACATATATCAGAGAGCTTATTTTTTTTAAAAAAACCACACCTTACCAATCCCATAAACATTGCCTCTGTAATGCTTTCCACTTGTGTTATAGTGGAGCTGAGGTTTACAGAAGCGGAGAGAAATGGAAGGGATCTGGGGGCCATTTCCAGCCCGGATCATCCATGGGCCAACAGAGTGTCAAAAATGGTGGGAAAATTGAATAGTCCCAAATCTGATTCTGGTTTGAAAAACTGGTATTTTTGATGTAACAAAAGCAGGAGGGAGACAAACACCTATTTAGAAGGTGAATTGCCACCTCTGGTGGTTTCATGGCCCAGATAAAGGATATTCTGGGGTTCTGGAAATGAGGGCTGCAAAAACACGTTAGGGCCACAAATAGCTCCAGGGCTACATTTTGACTAACTCTGGTTCACAGGCTGAACATTTCATTATTGGGATTTATGGATTAGCAGAGATAATAAAATCATCTTTCTCTTCTCACACACACGGACAGAGTGCAGGGGTATAACTATGTGTGTGGAAGGTAAAATGAGCCATCCCTCCCAATAGGAATTCTACCTCCCAATGAAATTTTCCTTCACTACTCCCAATTTCTAGCATTGCAGAGACTGAGACGCTGACATTATTATTGTGTTTGCTGTGCTTTTATTTTCTTGGTACCTTTGTCTGACCCTTTTCTTGGATTTGTAAACTGTTTTCCAAATGTTTCACACCGTCCAACTGTCCTGTTTGAAAGTTGCCCTCTATCATCCCACATTTCTGCTGCTTTTAAAACCTCCCAGTTTCTCTGTCCTCCTCCCACTTTCTCCCTTGTTTACTTCAACTACGTGGTGCCTCGGGTTACGAAATTAATTCGTTCCGCCGCGGCGTTCGTAACCCGATTTTTTTCGTAACCCGAAAAAGCCATAGGCGCCTAGCGCTGGAAAGCCGCGTTTCGTGCGAAAAAGCGCCGAAAAGCACCAAAAAAATTTTCGTAAGCCAAAAAAAACGTAACCCGGAACAGTTTTTTCCTATGGGATTTTTTCGTATCCCGGAAATTTCGTAAGGCGGTGCTTTCGTATCCCGGGGTACCACTGTACTTCAAACTGAGTTCAAAGTACAAGCATATTTTTCTCTCAGTTAACTCAGCAGTGAGGAGAGGAGAGGAGAGGAGTTTTGCCCTTCCCAGTAGACTCAAGCAAAAACAAATTACTGCAGCCTTTCAAGATTGTGCATTCCTCCTATTTTATAACTTTGCCCTTTTGATCACACTCTGGTTGTTTGGCCATATGGGCCCCACATTTCGTCTGTAAAATGTTGGCCAGTATGGGGCTGGACAGACCGCCCCTAAGAAGCAGCTCTTTGTCACCCCTGGAAACGCTGGGTTGGGGACACAGCAACCACACACCACACCTCCAACCCAGCAGGTGTGTGGTGCAAAAAGAAGCTACAAAAAGCGGCACCATAGCTGCCACCACCATGGCTTTACCATAGAACTTTGGTGCAGTGTGTCTACATACTGCACCAAAGAAATGATGTGACACTGTCCACCTTGTGGTTGGTCAGGTGGCATGACTCCAGCATGACACCAGCATGGGGTCAGGCAGCAGGGGTCACCATGCCCCCACTCTGCCCTCATGCTGGCATATTTTGCTGGTCTGTTGAAGGCCTGAGATTCTCGACTTTTAATTTACTGCAGTGCTATAAAATTGGGGGATGAAGGAAAATTTCATGGGGGGGGAGAATTCCTATTTGAGTAGTTAATGACCTCATTTCCCCCCTCTGTCTCCACACCATTGTCACACCCAGACTGCTCTGTTTCTTTGAGTTTAGCTACAGTTCTAACGGAGGTGTGGGTGACATGAATTTTCCCAGAAGCAGTGTATTGTTGTGAGCAAACCTTACAGCTCACCAAAGCATTTTGAAATTGCAATATGCAGAGGGAAAGAATGAGAGAGAGAGAGAGAGAGAGCATATAAAGACCTTATTCACGTTGCTGGTTCTATGTGTGATCCACAAGCAAGTAGTCCACATGTACTAGCCCCCCTGGCCCCATGTATGTACAGTGGTCCCTTGGTATCAGCTGGGTTTTGGTTCCAGGACCCTCTTTGGATACCAACAAGGTGGATGCTCAAGTCCTGTTATATATAATGTTGTAGTAAAATGGTGCACTTTATTTTAACTATTTTTTTTTAAAGCAAAATCATGTTTGCTTTCTGGATTTATTTTTTTTATTTTTATTTTATTTTATTTTATTTGCAGGGGGGCATATTTTCAAGCCATGGGTGGTTGAATTCATGGATGCAGAATCCATGGCTAAGGAGGGCTGACTTTACTCCACATGTGCTAGCCCTCTGGCCTTGAAGTTTACTCTCTTGAGTAATAGCTAACTATAGGTCCAAAACACACTGCAGAAATAATCCAGTTGAAGACCACTTTAACTGCCTCGGCTCAATGCTAGGAAATTTGGGGAAGTGTAGTTTTGTGAGACATTTAGCCTTCTCTGTCAAAGAGCCCTGGTGCCACAATAAACTACAATTCTGTAAGAGTAGGCTTAGGCTGACTGCCAAAGGTTATCAGTAGCTTTCCATGGTAAGCAGAAAGTCAAACCCTGGTCTCCTGGAGTCTTAGGCCCTGTGCAGACCGGCCATTAAGACCGACCTGGGGGTAGAGTCAGGACATCACATCCATATGATGCATGCCCTGGCTGCGCCCTCAGGGTGCCATGCAGCACAGCACGATGCACCACACAACACACAGCATCATGGTGCTCCCCTGGCGCTGCTTCCGCACGACACTGCACTGAAGGAGCACTATATAGCCACAGCTATTGTACCCTGCCCAGGGCACAAAAAGGACCTGCTATTTGTGGCTTATTTTCGCTCCGGTTCCTATGGCCCCAATCTGGCTGAAAAGGTGTCAGCTGGAGGCTGCCTCTTCAGGACTATGTGTACAGCCCCTTAGGAGCTTATCACATGAACTTTAAAATCATCTCAAGCGTCCCAGACTGGAGCCAGGATGTGGGATGGAGGGGGGAATTATCGCATGCTAAATCTCTACCTAATAGCCACCTGCCATCAACCCGGGTCTAAGCCAGGTCCCAACCATGCTCCGCCAGTCGGAAGCTTTACGGCTGACACCAATGCACCATGCTGGTTTATTCCAGTGGATATGGAACAATGTTAATCTCTTGCACAAAAAATAAGGAGACTTGTGAAACCTTAAAGACTATCAAATTTAATTTGACAGATATTTTCTTAGATTCATGGGATAGAGTATGCAAAAGCTTATATCAAATAAAATTTGCAAGTCTAATTGTAATTGCTAGTCCTATCAAAAACAGACACATTGCTGGCCCTCACATTTGTGGCTTTGACTTTACTAGCCCTCTGGATTCAGTGTGCCTTTGACAGGGGAGCCACCTGAAACCACAGGCATTTCTCTGTCAGCTTCAAATAATGCATCCAGCAAGTTTGGGGGGAGTGAGCTGAGCATGATGAGGCAGGTATGGATTTACAACAGCAGCAATATTTTCACCAAATGTTCCAAAACTTTTTGCTTCCACGTGGATTCTTGCTTGCTGGCAAGGGACAAATCTATGCATAGGATTGGCCAGTAGTATGGCAGGCCTCTTTGTCACTGACATTTACCGAAAACAATGATATAAAGGATATAATTGGTCCCATATAGGCAAATGCAAAAGAAAATCCAGTTCCCCAACTGCATAAATCAAGGAAATGTCGAAGAGAAAATACTGTGTCAAAAAATATGTGTCTCAATGAATCCCAAGAGGAAAGCTGAGAGAGAAGCACTTATTAATCAAGTGTGTCCATGAAGTGACAAAGTATTTAAATAAGAATGTAAAAGGCTAGAAATCGGTGAGTCAGTGGGTGTTTGGGGTTAAAGTCTCCATACGCTACTGTTATTTGTCAAATAACTTCCCTGGTGAGAAATTGGTTCATTACTCTGGATTTTCATTGAATGAGCAGTTCAATTCATTTTAGTGTTGTTGTTTTTTCATTTTGTTCTTCCCAACTCCAGAGGCAATATGTTCTTACTTCTGAATTCTGTAGAATTGCTCTGTGTGGTAAGAGACTTTTCAGAGCCAAACTGGTACAGGTAATGGACACTGAGGGAGAGGCTGGGATTAGGAGTTAAACAGAACAGAGGTTTTTAACCCATGATCTATAGACCCCAGTTGGGCTATCTTTAAGCTTCATCAGGGAGGAAGCATGAATTGGGCAAAATGAAGGAGAGTTTTATTCTTTCTTTTTCTTCCTGTTACTTTCAAAATTGTGCTAGGGAAATCTTTGTCAAATTATTTTATTAAGATGTTGACTGGAATCCTATTGCAAAGGGATTCTGAATGCATCTGAGGAAGTAGGCTCAAATCTAAAAAAGCTCATGCTACCAACTTTGATCTTTCAGATCTTTCATAGCTACTTTCATCATTCTTTCATCATTTCATCTACCAACTTCTGTTTTTCATAAGTGCTGCAAGATCCCTTTGCATACTGATTTTCCAGACTAACACAGCTATCTCTTTGAATTCTACAGCCATGGAATCCTATTGGGTTTTTTTCTTTATTGTGTGCTTTCAAATCAGTTTCATCTTATGACTGTATCCTAGTGAGGATTTATTTAAGGCAAACCTATCATCAGTTTTCTTGGCAAGATTTGTTCTGGGGGGTGGGGGTGGCTTTGCTGTCCTGTGAGGCTGAGAGAGTGTAACTTGTCTGAGGTAACCTAGTGGCTTTCCATGGCTGGGTGTGGATTCAAACTCTATTTTCCCAGAGTCCTGGTCTAACACTCAAACCATTATACTGTGCTGGATCTATTGAGACCTTATGATGCATAAATCTCCCTACAGAAATGGTTGGACATTTTTATCCAATGTGAAATTTTCATATTCAGTTCACAGGTGTGGAAGTGGAATTCTACATGGCCTGTCACTGTGCATCCAAGTCATGGTCCAATACTCCCTAAAGTCCAATGCTCAAACCATTACCCCATGCTTGCACATGTGGCACATTTGGACATGCAATCAGTTGTGCAACATCCTCATTCAGCAAAAAATTGGTTCATTCAGTCTTGAACTCCACACATGTTACACCACTCTGATGCAGAATCCTGACCATTGTTACATTCTAAGCAAGCATAAGGTGACACAGGATTACTACTCTACACAGTCAGGTGCATTTGTAATAGCCATCATTGCCATTTCATGGCTCCATAGCTTTCTTCATATTCTGAAAGAGATCTGTGACCTTTTATTAGGATATCTGGCTCAGAGTTTGGTGACAGTTGTATCTCTCTGATAAAGAGCAGGTTTTGCATGGAAAGTCCCAAGTTGTTGTTGCTGTTGCTATTTATTTATTTCATTTCTTTGCCACCTTTCTCCCAGAAAGAGACCCAAGGCAGCTCACAAATACAACCATTTAAAAACTTTATAGTAAAAAATTAATAGACAATTAAAATCAAGTAGCAAAAAAAACAGTATCAAATTACAAAAACATTCAAAAGTTAAAACCATAACTAAAACACACACCATATAAAAGCCTCCCTGGCATGACTATACATTAAAAGCCTGCTTGAATAAAAATGTCTTTGGCTGCTGGAGAAAGGAAAGCAGGAAGGTTGAAGATACCAATATTTTTGCATTCATATTACAGCCTCACAGGAACACTAAGGAGATCATAACGTCCAGGAATCCTAGCGGGAGAGAAGCAGGATCTAAAAGACGGAAATGGGTGTTATCACATTTACCTGTGGCTGTAAACAGCCCATATCCATTCAGGCAGCCTATCTGCAACCTGGACTTCTCCCGCGGCTTTTTCAAGAATGGAAAAATCCCACGTCCCTCCTGCCAGGATTCCTGGGTGTGATAATCTCCACAGCTTCATGTGGTAAGGTTCTTTCTGTAGGGATGCACTTTTCCTTCATTTCATTCATCAAGGAAATAATGCATAATTTTAGCAAACTATTTGCAGTTCTTCCCATTGAGAATTATTTGCAGTTTGAGATTAATTCTGTGAAGAAGAAGAAAACACAGAAACAAACAGAAAATGTTGTTTTCTGCACAGAAAATGTCATTGTTAAGGACTTTCTGTGCAAAATTTGTACATTTTTTTGCAGACAGTTGTTTTCTGCACCAAAAGGACAACATTCATGTAAATTTTGAGCAGAATAAGTTCCAAAATGCATTTTTTCAGTCCATTGTTCTTCTTGTCTCTTTTCCAAACACTACATAGGCACATTTTCCCGTATTTTTAAAAATATGTATTTTCAAATATTCTTTCCATCTTTTTTTTCTTCTGGTTACAAATGTCAATATTCTACATTGGCTACTTCGTTATGTCTGGGTAACTATGCAACATTTCCTAGGCCCCCCCCCCCTTCAAGCTCACCTTAAGAGCCAGCAGCTGGATTGGGCAAAGGAAACCTGTCCAGCTTCCAACTGGGGCACAAAGAAGATGACATTTCTACCCCTTCCTGCCTTTGGGCATGGTTGTGACAAGGACTTATTATAGAGGTCTTGGGTCTGAGTGTCTAATTGCCTGATCCGGCTGCTGGCTCTTAAGGTACACTGGGGCATCATTTATGTGTTTTTCCAATAAGACTGTGTAGTCTTACTGAATACAGAGCAGAATTCAAAGATATAGCCAAGTTAGTCTGTAGAATTGGTATGTTGAGAGATCATGTAGCACCTTTGAGACTAACTGAAAGAAAGAAGTTGGCAGCATGAGCTTTCGTTGATTTAAGTCTACTTTATGAAATGCATGTGGAAAGCAGTGAACACAGAGCAGTTACAGATCCATAACTCTAGGCTATGAATCTGTTAACTGCAATAATGAATGCCAGCCAATCTCTTCTGGTTAGAATGTTCATTTCAGATAACATTAAAGAGACATATAGGAGGCCAGGCAGTTGTTTACAGCTAGCTATCTTCTATCTGGAACACAGTACAGTTAGTTTTGAGGAGGTATTGCAATGAGATACAATCCAGAGATCTCATCACAGCAACAACAGTTCTTTCATAATTTCTGTTTTAGACTTAGCCTAGTAAACATATTTAACATACAGTTGTATGAGTTGTTTCATGGTTTGTGCTTATTTGTTATTAACATTGTATCACCATTTTAATCAATAATATTACACACCTTATTCATGCTGAATCTATTGACCTTGGCTGACTCAGTGTCAAACATCGTTTTTCATTCAATCTTTGAAGAAAAAGCTGAGGCATGATAACATTCTAAATTACCAAATTACAACAAAGTATTTCCTAATTAGCAGAGTTGTGGTTCTGCATAACTCATGGCTGCCTGTCATATAAACAGAAGCTGCTCTCATCACCAAAGACACACTTTAGAAATGGAAGAGGAGGAGGAGTCTGTAGTTCATTCAATTATTCCAGAGTAAATTATGTAGGTGCATATTCTATCCTGTTTCAAAAGGCTCATGCATCAATCAGTAAATGTGTGTTAAAACCTGAAGCAGTTACATCTATGAAATATAATTCCCACAATCCCCCAGCCAGTTTGGGGATCCTGGATCTTGTACTTTAGGAAAATAACTCCTCTGTTCTTGGTAGTGATATAGGCTGATGCCTCCAACATCAGTGAGGTTCTGAATCTGCTCTGACTAGTCTGCACTTGAAAAGAGATATGTCAGGTACTGAACCTATTTCAGGGATAATATGTTGGATATTATCAGAGTAAAACCCAAAATAGATTCTCCACTGCACTAACACTGGAGATATCAGCTTCTCCTGCTCTGTAGTGATATATCTATGTGCTAAAGCCATTAATGTGCATATGCACTAAACCATATGTACTAGTTTAGGTGTTTTGTTCTATGTTTTTGTTTTTCCATTCACTCATCAGTAATCTTCAGTAAAGCTGAAGGCATTAAGAAAAAAATAAACTGCATTATAGGTGGGATTATTTAATCCAGAAAGCCACAGCCCTAAGTTTGCAAGACCTGAGCAGGGCTGTTAATAACAGTGTTTGTTGAAGGGGGGGGGGTCTTTTATTCATAGGATTATCATAGGCCAGACCTGACTTGATGGCTCATAACAGCAAACAACTTCCATACATTTGAAAAAATAGTAACTAGCATTTAAACACCAATCATCTTTCCATACGCTCTTTCTGCCTTACAAACGGTTCTTTTTGCTACTGTTCAAGTGACCAACATTGGTTGTTGTTAACTGCCCTAGAGTTGCCCCAACTCATGGAGACCTTGTGGATGAGATCTATCTAAGACCATCTGTCCTCCACTGCTCTGCTTAGGTCCTGCAAATTCAGGCCTATGACCTCCCTGATTGAGTCGATCCATCTGATGTGCAGTCTTCCTCACTTTCTATTACCTTCTACCTTTTCTAGCATTATTGTCATTTCTAATGTCTTAGAGCAGCTGATAGGTCCTCAACTGGGCCCAGCATTGATGTCTACGATACCTTTCCATTTAAAAAGAAGCCTGGTGCCACTCAAATCAGTACTGAAATGAGTGGTGACTGTCCAGATATACAGATTTGCTTTCTCTTTTGTGCATCTGTTTGATTTTAGGAAGTTGACTATGAGATGAACAGAGCTTTCATGCTGACTGTAATGGTATCTAACCAAGCTCCTCTAGCCAGTGGGATCCAGATGTCTTTCCAGTCTACAGCTGGGGTCACCATTTCAGTCACAGATGTCAATGAGCCACCCTACTTCCCAACAAACCACAAGCTCATCAGGTTGGAGGAAGGAGTACCAACTGGGACAGCATTAATGACCTTTTCAGCAGTGGATCCTGACCGCTTCATGCAGCAGGCTATAAGGTAAGATGAGAAGTAAAAAATGATGCTCTTATCTAAGTAAGACTAGAATCCTGTTGATGTCTTGTGCGTGTGTAAGCTCTCCTATGCAAGTGGTTGTACAATATCTGTATTTATTTTATACTGGTCAACAACCAGATAAATTTTACTACTATTACTACTGTATTCAGTTCAAGGTCATGGAAATTGAAATGTTTGTACAGTGTTGTTACATATGTGGTGTTCTGGTGTGCCTGTAGATATACATTTTGTTCAGCTGCAATTTTGGGTGTATCCTCACTAGAAAAATTACAGCACTTTGATACTACTTTTATTGCCACAATGTCATCCTATGGAACCTTCTAATTTGCAGTTTGTTAAGAAGTACTCAGAATTCTCTGCAATGGAGCATAGAACCATGACAGTTAAAGTGGTATCAAATCACTATATTTTTTTTTCAATGTGGATATACCCTTTGGCATTCAAAATAAGCCACATGGCACAATCGACACATAAATGCACAGTGCTATCTACCACAATCAGCACTACCAACCCCCAATGTTAGAATTTGATTCCTATCTCCTGAGGGAAGTGCTCCCTATTTAATATTTGCCCTTGCCTCTGTGGAAAATGAAGAACATGCCATGCATCATGTGGCAGTAGGTCTGGTTTTGTGACTCACAGTTTCATTAGTGGGGATTTAATGTAAAAGTGTTGTCTATACAGATGGCCAAGCCAGAAATATGTTACTACCTATTGAGGGCATATGTGGTGTACAGTAAAAGGTATAGCATAAAGGCTGATTGCTTGGATTCTAGAGTTGTATTGTTGTATATAGTTCTAAACAAGCATTTGTCTCATATATACACATTATGAATTAAATCAAGGTATTTGTTCCTCCCAGAGTGGAGCTATTTCAGCCAATTCAATGTAACAGCCAGATTTGTTAACTGATGCTGGTTACAGGAACCATATAATAATTTCCCCTCACTGCAAGAACTCCACTGACTGCTTGTCTGTTTCCAGCTACAATTCAAAGTGCTGGTTATGATACACATTACTGCATTGCCCCATTACTTAGGCTTCTAAAATCTTCAGTAGAGGCCCTTCGGTGAATGCCACCACCTTCCCAGGCATGACTGGTAGGGATGCTCCTAGATTCTGCTTTAACCATGCTTTAACCATATAATGTTTATGTACTTGCTGCCTGGTTCAGGCAAGGAAGATGGGATATAAATAGAGGCAACAGCAGCATAAACTAGAACAACCAGAACATTACCAATATCTTGAACCACCAAGCTCCCGGAGTTGACTCTAGGACTAATATAGATATGCAACACATGAAGATTGAGGGGACATTTTTGCCCTCCCACTAAGACGTAGAGACCTAGACCTTAGTGGACCACACACGCCTCTGATCCCATAGTGGCCTCCACAAGGGGAAATTCACCTCTCCACCTCCAGATGTAACATGCAGTACTTCTAGGAAAAGAGCTGGACATATTCCTACTCATCACAACTCAGTGTTGGGGAGCAGATTTGAGGGGACTTATGGTCACTGTATGCTCAGGAGAGACTTCTGAGCAATATGTAACGATGTAAAAATGAACTACAATGACATGAGTGAGGCTTATGCCATTGTAATTTATCAGCAGTATGCCAGCCTGTGTCTCTTCCAGAGATGGCATTCCACATGATCCTAAATTTGTGTGGCTGCTAAGCTTATATCCCATTCAGTCCAAGCACAGATCATTCTTATTTTCATCTTAAGAGGGAATTTCTAACTATCCTCCCCCACCCATCTTCCTGGCCTCACTGGTTATCTGTCTGCTTCTTTATTGCAAATGTTAGATATATTTGGCATAGCAGGAGGGCACACAGTGGAACAAGAGCTGGGGCCAATTAAACTTACATCACTTGTGACATTTTATAATCATTAGAGGGTTGAGATATTTCACCTGGGATGGAGCTGTCTTGAGCTGAAAATGACGGTGGTTACTCACTGCCTCTGCTTGTTGGCTTTGGACAGGCAGTGAAACCTTTAAGGACAGAGGGAACATCTCAGCTAACAAGGCCATTTTTCTTAGTTGTTTCATTTTGAAACTTCCGAGTCTTTGAACTGCTTCTTTGCCTCATGCACTTGGAACAGCATTGAGGAGTGGAGGTGGAAAACAGGTTGCCAGTCAGATGCAGTCTGTTTGGAATGTAGGGTAGAAAGGAAGTCATTTAGCTTGATCTATTCAAGAGGAGATGGACAGGGTGGTGTTCTCCTTCCAACAATTATTCTTTGATCTAGAAGCTTTTTTGCTAGAATCAGTGGTTGGGAGCTTGTATGTCAGTGGAGTGTTGAATCCACTCTGGGCTTTAGTCCAAAGTTTAAAGGAGCTATCTAAACTGCTGAACCTATTTGGGGACAAGATTCAGCATCTTGGCTAACTCCTGTAAAAAAAATTACACCCTAGATCATATTCATTGCCCCACTGATATGGAAATGAATAGCCTGTACATACAATTACCTTGCCCCTTCTGTCATAATAACCATGTGATGTCTCCTGTAGTACAACAGCAAGCACTGGATGGTCATTTTTGTGATTCTTACAGACCTTCTGCCAATTTCAGTATAGAGGGTGAGGGAATTATGCTGTTGGAGCCCTCTAGAAAGTATGGTTCTCTTCTAAAAACAGACTGCATGCTCCCTGTAGACCTTGCTGGCAAGTGTAAATAGAGACACTAAGAAATGTCATTGATCCATGGCAGTGTGAAGTTGTGTGACCTTCAAATGACTCCCAGATCCATTAAAGTTGCCCACTCGTGCCCTGATTTACATCTGAATATAATGCAAATGTCTACTGTGTTGGGAGTATAGTGTATACAAGTAGAAAGTTGATTGAGCAGAACAGCACCACTTGACATGGTCAATTTGCCCTGCTAGCATGTTGTTTCTACTCAGGCCAGTCCAAGAGATTTTGCCATCCCAGACAAAAGAAAAGAAGTTGCGCCCTTCCCCATTCAATACAGAGAAGCTGGCTGGACTGGCTGTCAAACCTTATTTCAACACTGATGATGGGACAGCATCCTCCACCATGCCTGAGAGCTGTAGACTAGAATCTCTTTTAAATTGCACAGTAGTAGTACTTTGGAACCATTTGGCTACAGCCTTTGGAGTCTTGGGACTTGTAGTGTCCTGAGAAAAGACAATAATGCTAGGAAAGATAGAAGGCAAATAGAAAGAGAAGAAAACCACAGGCCAGATGGATAGACCCAATTGGAGAGGTCATGGGGCTAAATCTGCAAGACGTAAGAAGGGCTATGGATGATAGGAGGACTTGGAGATGTCTCATACACAGGGTCACCATGAATTGAGGTCAATTCGAGGGCAGTTCACAACAACATACTTTAGAGTTCTCTGCCAGCCAGCACTCATGCTCACCAAACTACATATACCAGGCATTTATAGCATGCAGCCATGGCAATTAAAATGGTATTAAACTACTCTAATTCTGTAGTATGAAAGATACACAGTCTAGAAGATCAGGACAAGACTGTGTGGTGCATCTAGTGCTGTTCTCAAGCAGAAGAGAATGGCTAGGAGGCTCAGGAATAAGATCATCTTCGTGCCAGCATAACTCAGTGCCATATGTTCACAATTTGTTGCCTACCAAGCTTAATATAGCCCAACAGTCATATGTTATGTCCTGCTACAAAATACTTGATCATACTGTTTCTTTGTATTCTAAGGGAAGAGTCAAAATGGAACAGGTTTACAGTACAGCATTAGCCAGTTGCAGTCAGCTAAAATGGTGAAAATGCAAGTCAGAAAAGTATTGGCCATGCTAGATGGCAGATTCTAGAAGATGTAGTCTCAAAAAAGTTATATATTTCCTAGTTGTGCATTCAGCTTGGTGACTCAAATGTTCGAAGAAGAGCCTTAGTTCAGTGGCAAAGCACTTACATTCAGTGCCTTCAGGTGTGGGTGAGAAAGACTCCTATCTGCAACCCTGGAGAACTGTTGCTGGTCATTAGAAAGCAGCACTTCATTTTTTTGTTCAGAGCTCAATGGGAGACTACTTCATTGACCTCCTGAGCAGTGTTCTAGCTGGAGGATGGCAAAATGAAGGCATTGCTTCCCCAAATAAGAATTCTGCCTCTCAATGAAATTTTCTTCCAGACTTCAAATTTCTATCATTGCAGAAAGTTAAACACTGAAAATCATTCACACCTGGAACTCTTGCATTTTCTGTAATCACATTCTCTCTGTAACCTTCAGTCCCATATCCCATCAGCAAGCTGCAATAGTTTTGATTTACCTTAATTTTCATCATTTCTAGTTTTGATTTAACTTTACTTCAGCGCTTTTTAGATATTGTAATTCTTCTCCATTTTCTTAGGAAAAAATTGTCACATTTCAGTGTGGTGGTGGTTGTGTGTGTGTGTGTGTGTGATTTTACAGTGATGTTTTTGTCCAAAAATAATTTGAGACATTCTGAAAGTTGGGGATGTCCTGATAAGCTGGGGGAGCTCATAAAATGGATTGAAGCCACATGTTGCCAGTGGGGCATATTTTTTCTACCCCTAAAGGGCCAGGAGTCTGAAAATCAAGAATGCCAACATGCTAACCCAACCTTATTTTCAAGCCACATTAAGTATGTGTCATTGGAAGAGACTGCCATGTATTTATCCTTGCTGTCTGCAGATACTCTAAGCTGTCAGATCCTGCAAACTGGCTGAACATTAATGCCACAAATGGTCAGATCACCACTGCTGCCATCCTTGATCGTGAGTCAGCCTATATTAAGAACAATGTCTACGAGGCCACGTTCCTGGCAGCTGACAACGGTAGGACCAAGTTCCACATCGTTCATGCTTCAATAATACCGTAATGTGATGCATTAACAGGAATGATGCCCTGACAGAGTTGTCAGTATAAGTTAGGTTTTTCCCCAGGTTTACTAGTTTTAAAAAAAGAAAGACAGAAAAACCTCCATGAAACTGCGGTGGGACGTTGCCAGAGTAAATTAAATGTGTGAAATATTCACAAGCCACGATGAAGGGGAAACTGGGGCAAGTGGGAAAGAGACTGGAAATGTGAAGAGTCTTGCCATATGTGGGTGAGTGGAGAATGGAAAATGCAGAAGGATGGGTCAGGAAAAAGAGGTGGTCTGCTATCTGTTTCTAAGTTTTATTGCAGCCCAGAAACTACTACTAAGCATAGAAAGAGAGATGTTTCATCAGGAAACCAGAGAGAATCTGGAAGTGAAAGAGAAGGGATTACAACAAAACTGTCAACACAGAGAACAGAGGTATCAAGCAAACCTTTTAACTTCAGGAATGGGCAGATCTTAGGTGTGTGAGTGATCTATTTTTCACCCCTGTAAAACTTCAAGGTCCACCAAATAGGCAAGTTCATAAGAGGCTAAGAAAAGTTGACAGTTTTGATGGTGACAATGATGATGATGCATTTACATTTCAGACATCTTTTTCTAAAAGAAGATTCAGAGCACCTTATAATTAAAACAAGCAAAAGTGTGCATGTACACTAACATACACATAATATAAAACACCCTATAGGAAAAATTATAGGAATTAACAATTTGCTTGGGGTCAATATGTTAAGATGGATTCAAAACAATTTACAAATTATTAAATCAGTACAGATTTAAAACTACAAAAACATTAGGTGTGTGTGCATATGCACATTACTTAAAAATAATAAAACAATGTATACGATTAAAACCATTTAAATTTTTAAGGACTTTTTAAAGGCATTTAAGATATTTAGCCTTCTTTGCCAAAGAGCTCTGGTGCCACAACAAACTACAAATCCCAGGATTCCATGGAATGGAGCCATGACAGTTATAGCAGTGTCAGACTGCATTAATTTTGCTGTGCAGATTAGACCTTTTTCACAGTAAGAACAAAATTGCTAAAATTACTCATTGCTTCCTTCAAGAATTACATCCCTATGAGACAGCCAGTTAAATGGTACAAAAAGAAGGTACTTTCTACCCTTTTACTAAGACGAAGATACAAATACAAATAAAAGGGGTAAAATTGTAAAGATTCTAGAAAACTATGTTATTGATAGTCATGTGCAAACTAATTTTTACAGAAAATGTGCAATTTATATATGCATAAATTAAAACTGTTACTGGTTTAACAATATTCCTTACATCACAAGATTAGAAAGACATTGTGGTAAATAGAAAGATGGATATAGGATCCATTCCTCTTTAATGTGGTTTAGAGAAGCATGCAATGTAAGTCAGAGTGTGATGGTTTGTGAAGGATGGTATCTAGCCCAAAATGATCCGGGAGTTTATGACACTGGATAAGATTCCACATGTATTGTGACAATGTGCCTTAAAATATACTTGGGAACTTCTTCAGTAGATTTTGCATCCACTAAAAGGTTTAGATGTAGCATTACTCTAGTGAATTCATGTAATATAATATGTAAAGTTTCAGCCCTTGAAAGATGTAGAATCAAGTGTAAGGAAGCCTTTCCAACTTGCAGTATTGATCTTTAATTAAACTAGAAAGAATTGGAAGGCTTAATCACAAAAGGGAAACTAACTTCTGATGACATGATTTCATTGCAATCTAGGCTTCAACCTAGAACTAAGGTATGCTACAGTTACAGAAAGTGGCAAGCTTTCAGAACTAACCATGCAATACTGGTGGAATATTTTTACTGGATATTCATGATAAGCAGTTGCTCTTCTACAACTTGAATTACTCATAATAATTGGTTTATTTATTAAGATAGCATATGTATTTCAGTAGTTATGATGTAGATAACTGCATAAGTAAACAGTTTCTTTGTCCAAACCTGTATGATTAGTGACATACTGTCAACCAAGAAGAACAATATGGGTGAATTTTGTATTCATTGATCAGAGAGGAAGACCTGGAGAAGTAATTTGGTACAAGTCAATGTGACAGCTAGATCTGGTACAGACCCAAAAAGACTGCCAACTGAAGGAATGTCAGCCTTCTCCTGCTGCAAAATACCACTGAATTCTGTAATGATCAACCCACCATGATGGATTAAAATGAATGACAGCAGTGTGGGAAAACAGCACTGCGAAGGCTCCTCATAACAGTCACTGTGAGATCTTGATATCATAACTGATTATAAGGACCTGAGTTTAGATCAAAATTTAGGTATACTTATAGTAGACCCATCAAAATTAGTGCATCTTGAATTAGGCTATTATCACAGTGCAGAATTTATGCAGTTTGACACTGCTTTAATTGTCATGTCTCCCTCTGATAAAATCCTAGGGTTTGTAGTTTGTTGTGAGCTCTATTATAGAGAAAGTTAAATATCTCACAAAACTACAAATCCCAGAATTCCATAGAATTGAGCCATGGCAGTTAAAGCATTGTCAGACTACATTAATTCTGCAGTGTAGATGCAGCCTTTGTCATTATTAGCTTCAGTCACATTGATTTTAATGGATCTACTTTAAGTTATATCCATTTCTGAATCCAGAATTAGGAGTAGGAAATATTTGTGAGTTGGAAATACGGGCCTAAATCCTGTTGTTAATCCCAACTAGAGTAGATATATTCAGTTGTGAGATTTACTTATATGCCAACTTGCCATTCAATAATTGATTGAATAGGCCTGCCTTAGTTGGGATTAATCAACATGATGCCAGCCATGATATCTAACCAGATGCTAAAGGAGTCACAACAGGCTCATGCTGAGTGTTGTGTCATAATATTATTGGCTTGTAAGGGGTGGGGATGCTGAAATGTGTCAAAAACTATCTGTTACCAAAAAAAATCTGGCAAAGAAGCAACATGGGTTTCAGAGAAACAAGGCATGCCAGACAGATCTTATCTCTTTCTTTGATAAAGTTACCAGCTTTGTAGGTGAAGGAAATGCTGTGGATATAGTATACAGTGCTACCTCGGGTTACGAAATTAATTCGTTCCGCCGCCCCGTTTGTAACCCGATGCATTTCGCAAGCCGAAAAGGGCTTTCCGTTAGCGCTGGAAAGCCGCGCGTTTGAATTTCGCGCCGAAAAAAATTTCGTAACCCGAAAAAACCTTCGTATCCCGGAACAGTTTTTTCCAATCTAACTTTTTCGTATCCCGGAAATTTCGTAACGCGATCAATTCGTATCCCGGGGTACCACTGTATCTTGATTTCAGTAAGGCCTTTCACAAGGTTTCCCATGACATTCTTGCAAACAAGCTAGTGAAATGTGGGCTAGACGAAGTAACTATTACATGGATTTGTAATTGGTTGACCAGCCAAACCCAAAGGGTGCTCAACAATGGCTCCTTTTCATCCTGGGGAGAAGTGACCAGTGGAGTCCCACAGGGCTCTGTCCTGGGCCCAGTGCTATTCAACATCTTTATCAATTACTTGGATGACAGAATTGGGGAGCATATTTATCAAATTTGCAGATGACACCAAATTAGGAGGAATAGCTAATACTCCAGAGGACAGGATCAAAATTCAAAATGACCTGAATAGACTAGAAAGCTGGGCCAAAGCTAACAAAATGAAATTCAGCATGGAGAAATGTAAGGTACTGCACTTAAGGCGGAAAAATGCAATGCACAGATATAGGATGGGGTACACCTGGTTGAACGAGACTACATGTGAAAGGGATCTTGGAGTCCAAGTAGACCACAAGTTGAATATGAGTCAACAGTGTGATGTGGCAGCTAAAAAGGCCAATGCAATTTTAGGCTGCATCAATAGAAGTATAGTGTCTGATGATGATGATGATAATAATAATAATAATAATAATAATAACAACAACAACAACAACTTTTATTTATATCTCCCGCTTCTCCCTTTGGATCGAAGTGGGATTAGAGCAGTAAAAACATCATAAAATACATAGATAATACAAAATACATCAATCAGAAATAAAAAGGAAGAGTTGTTACAGTATTGCTCGCAGTTGTAAGAATCGAGCCATCATATTCAGATGTTCAAAATCAGATTAGAGGAGATCCATTGGATAGGCCCACTGGAAGAGATCCATCTTCAATGCCCTCTTGAAGGCTTCCAAAGAAGGTATAAGATGGATCTCTTCTGGTAAGTTGTTCCAAAGTCTAGGGGCCATTGCAGAAAACGTTTTACAAGAGGTGGTTTTCAACCGGGTTTTGGGTTGTTCTAATATTTTTGTGCCAGATAATAATAATAATAATAATAATAATAATAATAATAATAAGTTTTATTTATAAACCGCTATTCCATGTTGATCATAGCGGTATACAGGTAAAAATTGCAATATCAAATACAAAATACAGGATAAAAATTGCAATACAGATGTCCTGAGAGTGCGGGGTGGATTATGTAGGGAGAGGCATTCCCTTAAGTAACTTGGGCCCAGGCCATGTAGGGCTTTATAGGTAATAACTGACACTTTGTATTGAACCCGAAAGCTAATTAGCAGCCAATGTAGAGATTTCACCACCGGTGTAATGTGCTGTCCTAGAGTAATCGGTGTAATCAGTGTCCTAGAGATCAGTCTGGCTGCAGCATTCTGAATCAGTTGGAGCTTCCGAACTACAAAGGTAGCCCCATGTAGAGCGCATTACAGAAATCTAAACGAGAGGTTACCAGTTCATGTACTAGTTTCAAGGTCCTCCTGAGCCAGGTAGGGATGCAGTTGGTGTATTATGTACTCCTGGCTATCCCCTCCACCTGAGATGACAACTGTAGAGATGAGTCCAGGAGCACTCCCAAACTGCTAACTTCATTCTTCAGGGGAAGTGTGACCCCATCAAGGATGGGTTGGGAAGTTTCCTTCCCCAGACCAGGGGCACCTATCACGAGCACCTCCGTTTTCTCTGGATTCAGCTTGAGTTTGTTTTCCCTCATCCAGCCCATTACTGACTCAAGGCAGGCATTCAGAGGAGAGATGTCATCCTTAGTCACTGCAGCAGTCAGAGACATAGAGAAGTGAATTTGGGTGTCATCGGCATATTGATAACATCACGCCCCATGTCTTTGGATGGTCTCTCCCAGCAGCTTCGTGTAAATGTTAAAAAGCATGGGGGACAGAATGGCGCCCTGAGGGATGCCAGATGTCAGTTCTCTTTTACGAGAACAACTGGCCCCCAGCATCACCATCTGGAATCTGCCTGAGAGATAGGAACGGAACCACTGGATCAAGAGAAGTAATATTCTGCTTTGGTCAGGCCCCACCTGGAATATTGTGTCCAGTTCTGGGCACCACAATTCAAAAAGGATGTTGAGAAACTGGAGTGTGTCCAAAGGAGGGTGACTAAAATGGTGAAGGGTCTGGAAACCATGTCCTATGAGGAATGACTCAGGGAGCTGGGGATGTTTACTCTGGAGAAGAGAAGGTTAAGAGGTGATATGATAGCCCTGTTTAAATACTTGAAGGGATGTCATAGCTTGTTTTCTGCTGCTCCAGAGACTAGGTCCTGGAGCAATGGATGCAAGCTACAGGAAAAGAGATTCCACCTCAACATTAGGAGGAACTTCCTGACAGTAAGGGCTGTTCGACAGTGGAACACATTCCCTCAGAGAGTGGTGGAGTCTCCTTCTTGGGAGGTGTTTAAACAGAGTCTGGGTGGCCATATGTCAGGGATGCTTTGATTGAGATTTCCTGCATGGCAGGGGGTTGGACTGGATGGCACTTGTGGTCTCTTCCAACTCTACAATTCTATGATTCTATGAAAACAAAACTCACTATTCTGGATATGCTTCCCCTGAGACAACAGGCATGCTAGCTGAGGGATTCTGAGAGTTATAGTCCAAAAATGTACTTTCCCACATACAACCATTGAGAGTGCTTGGTGACCGATGCAATTAATCCTGTGGGCTTGGCTTTGCAGTGTAGCTAACACAATAGCTGATAAAGCGGAGAGACTAGAGGAACGTCTGTCCTCAGCCAGTAAGCTGAAACAAACATTTCTTCACTTTCAGACCTTGAGGTTGTGAGTGTTAACATAACAATCATGAGAAAAGGATTGAGAAGGCTTGATCGGGGATTCTGAGACTCCTCAGTCAGCAAAAACAAACAAGGAATGCAAGGCAGAAAGCATTAAAAAAAACAGTCAGGAAGAATCAGTGTAGGTTTTGTGGTCTTTCTCTCCATCTCCCTTTTTCTCTTTCTTTCCATTTCATACATTTAAAAGGAAAAACGCAACAAAGAATTGAGAATACAAGGTTTAAAAACCTACTCAAGTAGGACTGTTGAAGGAAACGGAAAGCGTAGAGACCTGGAACAAAACTGTCTGCAGTTCACTGGGGAAGGAAGATAGAGGGAACTAAGAATATTGAACAATTTGAAAGAAAACTGGCACTCTCCCCCCCCCCTCCCCACCCGTCTCCAGGTAGAGGGAAGTTACTGAAGCATGCAGGTCTGGAGAGTTGAAGCAACTAGATAGGATTCTGGCAAAAGATTACACAGGACAGTGATGGCTTTTAACCTTTATAAAAGTCAAGCTCAAAGCCAAGAGGCTGATCTGACAACTTATTCGCAGCTGACCCTTACTCCAGAGGCTTAGCCATTGATCTCACAGGGCTCCCTGTTGTGAAGAAAGACCAATGATAGGGCTGTCGATGTGTCTGGTCTTGAAGGATGCTTTTGAACCTTGAATATTTACCTGCCAGGGAGCTGTTTGATGCCTCCCATCATTCCAGCACTGTGAAGGAGGGAAAATTGTAGCTTGTTAGTTGTCACTGGAAATCCTCTATTACTCTCACCTGGGAATAAAAGAACTGTGCTGGTTGCATTAGACCAGTCCTACACCACTCCTGAAAGATGCCCATCCAACCTCTGTTTCAAGACCTGCAGAGAAAGAGAGTTCACCCCTCCCAGAGGTGGTCTATTCTTCTAGACTCTAGAATCACCCTAGAATCTTCTTTTGGCTTCTTAAGATAGTAATTTCCAGAAACGAGAAGCTGTGAAAGTATTTTCTTCTATCTGATGTGAATTTACCAACAGTCTTCTGGTGGTATAGTCCAGAAAAGTAATTTCGCCAAGGTTGGGAGGATCCCAAAAACAACGTCTCTATAAATTGTTTTCACCATGTGGCTCATGGTTTTCACAGACTCTATAATTATCACCTCATGGTTCTATTTGCGCTAGGCTTTAAAGTGGGGGTGCAAAATGCTTTAGCCTTTTCTCATAAGGACCATGACCTCCAGGCTTCATCACTGTAGTTGATCTTCTCTTTATTCTTTATTGCTTAATGGACATTGGAAAGGGCATGGAAGGCTCCTCTGCCTATGATATCCAATGCCAGCCTTAATCATTACTCACAGAAATAATTCTCTCTCTCATCTAGGTATCCCTCCGGCCAGTGGCACTGGCACACTCCAGATCTATCTAATTGACATCAACGATAACGCTCCTGAACTTCAGCCAAAGGACGCACAGATCTGTGAAAAGCCAAACCTGAATGTCATCAACATCACAGCCGCCGATGCTGACATTGATCCAAACGTTGGGCCCTTTGTCTTTGAGCTGCCAAGTGTGCCATCTGCCATTAGGAAGAACTGGACCATTACACGGCTAAATGGTAAACTGGGCAGGCAACCTCTGGCAGTGTTTATAACTTGGAGTATTCACAAGCACCAGAGGGGATCAGCCTTCAAACTTCTGAACTCCTTTCTTTTTCCCACTCTTTGGTTTTCTTTTCCTTTTCTTTTTTTAACCCACATACTGCCTGACATTTATAGGCAAGATAGTTAATGAGGAATCGCATGGATTGGGCCTTGAGCAGAACTCTTCAGAGCTTTCACGGGTGCTCATCTTCCCCACCCTCTAGGTTTTCATGCGGTTCATAATTACACACAGTTATTGGGACTGAACTAGGGATAAATCATCTGTAATAGCCCAGGAGGAAAAGCTATTATCAGTCTTCCTTATGTTCCATTTTTATTGTCATGAGTTACAATCAGGATCAATGATCATTCCTCTGGCTTTAATTGCATAAAAGTCACCCGCCTTTTCCATTTTAACAGGGAAAGTTTAAGGTTGAGAAAGTTGAAAGATACCTGCTGGTTCGTTGGAACAAGAGGGACAATTGAAATCTACCCCAGTTGATGATGCCTTACCAATGGGGCCACCTAGCCAGGAGGCTAACCCTCCAAGAAAATTTACAGATCTTGGAAATAAAATTCAGAGGTATAGCCATGTTAGTTTGGAATATCAGTATGCAAAGAAATCTTGTAGCCTTTCAGACTAAGTGTGTAAAAGAAGTAGTAGCATAAACGTTCGTAGACTTGGTCTGCTTCCTTAAACTAACATGGCTATGTCTCTGAATTCTAACCCCATAGGAACAAATTATAGGGATTAACAATTGCCTTAGGGTCAAGGAAATTAACAAATTATTAAACCAGTACAGTACAGATGATTAAACCAGTATAGATTAAAAACTGTACAAAAACATCAAGGTTGTGTTGCGTGACATTTAAAAACAATTAACTTAGAAATGTTACTGTTTGGGACTATACTAGCCAGACTATCTTGATACTTTGGTCAAGATCCCACAACATCATTGTAACTACAATTATGAAGCTTTGCCATCTAGTTACTACTGATGATGTCCCCCAACCTACCTTCACAGCCTGGCAGAGCTCCAGCCGAAGCATTTCTGGAGTACTGGAGACTAGAGTGCTGGGAAATGACATCCACAGCATTCCCCCGGTCACAGAGTACCTTGAGAACAGGCAGCTCGAAAACTTTTTGGGGTCTTGCTACAACTACTCATTACAATGCAGTCCTCAACCAATAGTGTGCTGTGGATGTTATTTCTCAGCACTGCCAGACTGTGAAGGTACATTTTTGGGGTCGTCTTCAGTTATTCATGACCATAAATGTGAATCTTCAGCTGGTAAGATATCATAAATCCCACTTACAATACAGTAACTGCTGCATAGGATGCCAGCCAGTGTTTTTGTACTAAGAACATGGTTTTCGCACACACAACCCCACCCTCCCATGCTTTTTCATCCCAAAATACAGTTGCTCCCTCAACAGGGAGAAAAAATGTGGAAATTATTCCTGCTCACATGCAAGGATGAAATAGTTGAATATTTACATCCTGCATCATTAACCCTGCTGACTTCTATCATTTGCATGTGTGAAAGAAAGACCCACAGACAAAGGTACAAACAGGACTGCAAATTGGATTCAGTAAACTGCAGGAAATGTGCAGATTAGTGTAAATTTTCATAAATTATTCTACTTCTTACAGTTGTGGGGGAAGGACTATCTACCTACTTATCTATCCTATCATATACTGTATCTTTCTATTCTTCATTTTTAAGAAGCATCATTGTTAATCAAAACAGAAAATTGGACTTGAATGTTATTGTGTCTTTGGCCGGTTACACACCGGCACTTGGGACGTCCGCAGGACGTCCCATTTTAAAAAAGGGGCGTCTCTTCTAGACGCCCCTGGGTCTAATAAGGACTCTGTCCGTACAATATGGCGCCACCCGTTCCACATGGCCGGCGCCATCTTTACGTATTGGACGCATAGCGTCTGAACGTGTCACAGCACCTATGATGTTGCGAATGCGCCAGCGGCGCCTCGCGACATCATAGAGGCGCCGCAAGAAGGAGCTCCATTTTGGAGCTCCTTTTTTGCTCTGCGCGGGAGTCGCACGGTGTGGCTGCTGCGGCTCCCGCACGGAGCAAGCGGTGGCCGCGGCAGACCACCTCAAAGCGGTGGTCTATAACCCGCCTTTGACGGGTTAAGGTAAAGGCTCCATATTGGGGAAAAGGCAGCATAATACCTACCTACATATCTACCTATATGCAGACAGTTCACATAGTTTCACCCCTCTTAGCTCTACACACAGGTTTGCCTGTGAGTACTATATAGTCTTGGGGCAGGGTTCTTCCATACAAATACGTTTTTAGCATCTTCCTAAGTATCATCTCCATTTTGTTCTCCACAGGTGACTATGCCCAACTCAGTTTACGAATAACATACTTGGAAGCCGGTGTGTATGATGTTCCAATCATTGTGACAGATTCAGGAAACCCTCCTTTGTTTAACATGTCCATCATTAAGGTCAAGGTGTGTCCATGTGACGAGAACGGAGACTGTACCACCATTGGAGCTGTTGCTGCAGCCGGGCTGGGAACTGGAGCAATCATTGCCATCTTGATATGTATCATCATCTTACTATGTAAGTGTTATGTTACACTTAAGCAGAATCTGTGCAAATTTCCTAAACTAAAGTCATTCTATTTACACACAAAGAAGTACAATATTCAGTTACACACAAACAATCATAATATTAATAACACAATGATGTATAGTACGTATCCTGTCAGAAACTTGTCTTTTCCACCATTTCTTGCAGCATTTCTGTGGCTCTGTCCTTCAGAATCCTGGATTTGTATTTTGGTAAAGTGTTTAAAATTTAGCCACATTACTGCCTTATTAAACTGCAAACCCCAGGGTTCCACAGAATACAACCATGGTAGATAAAGGAGTACAAAAATGGTATAATCATACATTGTGAAAGAGATCCAGGAGACAGGCAGGTGAAAGATGGTGTGAGAAGAGTAAGAAGAAAGAAATTAAGTTTGAGATATGTAGGCCAGTACTGAGTAACCTTTTGATGTGGGGAGGAGACACATGGTACAAGCTCCATACCTTGGGATCATCACTGCCCAAAATCAGCTTCCTAAGGTCCCCACAGCCCTAATTGCTTCCAAAATTTGACAGCAACTGTAGGGGCCCTCTATGGTACAGGTTCAATCTCTCTTATCCAAGGTTATGTATGTATAACTATGATTGTGCATTCCATCCCATGCCCTCCCCATTGTCCTCATATGGTATATTGCTCCTACTGGTGGGACACATGTAAGCGATTATGCACAGAGGAGTGCATCCACAATGTAATAACATCAGACTACAAGTGGGAAAATATTACAATTTAATTTCCATTTGTTTGGTTTTTGCATCAGTTTGCAGATAAAAAAATATCATTTGTGTCACAATTTTGGAAGAAAGCCAGCATATAGATAAAGATTTGTTGTCATCATTATCATCTTGCTATTAAAATGATGTGAATGCAGGAGAAAGAAAAATGGAATGAATGAAATATTTATTTATTTATTTATTTATTTATTTATTTATATCCCACCTCTTCCATTTTGAGGATCGAGGCAGGTAACAACATTATATAGTACATAAAAATCAAACATTAAAACCCACAAAAATTGATAGTTTCCTCCATTCAGTCATAGGAGTTTGAGTACCTTAAAAGTCCAGTTTTGAATACCTCTGTTTACAGCCATGTTGTGTTGATGCAGGTATATACGTATATAGACATTCAACTTTCTATGAAGATGACAAAGGAGGGGAGCATAGAAAATGTCTCTTGGAAGCAAGTTCTTTCATACCTACCTAGCATCCTATAATATGGATCTGACAGAGAGACTGGATTCTGAAAGACTAAGGAGTTTCATGTGGAAGCATGCAATGTTCAGGCTATGCTGGTCCACATCCATCCAAAAATTAGCCCCAGCACATTAAAAAGTCAGCTGTAGCATTTTAAATCAAGATGAAAGCAAGCAGCCAACCAATGCAGAAAACACAGGCTTGGAAAACTGTGCTCCAAGCCCTTGGCTTCCAACTACCAGCCACATTTTGTAATTTATTTTGCCAAGGTAGTCCCCAACAGAGCTCTAGGTAGGAAGCCTTACAGTAATTCCATCAGGAAAGAGCTGGATTTGAAAGCAGGAAGGGAGATGAACAGAAAGGCAAATCCCAGGATTTCATAGGGCAGAACCAAACAGTTAAACCATAGAGCCATAATTCTGTAATGTGAAATATTATTCTCTCCTAGAACTCTTATATTTATTGTCTTTGCATTCCTTAGGACACCTCACCTGCCTCTTTTCTTTGAATTTCCAAACTGTATTTCTAAATGCTTGACTGAAGTTTGAATTTACTAGGTTGCTTGAAATTTGAGGTCTGAAGAAAGATTTCATCTGGGTTGCAGAATCACTATTTAGGGGCAATGCCAATACCTGGTTCTGGTGGGAGGAATAAAGAGCCTTCTCTTCATCCATACCAGTTCAGTAACCCTGATAAAATGTTGTACTTTTCACACTGGGTGGGGGAGTCTTCACTCCTATCCAGTGAGAAAAAGGGATTAAAGCGATGTTATGCATATATATCCTCAAACCCTGCCCCAGAATAACTTGTGGCTGTTGCAGCTCCAAAAATTGTGCACCTTTGCTATGCAGCATAAATGACAAAACCTCTCTCAGATTTCTTTCAGCTAAGAAAAGAAAGAGCCAGCACAGTGTAGTGGTTTGAGTGTTGGACTATGGCTACATCTGCAGTGCAGAAATAATGCAGTGTGACACAACTTTAACTGTCATGGCTCAGTGGTATGGAATCCTGGTATATGCAGTTTGTTGTGGTTGTAATACTGACAGAGAAAGCTAAATATCTCACAATGTGTAGGGTTCTGGATGACTAGGATTCAGATCTTCTTTGGTCATGGAAACCCACTGGGTGACCTTGGGAAAGTATCATCTCTTGGCTTCAGAGGAAAGCAATGGCAAATCACTTCTGAACAAATCTTGCCAAGTAAACCTTATGATATGTTTCTCTTAGGCTCAGCTCACCACAAATCAGAGGTGATTTCTAGGCACACAACAACAGAGAAAACAAAAGGATTTGTCTGCCTTCAGATTTCAGCATTGTGTCATCAAGCACAGCACAGAAAACAGAGAGCATTTCTCTGGATATCTAGACTGCAACAAACTGTCCAAATAAAGGGGGGGGGGAGAGAATCTGAGCTTGCTTACCTCTTACTTTTCTCTTTCCATGAGCTACTGCAGTTTTACTCAACAAAAACTCACTCAAGTGAGGACAAGAGGGCCGGACAGCTAATTATAGCCTCCCTGTGTCAATTGGCTGCCCTAGCAAAACAAAATTATTTTCAGATTGTACCATTTTTCTGTAACACTTTTTCCTCAGCTCTATTCTGGCATTAGTACTCTTATCTCTGACCCAAAAAAAAATGGAAAGGAGACAAAATAGGTTTTAAAAGAAAAAAAGCTCTCATCTATTTATGTCGACTATCCAAGCCTTTTTCCTCCCTTGCCTCTCACAACAAGCAAACTGCCTGATGTGTGAAAACTATATTATAATAGCTCCCCTTTTAAAAAAAAAATTGGTGTAGGGGGGTTGGTCATGTTCATAGAAAAACTGTTCCATTAACGCTTTTACAGCTACTTTGTGTCAATAGCAGAAACAGCTCAAACTATTTTTTTATATATTCACGTGAATAAAAAGCTTTATCGTTGCTTTAAGGTCTGTTTTCACTCTGCATGTATTTGGGGATGGAGGAATCTTTTGTTTTCTCCCATTACATGCCCTTCATTTTTCTGTTGCTTTTCTCTCAAGTGTGTTCAAAGCAGCTTTATTTATTTATTTATTTATTTATTTATTTATTTAGAGTTCAAGCAATGATAGCCCATGAACAAGTTTGATAGAGAGTATATACGTTTCCATCTTTTAGCTTGGAAGCAGTAGTGAAGATATACAGAAGGGATCAGGAACCTGCAGGTTGAATGCCTCTCATTTAGATTTTCTATTGAACCTGCAAGCTTCTTATGTCCAGTGAATAATAAATAGACAATGCAAGAGACTATTTACTGTTAGGCCTAGGAAGGTATTACAAGGAACTGAGCACTGGTTTCCAGCTAAGGAAACACTTGCATTGGAATTACTCCTGAATAAACATGCATATCATTTATGCTTAGGTGGGGCACAGGGAACTATTCCCTAGCACTTTTTGCTCCATTCAAAATATTTCCCTAGCAGTTTACTGGTGAGGAATGGAATGAGAATTGTGTATTCTTGCATGGCATGATGGTGTATACTTGCATAACAGGGTGCTGGATTGGATGGCCCTTGTGGTATCTATTTTATGATTCTGTGAGGAAGGAGACAGTTCAGTCAATGAAGATGCAGCTGCTCTGGACTTCTGGGGAAAGGAAAAGCAGAGTATTTCATCCTTGTTTCTCTCTGTCCCCACCCCAGCCAAGACCGGTTGTTTCTTCATCATCTGAATTACCTATCTCCTCCCTTCCCTCCCCACTGGTAAGAGCAACGGAGGACCTTCTCACAGTTTCACAGCTGCTGGGATGGGGAGGGGGAGATCATGAAACTGTATGCCTGCTCAGTTTTGGATATTGGCTAAAATGTCCAAACTGCTAAGAATTACACCTCCTCATATCCTTTGCTTTTTGGCTATTCCTTGACTAGCTTCAAATGCAGTTAATGACAAAAGCACTCAAGAGCTTAAGGGAAAAACTGGACCCATTTTGGGATATTATTGTATGCAGCAACATGTACATAGCCTGTGGCAAATGTTGGAAACAGACATTGCTATCGTGCTGTAGAGTTCAAGAAAATGTACATCCCCAGTCAAGCCCCTGTGCTGCCTTTTGTGGATTACAACTACAAATCTTGATGAAAATCCACATGTACAACCAGTTTCAGTCTAATATAGACCTGCTAGTTTAGCAAGGCAATTTATACATAGAAGCAACCTTGGAGGAATGTTCATCTTCAGATCAAGACCATGGCAGTGTAGATTTCCCCCTGCTCACCATGGATTTTGGTCTTATACTAAGGTTTCTGAGCAAGATTTGTCACCTTCCTCTAAGGCTGATAGAGGGTGGCTTGCCCAAAGTCACCTACTGTATTGGGTTTACATGTCTGGGAGAGGATTAAAGTCCTGGTCCACCAGAAAGTTAGTCCAACACTCAGACCAAAACACTGCACTGCTCTTTTGGGATCTTCTGCATGCATAAATTCCTCGACAAAGATGGTTGGCTATGGATGAGTAGGAATTTGAACCCTGAGTCTCAGAGTCCTAGTTCTACACTCAGAGCACTATACCACACTGATCCTCTCCTTTTTGTTGTTGTTGTTCAGCTATTTAAAGTGTAAAAAGGCCACACCTGGACACTCTATCTTTGCCCCCCCCCCCCATAAAACAAAATCTAAAAAGTGAGAATGGAAGTGAAAAAGATCTTCCTCTCTCCAGTTCCATTTTTCACCACTGATATGATCCTAGGATAACTGCAGAACATTAAAAAGACAATTAGAATGACAATGAATGTAAAAAAAATACGCATTTGTAATAAAACCCATAATTTAGAACAGGATAATGGATTTGAAAATGGAAAAAGGATTCTCTTAAATCAAATGTCTTTCAGCTGTAGTTAATTTCAGTCAACAGAATTTTCTCAAGTGTTTAAATCATACTTTAGACGTTGATTTATAGGTTGAGCCCAAAAAAAGTAAAAAGCCATTTAGTGGTTTATTGCTTCAGTTACTTCCCATGCAAATTTTTACTACATAAAAAAAATGGCATTAGGGAACTATATTATGTGCAATCCTCATAGAAAGCAGATGTGTATTTATAGTCCATTATTGTTCCATCACTATAAAATTAACATGTTTATGTTAAAAATTGTACTGAAAAATATAACTGCTTATTTTGTAAATGTACAGGCCGTTGTCTCTACTTCATAGGTCTTTTCTTTTTAATGCTTGAACATTTTGTCATCCTAGATGAAATTATATGTTCTCATAGGTATGGAGTCCAGTTGAAGTTGTGCTTTCTCTCATGCAGGAGTACTAATCAGTGTCTAGAGATGGAGAAATCTATGTGTTTCACCTTTAGTTTTTTAAAACCCAATCCCCTTTCCATCATGAACATGAAGACATGTGCCAAAGTTTATGAATTCTTTCAAAATGAATTCAGATCTGATTTTCCCCATATTAACTGGCCAAATTCAACAGTTTCAGTTGAATAAAGAAGACAATATCGTCCCTGCTGGACATGTTAAAGACAAGAAGCCTGTGAGGAAACAATAGCAGCTGTCATAATTTGGCAGTCAGTGTGATGTAGTGGTTTCAGTGATGGACTGAAGTTTTGGAAAACCAGAGTTTCACAACTCAACCAAGGAAAACCTACTAGGTGACCATGGGCAACTCACATTCTCTCAGTCTCAGAGGAAGGCAATGGGACATCTCCTCTGAATAAATATTGCTGAAACAACCCTCAAATGAGGTTGCCAAAAGTCTACTTCAAGGCACATAATAACAACCCTAATTGTCTCTAACAGGATTGTATACACAGAGATTAAAACTCAGAATTTTAAGAGCCCAGGCCCTGCATGGATAAATATATCAGTTTTGTTTTCTCATACATTTGCATCTTATTTTATTTTATTTTATATATTGTCATGTTCTTTCCATCCGAATTACAAACGAATTCTGGGGATTTGGGAAATTTTTTGTCAGAAACCAATTGGAACAAAAGTCTCACCTATTTTCAGCTGTGTTAAACATAGGTCCAAAACACACTGCAAAAATAATCCAGCTTGAGACCACTTTAACTGCCCAAGTTCAGTGCTAGGGAATCTTGGGCACTGTAGTTTATTATGGCACCAGAGCTCTCTGACAGAAAAGGCTAAATGTATCGCAAAATTACATTTCCCAGAATCTTCTAGCATTGAGCCAGGGCAATTAAAGTGGTCTCTAACTGGATTATATCTTCAGAGTAGCTTGGACCATGGAGAACATGATCCAGTTTACATAATCTATTTCTCTCACTCCCTTCTCTACAGACTGACTGTGCCAGTGTTTTGATTAGTCAACATACTTACATAAATCATGATTTGCCACCAACTTGATTGCAGTTCAAACCATTAAAGTCAATGAGAGGAACATGTATTTTCCCCCTCTTCCTGATGCATCACAGACTGTCCCATTGGGCCTCTGACTGAATGAGCAGACAGAGAGGTAGCCAGTCAAGATCATAAACTCCAGTGGGCACCAAAACTAAGAATCACTTTGATAAATGGACAGAATCTCTGCAAAGCAGTGAATGAGAAACAGTTGTGAAGAGTTGGGGGGAATAGATCTCTGTATGCCTGTAGCATGCTCTGTCATCACGTGCCAAGATGTGGTGGTGGATACTTACTGTCCTCGTGGCAATGCTGACATAACATTCAGTTCTCAGTCCTCCCAGTCAGATTCTATATGCTGATTGGATGGGCACTGTGTACAGGTAACAAAATATGTCAGTCCAACACTGGCCTTTAATGGAAACTGAACTTGGGACCTTTTGCAAGGAACCTGTGTCTTTTGCTACTGATGGTTTCTAGAATCACACCAACAAAGCCATTTCTGTTAGAAACAATTCCACTCCAAATGTAATCCTCTTGAGAGTGCACTTGGTGGCAAACCCAAGTTTCACACTGCATAATGTTTGAAATTTTAATAGAGAATTTGAATAGAGACTTTAAAATGAAATGTATTTCTCTCCTTCTCCTTGTCCCACCCTCTTTCCAAGCATCTCAAGATAATGCAAAACTCCTCTCTGAGACTACACTTCTTGCCAGCCCAACTTTCATACTGCATAATATTACAAATAGTGAATAGACAATAGATTTTAAAAGAAATTGTATATTTCTTCCCTGCCCTCCCATTTTCAAGCATCTCAGCATAATGCATGTTTCACTTTGCTCTTCCCATGCTGTTGCTGTTGTTTTCATGTATATCCAACTTTATCTGCTATTATCTCAAGGCAGCACCTTTGGGCTTCATTCTCCACTATCTTTTAAACAGGATCGCAATTCAATTTGAACCGGTTCAAACAACCCTGGTTCCCATTTAAATCGATTTGCAGAAGCAATTTGGTGAGAGGGGGTTATGCATCAGACCCATTTAACCTGCGTCTTTTTGGCACTCATTTTTTTCTGCTTCTTTTTCACCAAATCAAGTCAATGCAAGTGTGAGCCACAAGGGATTGGAAATGATTTAAATTTGCCCTTCGGCCGGCTGGAACCGAATCATTTTGAATTGATTCATTCGTAAATGCAAACCACAATTGGGTTATTTTAGTGACAGAAAATGACAGAAAATGCAATCGGGGCAAATGTAGTGGGAACCACACTCCGATGTCGAATCAATCCATCAATTCGGAACACACACCGATTTATCTGTAAGTGGGAATGAGGCCATAGATGTCCTCCTCCTTGCTTTATCCTTATAACCACCTTCTATGGTAGATAAAGCTGACAGACAGAGTGCCTTACAGAAGGTTGGTCAGTAAGTTTAATGGCTCATTGGGAACTAGAAACTGGACCTTCTATACTGTACATACCCTTCTCACAACACCCCTAAAATGTAAATTAGGTGTTTGTCCACAGTACATAACCTATAGCATTGTGATGCAACTTTAATTGCCTTAGCTCTATTCTGCAGAATCCTGGGGCTTGTAGTTCAGTGAGAGACTTAGAATTCTCTGCTACAAAGCTCTAGTGCACTCTCCTGAATGCCAACAAAGAATTCTAAGTATCTCTTCTTAAAGTACAAATCCCAGGATTCCATAGTATTGGAATCATGGCAATTAAAGTGGGATCAAATTGTTATAATTATGTAGTGTGGATAAGCTCTAGCTTGAGAGACAGCAATTCAGCTTAATGGCTATGTGGATATTTGATCCAGGGCTTCACAAGTCCTAGTCCAACACTATAACACTACACAGGCTCTGCTTATACAAATTTTCCCTAAGGGGCAGAAAATGATAGGGCAACTTGCAACAGTGAAATGAAAATATCATCCATTTAATTTCACTAAACTGTTCTTCAGGCAAAATGAAGAGCAAAAGAAGTATTATCTCACACTGGCAAACCAGATCTGCAGTTCTTCATTTTGCCTTTCCTCACTCGACAAAAACCCACCAGCCTGCTCAGTAAAGAGTTCAAAGATGCTAGATTTGCTTTCCAAGGAATGCAGCTGAAAGAGTATCTCAGAGCATTTGTTAATGTGATTTTGGAAATATAGAAAGCCCATAAAAAAGGAGGAGAATAAGTCCAAATTGGATTATGTGAGCTAATGTTTTATCCAGCCTCTGTTACATTCCTTCTGAGAGAATTGCACATCATTAAAATGAAATTAGCCCAGCTGCAGCATCTTGCAGATTCAAAGGGATTTATTCTACTCAGTGAGTGGTGGGGGTATGGAGAGAAACACTGCTGAAATAGCTGGCCCCATGGCTGGTTTGAACACGTTGATGTTGCTCCTCAATGATTTTGGAGATTCAAAGCAATTATTTGGGGAAAATTGCTGCTGCTTTTCTTTTGGTGAAGTGTTGTGCTTATAGCAGCCTCATTCAGAAGGACAGAGTACAAATTCAGTGTACTACTTGGCATAAGAGACCAGGGTGCAGGTTCCAATTTTGTCAGGAACTCCCTCAGGAGCATTTTACAGATTACAGTTTTCCAATACTGAGGCCGTATCTTGGTAACATTGCACAAATGAATCATGATTGGACATGCATTGGTTATGCAAAGCAGAGGAGCTCTAAATTTGTGAGTGAAGCAACTCAAATTAGAGCATTCCTAGAATAGAAGAGGGATAATTTCTCCCCTCAAAGGAGGTCCTTTCTCAAACTAAGGCCCAGACTCCAACAATGTTTTTCCCTGCCACTCTAGTTTCACAAAACTAGCACTTGAAAAAGTGACCATGCTGGCTGGAAGATTCTGGGAGTTCTAGTTCTAAAAATAACTTTTTCAAGTTCTATCCTATATAAAAAAGACTTACCTATGGATTTGATAATGGATAACTTCCAACCAGTCTGTACCTCTCATTCATTTAATTAATAGCCACCTTTCTCGCAAGATGGGATCCAAGGGATCATTTGCTATTGCCAAAAGAATGGTTACAGTCAGTCCTCCGTATTTATGGATTCTGCATCCATGTATTCAACTATCCACAGTTTGAAAATATATATCCAAAAAGGCCAAAAAGCAAACCTTGATTTTGCCATTTTCTATAAGGGAACACCATTTTACTATGCATAATGATACATAATGAGACTTGAGCATCCACAGATTATGGTATCCAAGAGAGTCCTGGAACCAAAATCCAGTAGATATCAAGGGTCAACTAAGAGAAAAATCTTTAGGGTTTCCTCCTTCATAGCAAGTGATACATGATGTTGATTCTTAATCGATATCTTCTTGGGGATTATAATTAATCACCCAGCAAGATGTGGTGGTTTGAGAGTTGGAGGTAGGTGTAGACCAAGGTTCAAATCCCCACTCAGCCATGGAAGCCTATTGAGTGACCTTGGGCATGTCACATTCAGGCTCAGAAGAAGGCAATAGAACTCCCCCTCTGAACAAATCTGTCCACGGAAACCCCATGATAGGGTCACCATAAGTTGGAAATTACTTGAAGGCACACAACAGCAACAAAGGTAAGCAGCTAGCTTTTGCATGTCAAGTTGACAATAAAAGTAAGAAAGTCACTGTGAAATCTATTGCCTGCTCAGTCATGCACCCTCCCATTAATTTTTTTATTGTTTTTCCCCCTGCAGAACTTGAAAAACTTAAATGTTTTGACTATACCTCCCAGAGTCCCCCAGCCAGCATGGTTATTGGCCATGCTAACTGTAGCATTCTAGGAGGCACATACAGCAGAGTAGTTACAGCTTCACAAAAAGAAGTGAGCAAAATCTCAAGGAGCTGATCTCAGTGGCAGTTAACTATGTTCATTAAGAACAACCTTCAATGGCTCATGGCTGTGCCAGTCTGTGCATTTGATAATGATAAAATTACAAATTAATATGACTGAGTTCCTCCCCCCCCCCCCCCCAAGTCTTATAACTTGGAAGCCGATTTGGAATAATGCTGTTTATCACAGCATGTGAGAAGTAAAATTTTATCCTTCCCCACTTACATGAAGTGGGATGAAGTGAATGATCCAAACCCCACCCTGCTGAATGCTTCTCCTTGAATGGCAGCTTTGCTTAGAAAAGTCCTCCAACTGGTGCCAGTGAAAGGCTTTTCTCAAACCTAATTCTACCATTTAGCAAGGAAGAAAGATGAGGGACTATGGACAGAAAAGCCGAGGGAAATACAGGTTCTCCACCCACCCCCCAGTTTAATAATAATAATAATATTAATAATAATAATAATAATAATAATAATAATAATAGCAATATCATTTACATTTCTATACCACTTCACAGTGAACTCAGCACTCTCTAAGTAGTTTGCAATTTGTAAATCAATTGCCCCCAACAAGCTGGGTAGTCATTTTACCAACCTACGAAAGGATGGAAGGCTGAGTCAACCTGAAGCCCTCTGGGACTGAATTCACAACATTGTGGCTGCAATACCAGCATTTAACTACTATGTCACAGTAACAGCAATAAAGGAAGATAGATAGATAGATAGATAGATAGATATTACACTTGGCCATAGAGAGAGATCCCTTAGGCCTCTATTTCACCCCTTTCCCTACTTGGCTGTGTGCTCCCCTACCAACAGTTTGTATGGAGAAACAGGACTTTGGGACCACAACTCTGGTGATGAGGGTTCACCTAGGGGCTTCTGTGACATTACAATATATGGCCATCTGTTGTGCAATTGTTACCAGTGGAGTGACTGATGAACAATGGGCAATGATGTGCATTGGGGCATTCCTTAATGCATATTTGGCTATTCAACCATGGAAACTCATTGGGGGACCTTGAGTCACACACTCTCTGCCCTAGAAAACCCTGTCATAGGTTCACCTTAGGGTCACTATAAGACAGAAATGACTTGAAGTCGCACAACAACAAGAAGTCTCATGTATGTACCTCTGAATGTGGACATCCTACCCTCATGAGGAAGAATCCTATCTAGTCCAGTTATTTAGCAGAATTAATATATAGACCAAAATCATCATATTCTACATTCTGTAACTCTACAAATACATAGCTATGTTGCCAAGAAAGTCAGTACAGTATAGTGGTTTGAGTGGTGGACTATGACTCTGCAGACAAGAATTCAAGTTCTCCTCAGACATAGAAACCCATTTGGTGACCCTGTGCAAGTTAAATTCTCTTAGCCTCAGAGAAGAGCAAAGGCAAACCCCCTCTGAATAAATCCTGCCAAGAAAACCCTGTGATAGGTTTGCCTTAGGGTTGCCATAAGTCAGAAACAACTTGAACTCACATAACAATAACAGCTATGACAAAAAAAAGCAATCAAACCTTGTTAGTGAATTGTGAAGATGTGCATCCAGGTACTGGCAAATGTGATCCAATGCACATCCATCAGCTCTGCTCATTCTAATGCACATTAGGTATTCCTTTTCTTTTCTCTTTTTTTAAAGTATTTCCAATGTGCGTCAGGCACTTTTGATAGACATTGGGAGTTCCTTTTGTGCTCCAGCACTTCGTAGCTGGAATCCAAATGTGAATTAAGGAGTGTCCCAATGCACATCACTGCCCGTTGTTCATTGGACCATTGTGCATCAGTCACTCCACTGGTTACCATTGCACAATAGATGTCCATATGTTGTAATGCCACAGCAGCCCCTAGGTGAATATGGACATGGAGAGACTACTTAGTTCAATTTTATAGACATGTAAGGGCATTTACAAAAACATACGTCCAAAGCATAAGGCCAGACATAGTTAATTCATTCCCATAAAATCTTATTAATCAAGCAGACAAATAAGGCAGTCATCAAACTACAAAAAGCAACTGAACATCATTTTCTTTTATTTAACATCGCAGTTTAGTGCCACAGCAACTGCTTAGTGTTTACATTTTTTTAAAAAAAAAACAGCTTCTTTTCTTATTTGAAAAGAACCCGAGTTATCTCACATTGTCTGTCACAAAGCACTGTGCAACAGTGATAACAATGCCATCCATAAAACTGTCATAAAAACACATTTAAAAGCCCCACAGAAAGCAATCAAAACACCAAACAGCAGCTATTAATTTAAAACGAAGTCCTCTAAATCTATCAAACAGTAGTACCATTGCAGCATTCATGATGGTAGAGTTGCTTGTCATTGCCTTCTTTGAAAGAAAATTCAGTGATCTTGCTACAAAATGAAGTCCACAAAGTGGGCAAGAGTACATTCTTGTGGAAAATGTACTAAAGTACACATTTTATCATCACTAAGGTCTACTTTCCACTTCAGTACATCAAACTAATGTGAGCAAAGCATTGAAGACAGCAACTAGACAGAGTGAAGCATAGCAATGGGTCATAAGAACATGGAAAGCTGCCTCATACAGACTAAGAGCATTTTCTTCCTATCAGCTTGCTTCAATGTTCAGGTTTCACAATCATACACAGATATCATAAATACTATGACATGGACAATCCTGATTTTTGTATTCAATGATATATCTTTATGCTTGAGCATGTTATAATACTAGTCTTCTTCTGATTTCTTGACTACGTTACCATTTTGATTAATGGCTGAACCAAGGTACAAAACATCTTGAACTACTGTAAGATACTTTTCAACAAATGATTAGGTTATAAATAGTGTTTCTGTTTTATGCTCCAGCTATTGGGATGGGTCCTTGTCATTTCCATGAATTTAGGTAGGCCATTAACTAGGATCCTGTTGGTGTCATAGACATATATAAATTCCTTTACATACGGAGCTGGAGATCCTTCTCTGAGAAGACTCAATGGCCCATGAGGCCCCTTCCAACTCTGTGATTCTATGACTCTATGGTGTTGTACTTTTCTGGTCATTGTGCACTAGATGTACAGCACATCTGCCCCAACCACTTGCCATCCACAGATTTGAACATCTGCAGACAGCAAGTTCCATTGACTTCAATGGTTGTGCATGCACTCAGTCCTAGTAGAGTGACTGCATGCCTGCGCGCTGCCATTAAATGCCATTGGACATGAGGTCCCACGGTTTTTGCTATGTTTGGAGGTTCTGGAACTGAACCCCCATGGATAATAAGGGCCCACTGTATTCAGACGTATTCAGTACTGCATGTGTGAAGTTTCACAGCTATGTCCCTCTCACATGGGTACACATCATATTGTTAGCTGACTAGGGTAGAGTCATTAAATCATCTGGTTTACCTACATATTGACTCACCATATAACAGCTTATTCAATGGATCTATTCTAGTTGGAACTAACTAACAAGATGTCGTCCATGCTGTTGCATATTCCTGGATGCTGCAAAACTATTTGTTAGTGCCTTAAGTGTATCACTTTATTAACTGGGAGTGTGAAAACAGCCAATATGCATTCCCCATTTCACAATGGTACAATGAGCAGGCACACTGGCAAGTACACAGTGATTTGCACAGTGTCAATATTCAATAGAAGAATGGTGTAGTGTAGCCATTGTGTAACTGTGAGTGTCTATTTAGTCTACTTAAGCACAATGTAGGCTCTTAAGCACAATGTGGCCCTGTTTTCCACTGGATCTCCACAGCGTAGTACAATGTCAGTAAGTGTTGCCATCTTTTCACTGTGAAGGCTATACCAAATCTAGGGTAGGCAACCTAGTACTCTCCAAATGTTTTGGATTACAACTACTATAATTCAAGATCATCCACCATGGTAGCTGTTGATGATGGGAGCTGTAGTTCAAAACACAGGTAGTAGCAAATTGCCTACTCCTAACATGATCAGTGAGTGCCTAATTTTACCTTTTTAAAGCAGTACCAGCTAACATATCCTGTTCGTCTGGCACAAGAAAGTAATTATTCCCATTTCAGAATGTATTTTGTGATGCATTGAAAATTAGGCCATATTTAATTTATTCTTATTTTGTTTATTTGAAATATACATTGTGATGGAATTCAGGTTAGGGAACCATTTAAAGTTTCTGTAACCCTTGTTATAATGATTGTTAACAGCACAGAGGGTGATACTTGTTTCCTCCATTCTCATTTTTATGGCTCCAGTCTTAGCATCACATTTTCAAATACAATCCATCATTTACAGAGAAAAAGATGGGACACTTTTAGTGCCTCCTTTGGAATAAGGATGCTAGTTCAATAGGAAACATAGGTCACCCCTTTCAACTGTGTCTTTCCCTTTGTTTGTCTTGCAGCCATGGTTTTACTTTTTGTAGTATGGATGAAGCGCAGGGAAAAGGAGAGGCACACAAAGCAGCTTCTCATTGATCCAGAGGATGATGTCCGGGATAATATTCTGAAGTACGATGAGGAAGGAGGTGGAGAAGAAGACCAGGTGAGGAGATCATCTTCATTGGGAAATCAACGCATGACCCAATGTGTTCACTTGCAGTGTAGGCATTCCAAAAGCTCTACTGCCATACTTACTTGTGCGTTGCACTTGAACATCAGTCACAATACTTGAACTGTGTGTAATGCAATCATTAGGTAGTCTGAGTCAGCAACCTTATGTGTCAGATGCAGGAGGAGGAGAGGGGAACATAGAGCACTGACAGGGTATTAGGGGATTATGTTGTATGTTCTGTGCAGCCTTCCCATTATCCAATCACGTAACATACTGCCCTGGAGTACAGTGAGGAATGCTATTTTGTCCCTAATGTTGAAATAATATTCAACTCCCAATCCAACCAGCCTCTATATATGTGGAATAAATGGCAAAAACTATCTTGTCCTTTGTGTCAGGTAATAAAATGTCTTCACATGTCTCTGGATCCAATTCTGAAACTTTTATAGGAAGGATATTGAGTTCTGTTTGGTGCTTGGAAATGGTTCTTTGCTAGATAATGAGAGTTTAGTGCTCAAGACCCTACCAAAGGTCACATCCCAACAAGAAAGACAAGACATAGGCTAGGCTTGCCCAAGACTTTCCATACATCAAACATTGTTGTGGACTTCATGATACAAATAAGGACCAGCACAGAGGTAGGGAGGATAGCTGGGAGGACCTGTTTATGACCTGCAAAAAATTGATTATGGTCAATTGGGCATCATGTGAACTGTGATGTTATATTCTCATGCCAGAGCTGAGATGTTTCCAGATAGGCCTAGTAAAGCATGACAATTCAGACTTGGTTTGGAGTCTAGATTTATCATGAGTGTGGCTGTTCTGTCACAAATAGATTCACTGAATTCTGCAGTCCATAAGGTGGTCATGAAGGTGGGCATTATTTCTTTTATTAACCCACTCAGAGGGGCTTCCTATCCACACATAAAATCAATAATTTCAAACAATGCTGGCTTATTCCAGCTCTCAGATATGCCTGTGGTTCTTCTCAGCTCCCCCCCCCCCATCAAATGACCACTAGCATATGTGTCAGGTGCAGGCACAAATGCCTCATAGTGAGATGGTTCTGCTTCAGTTCCAGTTGAACTAGAGCCAATCGGATTATTTATTGCCCTGACAGCCTAGAGTCACTTCAAGATTTTCAGTGATAAGCTGTCTGAGCCTTATTCTCTGCTTCTCCATTTGTTACAGGATTATGATTTAAGCCAACTTCAGCAGCCAGAGAACATGGATCATGTTTTGAACAAAGCAAATGGAGTCCGTCGAGTAGATGAGCGACCTATTGGCGCTGAGCCCCAGTATCCTATAAGACCTGTAATCCCCCATCCTGGGGACATTGGGGACTTTATTAATGAGGTATGTTCTTGTGAGCTACCTTACATCTCTGCTGCAGGCTCAGTTAGCCAGAAGGACCATTTTATAGCTATGAAACATTACTCTTTTGGAATATGGCTCCCAAAATCCCCAGCCAAAATCCCCAGCCAGGTCACTGACCATGTTGCCTGGAGGATTCTGGCAACTGTAGTCCAAAAAATTAACTTTCCTGAGGTCTGTGTACCTGCTGCTGATAACATGGACAGTATAAAACAGATAAATATTAGGCAGGCAGGCAGGCAGACAGACAGACAGACATACAGACAGACATGGACTGTCACTATTTGCCAAGGAAAAAAACATATTTTGATGTATTTTAACATTAGACTTGTACTTTGTTCATCTTCCAAAAACTTACTCCCTTAAGTAAATTAAGTAAATAAAAACTACAGAACTGCTTTAGTAATTCTGCACATCCAAATCAAATTGAGGTCTTTGTTGTTCATGTATTTGATGTCTCTATTGCATGATAAACTCCTCTTGAAATGGAGACAAATGTCAGAAATTGTTCTCAGTATGATAGAGAGGTCTGCATTTCCACAATGTGTTGTATTTCAGGAAATCTGATTAACAATACAATGGACCTAACAATACAATGGACCAGTTCAGAACCTAGAACTTGTTCTAGGACAATCCCAGATGCAGGACTGCATTGAGAGCCACATCAGGGAACTGTATTCTAGTAGCCATAGTCCAACAAGTTATTTCTCCAACCTTTAGCTGTGTTACAGTGCTTTATTTGTTTATACTCTTATTTATTCACATCCACATCAAGTATTGGCTGCCTTTCCAACAGATAGCCCAAGGCAAACGAAGTATAACATTTACAAAGGAAACAACCAATACAATCACAATTTAGTAACAGCACATTTAAACCCTATAAGTAACTTAAGCAGCAGCCAGCAAAGAGAGAAATCAACTGCTTTGTGTAGTGGTGAGCCAGCTGTGAAAGTAGCCATGTGTGCAGAGTGCATGGCATGTTTCCAGGGGATCCTGTGGAAAAAAACACTTGAGTACACTTATCATAAATCCTTCAAGTGTTGCACTGTAATCCTTCATTCTGGGGATGCTGGCTATTTTATTCGGAAAACTGGGAAATACTACTTTGTTGGGCTATAACCCCCAGAATACTCAACCAGACTAACTACTGACCAGCTGGATATTGTAGTTCAAGGAAGTAACTGTTTCCAAGCTCTGGCTCATCATTATATTCAAATAGGCACTCAGAAGGGCCTGTTTCCATGACTTTACGACTTTCATGAATTGTTCATGAATATTCCAATTAACATCACAGAGATATTCAACATCTCATGGGTTATGGGAGCAGATCTTAATTGATCCACCTTTGCTCTATGCAGATGTTTGATACATGCAAAGAAGAAGGCATGGGGAGAGAGTTAGAAGCACATCTGCTTTCTTCCCCCTGCTATAGTTTCCATATATTCTTCTGTACAAGGGGCTTATACCCATCCACACATTCCCCAAGCTTATTCAGGACAAGTGAAAGAAAATGCTTTTTCACACAGTCTATATTAGGGGTGCATTATTGTAGTAGTTCTTCTTTTGTTTGATGGCTTCAAAGGGACACAAAGTGCTGAGTGATCCACCATCAGGTACTAGTCCTGATGGGTTTATGGTAATATCCATGTTCAGAGGCAATATACCAAGAACCTACCAGTTGCTGGGAAGCAGTAAGAGGAAAGGCCTATTGCCTGCATGTCCTTCTTGTGGGCTTCACACAGGTTTCTCCAATTTTAGTTTTATGAGAAACTGAAAGCTAGATGTGATACAGTTTTGATCTAATATTAAAGAGTATTCTAGACTCTAAATTAGTGTCATACTAACTGGGAAGCAGAGCTTAGAAATATAAATGTACATACATTTTTGGACTACAACTCTCAGAATCCCAAAAGTAATAATAATAAAGCAACTGTTTTCAGGCTCTGCTGGGGAGCCACCAAATCATGCTGCTGCCGCTCTGTACAATTAATGCAGTTTGACACCTGTTTATATGGCATGGCTTCATCCTATGGAATTCTGGGATATGTAGTTTGTTGTGGCACAGACCACTGTGACAAAGAAGATTAATCTCTAACGATTGCAAATCTCAGAATTCCATTGCATTGAGCCATGGCAGTTAAAGCAGTATCAAAATGCATTAATTCTGCTTGTAGATGCAACCTTAGGGTGGGTCTACACCAACCAGAATACTCCAGGCTAGTCCTGGAATATTCTGGCCCTGGTGTTGCCCTAAATTCTCCCATATTACTTCTGCATCGTAACAAAGCTATGCATCTGTCTACACAAGTATCCCACTGTGCCATCCCACAGCACCATGTCTGGGGCAAGCTGCTCCCTCTGAGGTCGAAAATGAGGCACCCAGCAGATCACATGGCTGGGCACCTCATTATGACTTCAGAGGGAGTGACTCACACTAGTGGTGGCTGTGCCAGGTGACACAGCAGGACACGTGTCCCCTGGCATCACTCTGGAAGAAAAGATAAATCTTTTTTAATGCACTTTAAGACAGGGATGGTCCAGATTTGATGTAGAACTAACCTCACATTTTGAAGACAGTCTGCAGTCAAATGGAGGCTTTGGCCCTGTGTTTGGAGCAAGAGTGTAGGGAAACCAGTTCGTTTGGTCTGTGTAGACTTGTCCCCAGCATCAGAAACCTTGCAGAGTAGATTTGTGGACAGCATGGAAGGCTACAAAGGGGAAATAAGGTTACACTCCTCTGACTTCTGCTGACTGAAGCTATTTCATCAGTGTAACTACCAGTTTTGCAACATGGCCCTTGCTTATGTTCTTAGGTAAACTCTGCACATGTGATGCCGTGGACATCATGCATGGACAAGTGGGATATAATTTAACAAACACAGGCACGTTACAGACCGCCGGATTGTGGCGGTCTGCTGCCGCCGCCGCTTGCACCATCCGGGAGCCGCAGCCTTTAAACGGTGCAGCTCCCAGGCGCTGCCGAGAAGGAGCATGGAAATCGCGCTCCTTCTCAAGCCCCGGAAGAGACGCCACAAAACGTAAGGGGCACATTTGCGGAATCATTTCCGGGACAACACGTGCGGACGCAACGTGTCCAGCACGTAAAGATGGCGGTGCCCGTGTGTATAGGGCGCCACCATCTTTACGCCCCCATCACGTGCTAGGGGTGAGGCTGGTATGGACGCTAGGTCCTTGGCCAACCCCTAGCACGTGACGGGGGCGTATTAAAGGCCCATTTTTAACACGCCACAGTTAGAAGTTATCCTTGCCACCTGTTATTCTGAAATGCAAATATATTTAGGGCTGATGCACAGGCCCCTGTGCAGGTAGCATTATAACTGCATGAAGACAGACCAGCAAGCAAAACCCTAGCCTCACATCCCCTTCCTTTCAGTTAAAGTTCATATTCCTCCCATGTAGATGTACCTATGTGAATATATATTTGAAGGGATCCTCATAGAGAAGGACAGATAGAGCATAGGTGTAGAGCTTCCATTTCCATTATTGGCTCATGATACTACCTGCACAGATGCCAAGAAGATGTGAAGTAGCGGGACTAGGTTGGAACCCAGGTGTACCAACATATGTGGGATTATATAGAAGGGTTAGGACAGCAGATGGGAACCAGAGTGAACACTAACTGAAAGAACACAGACAGTGATTCAACGCAATTACACAGAGATAGTCCAGGAAGGAGATTGCTAAGAACTGTTAACTAACTTATCTGATATCCTGTTAGTGAGCTATGCAGGCATGAACTCCCAGTTATGTCTTTTCTTTTGATTATTGTAGAAGTCAGAAATCTCAACTTTCTTCATGCCATGACAACCCACCAGCCATGAACTCTACCTTTTTATGTTACTTTCCCCGTGCATCTCCATGGCTATTTAGGGGATGCCTACAGTAGGAATGAAAAGAATATTTCAATAATTTCACAAATGACTGGGGGGGGGGAGTGTTGCTTAAGGGTTAGGAAACGCTGATGAGGAAAGTATTGGATTTAGGGGAAATCTTGCAATCTGGGACTTATTATGAGCAATATTTATACATGGTTTGTTTGTTTGTCTGTTTGCTTTTGTGCCAAAAACCAATAGAAAATGCTATTTTCTATTGCAGCCTAAGTTGGATCCCTTCAGGCACACTTACTTATGTAGCAGAGTCACTAAGGAACCCTATTTTTGAATTGCAAAGATGGAAACATAACACCAGCCAGAGTGTCCTGATGCACAGCCCTGCTGGCACAGTGGTTAAATACCAGTACTGCAGTCACAGTATTATGAGTTCAAATGCACAGGGCTCCAGGTTAACTCAGCTTTCCATCCTTTCACATGTTGGTAAAATGAGTAGCCAACTTCTTGGGGCAATTGGCTAGCACATTGCAAACTGCTTAGAGAGTGCTTGGTTCACTATGAAGCAGTATAGAAATGTGAGGTGCTATTGCTATTGCTCTACTGATCATAGAATCATAGAATCATAGAGTTGGAAGAGACCGCAAGGGCCATCCAGTCCAACCCCCTGCCATGCAGAAAATCTCAATCAAAGCATCCTTGACAGATGGCCACCCAGCCTCTGCTGAAAGACCTCCAGAGAAGGAGACTCCACTACACTCCGAGGGAGGAGTTTGTTCCACTGTCGAACAGCCCTTACTGTCAGGAAGTTCCTCCTAATGTTGAGGTGGAATCTCTTTTCCTGCAGCTTGCATCCATTGCTCCGGGTCCTAGTCTCTGGAGCAGAAGAAAACAAGTTTGCTCCCTCCTCAATATGACATCCCTTCAAATATTTAAACAGGGCTATCATATCACCTCTTAACCTTCTCTTCTCCAGGCTAAACATCCTAAGCTCACTAAGTCGTTCCTCATAGGACATGTTTTCCAGACCCTTCACCATTTTAGTCACCCTCCTTTGGACACGCTCCAGTTTCTCAATGTCCTTTTTGAATTGTGGTGCCCAGAACTGGACACAATATTCCAGGTGGGGCCTGACCAAAGCAGAATATAGTGGCACCATTACTTCTCTTGATCTAGACACTATACTTTTATTGATGCAGCCTAAAATTGCATTGGCCTTTTTAGCTGCTGCATCACACTGTTGACTCATGTTCAACTTGTGATCTACTTGGACTCCTAGATCCCTTACACACATAGTTTCATTCAGCCAGGTGTCCCCCATCCTATATCTGTGCATTTTATTTTATTTTTTTGCCCTAAGTGCTGTACCTTACATTTCTCTGTGTTGAATTTCATTTTGTTAGCATTGGCCCAGCTTTCTAGTCTATTCAGGTCATTTTGAATTTTGATCCTGTCCTCTGGAGTATTAGCTATTCCTCCTAATTCGGTGTCATCTGCAAATTTGATGAGTATGCACTCCCTAGTCTATGTCCTAATATGTGTTTGTCTCATTGTGCATCAGTCCAATGCACAATGGTCATTTTGTGGGCTCCTCTACATAGTAACATAACAGTGGCCTTTTGCAGAATGCTGTGAAACTGCTAAATTTTATTTACCACAGACCTATGACAACTTCCAAAGACATACGTCCCCAATTGAATTCTGGCCTAGGTGTTTCAAAGACAATTTATTCTCATCAATATTACCTAATCAGCAGGCATCACAAGAAAAGAGCATAAATAGCAGCCCAAGATTCAATAGGAATAGCTAGAGCTATGTTGCCATCATGGCTATGCAGATTCCTCTGCCTCCCTGTCTGTATCTCAGCTATGCTGGCAAAGAATGAAGTCCCTGTGCAGTTCTCAAAACTGTGCATTTCATATTTTCCTTTAATTTGTCGACTTGATCCTTTTACTATTGAAAAGTGAGATGGTGTGTTTGCAAACCAATCGATGTGTTATTTCCTTGGAGGCAAAAAATGTGATCCATTTCATAAGGCTGGTACCTAAATGTGGGAGCAATTTAATTTTGTTATTGTATCTACTTCCTTCACTTGAGACTCTCCCCCCACCCTCAATTTTTAATCAGTAAACATTCTTCCTTTCTGCCCTCTATAGTACATACAAATACAATTTGCAAACTTCTGGACCCAAGTTAAAATCCATCTGTTCTTTCTCACACTGCTCATTTTTCATTCTAGACAGGGAAATCTCACCACTACCCCATCCAAACAATGACTTCTGACAAGAACACTCAAAACAAATGTATGGCAGAGCAACAAAGCAATGGCAAATTGTGGCCTCTATATCAGCAAAGCAGTGATTCTGTGCTGGAATTTAGTCTGAACATTAAACAAGCCATGCCCAGAACAGGTTCAACACACTGGATAATGTTAAAAATGAAACATGGAGTGTATTCAGGGGCCCCATTGACACGGAAGCCACCAGCCAGTGTTGGAAAAAAGGTTGCATTTGATGGCCAAACTCCCAGCTTCCACACATCAAAGACTATTACAGAGAGGATGGGGAAAGACTTTTCTATGCTGCCCCAGAGGATAGACTAGATCTGCTAAATTGAAGATACAGGAGAGCAGATTTCAATGGAACATTAAAAAGAACTTCTTGACAGTAAGAGCATTTCAGCATTGGAACCAGTAGCCTACAGAGATGGTGGGGTTTCCTTCTCTAGACATCTTCAGAAAGAGGCTGGACCTGCTGAAGATGCTCTAGTTGGAGATCCTGCCCTGAGCAGGAGTTTCGACCTGATGGACCACTAGGACCCTTCCAACTCTATGAGTCTATGAAACAGAAAGATAGACTTGGACCTTAGAATGCGCATGAAGGACTGGGTCAGCTGAGAATTTCACTTTGGTTTGTCTATAGCAAGAACATACCCCAGTTTCTAAATTTCTTTATATATTTTGTATTTCTTTTCCCCCCTTATATTTGAAACCAGCATTTGGAATGTCACATTTCTTTAATTTGAAACCAGCATTTTAAATGTCACATTTACAGAATCTGTCTGTCTGTCTATTTCCTGTCATTGAGACAGTCCCAGGTCTCATGACAGTTTAGAAAAATTCAAATAGGAACAGGTAAAAGCTCACATCAGTAAACACAGAGATAAAATATAATTAGACTGTCCATTATAGTTGCAGTTCTTATGCCATCCCAGTTGATTCTTACTATTACCATTCCATTTTAAAAAAAGAATACAAAATATGTAGGTTGCTGTGGTTTTTGCTTACATTCTTAAAAAGTAACTTTTGGTTTTCCTATTTCTCAAAAGAAGTAGCATATTTCATTTTAGTTATTTCTTTTAAAAAAACTATCTGAAAGCAGCATCACAGGAATTAACCAGCACTTAATTCCTGTGACGCACCTCTTCCAGCAGTACAAGGGTCTCTAAAGACCAGTCCTCTATCGGTTCTTTAAAAAAAATCAAAGAAAACAAAACTGACAGATTTTTACATCTTTACCAGGTGTCATTGTAGTCTCCCCACACAATTTTGATCTTAAAAAGAGATGGGAGATAATGAATTAAAATAACCGAGCTACCTTTTCTAAACAAGGTCTAACAGTTTAGAAGTAATTAAAGGGAACAGCATTACCTATTTTAATTTAACAAGTAACATAAGTTCTTTCCTTTTAAAGTCAATTTTAGAAAAATTGTGACAGGATCTACTTTGTAGAATCAGATGTCCTTATCCACTGATTCTTTATCCATGGATTCAGCCATTCACAGCTTGAAATATATATATATATATATATATATATATATATATATATATATATATATATTCAAAAAACAAATCTTGATTTTGGTGTTTTATAAAAGGCTCACCATTTTACTATGCTGATTTCAGAGCAGCCATTACAGTTGGCCTTCCCAATCCATGGATTCTGCATCTACAGATTCAAACAAAATATTGAAGAAATAATTCCAAGACGTCAAACTTGATTTTTCTGTTTTATATAAAGGATGCTATTTTACTACACTGTTGTATTTAATGGGACTGGAGCTTCCCCGGATTTTAGTATCCGCAGAGGATACTGGAACCAAACCTCAACAGATATGAAGGGACCACTGTATTTCATGAGATTCTCCCTTAAAGAATCCATGATGTCTAAAGGCTGAGTGAACAGCACAGATTGTGCCAGAAACTGGCAGGGTCAGAAAGAAAAGTGAGGCAGCAGATGAATGACAATATCTAATGGTACAGATTGTGAGATACTGTGGGCCCTTGGTATCGGCTAGAGTTTGGTCCCAGGATTTCCTGTGGATTGCAAAATCCATGGAGGATCAAGTCCATTATATACAATGGTTGAATGAAAATGGTGTCCTTTATATAAAAGGCAATATCAAGGTTTGTTTTTTGGAATTTTAAAAAATATTTTCAAGCCATGGATGGTTGAATCTATGGATGCAGAATCTATGGATACAGAGGTGTGGCTGTACTATGCATTAAAAATAGTCCTTCCCAATCTGGCACCAGATTTGTTGGAGTATCTTTCCCACCATTCACAGCCAAAACTCAGATTGTGGGATTCATATTTGTTATTTTACTTCAGCATATGGCAACGCAATGGATGGGAGACCACCAAGAGTCCTGGTCATTAGCAGATCAAGGCTATGGCTTCTTTGATTTAGTCTAGTCATCTGTAAGATTATCTCCCTCTTTTCCTCTTCCTTCAATTTTACTGGACATTATCATCTTTTCCCATGAATCATGTCATCTCATTATATGTCCAAAATACACTAGCCTCAGTCATTTTGGCTTTTCTGAGAGTTCAAACTCATTTGTTCTTGGGCCCATTTATCTATCTTTTTAACAGTCCATGATATCCATAGAGTTCTCCTCGGGCATGACATTTCAAATGAGTCGATTTTTTTAATGTCGATTTTCTTCGCTGTCTAAATTTCACACATACACTGTACACAGAAACTGGAAATACTGTAGCACAGATTTGTCATTTTTGAAGGAGCCAACAATAAAATGTACCACATGTGAGCAACAGTGTCACAGACATAGTCAAAAGTTTTACATGCCATTTTTTCTATAAGTGCTGTGACATTGTTTGTGATTAACAGATAACTTTCTTCGATGTTAACATAAACAGATGGGCTTTTTGAGCTCATTAATGGTCAATGAAATGTGTTAGTTCTCTTCTACTACATTCCAGTTTCTGATTCTAAAGCAGATCTGTACTACAGCAGTTTTATACCACTTTAATGGTAATGGCTCCATCCTAAGGCATTCTGGGATTTATAATTTATTATAGTAAATGTAAGGGACCAAGATGCCTTAGGAAGAAAGGAATTGGGGATTAAACTGTGTAGTGTCAACAGATATTTAGTGCACTTTGGGAGTTGTAGTTAAAAGTAGAGGTCTAAAACTCCCTAGCAAAGAAATCTTTGTACCTTACCCAACTATAAATCACAGGATTTCATAAAATGGAACCATGGCAATTAAAGTGGTAGGAATCTGATATAATGGTTTAGGGCAACTCTTCTTCCATATTTAAATTTTATTTAAAGTTTTTCAAATACATACAAACAGAATAACAGTATCTAATCTAAAAAGAGAAAATAGGAAAAAAACAAGGAAAAAGCAATGGTAAATACAAATATAGGAAAAGAACAGAAAAAAAACTAGGAAGGATAAAAGTGAATTCTAATCTTCTCTTCAGTGGTTATTAAACTGTATTAAAAATAAGGTCCATCAATATCTTTCTCATATTAAAAAAAAATAACCTTCAACCTCTTCAACCTCCTTTCTGCATGTTACAAATACGTATTAATATTTCCAAATTAAATTAAAGATATATTCCAAATTAAAGATATAATCAACTATCAAAGATATAATCCCTAGCAATTTTATCACTTCTTTGGAAATCTTTTTAAAAGTGCTTAAAATGGATCTCCTTTAATCTGACTGATCTCTTTTAATCTGATTTTGAATAATATTTTACACCTGAAAATGATGAGTCGATCCTTATGATTATGAGCAATACTGTAACAACTCTTCCTTTTTCTTACTTCTTTTCTTTGATTGATGTATTTCAAATTATATATGTATTTTTATGATGTTTTTATTTGCTGTAATCCCACTTCGATCTGAAGGGAGAAACGGGAAATATAAATAAAATATTATTATTATTAATAATATTAAAGTCACATATAATGTTTATATTACTTTTACCTCTCAAATGCATATAGTTCTATTAATCTCCTCAAATTATCCCCTTTCTCCTTTTACTACCATATCATCATCAGCTGTGCCTCCCAACCAATCTGAAAGAAAAAGAAAAATTACCTCTATTCCTTTATTATTAATATAAATCTCGCCTTTAAATTGTTATTTTCTGTTTTCTATGGCTTCTTTAATTGCCTTTTTGTTCATCTCTGCTTCAATTCCCATGCCTTCTAGACCTTCCAAACCCATATAGAACAATATACAGCAATAGGTAACTTTTGTAAATAATTTCTTAAATCAACATACTTTGTTTTATGACCTGTATTTTTACATTGACCAAACCACAAATAATGAAATCCTTATTGACATTTTAAAACATCGTATAACAAGAACCATATCAACAGCTAAATTGCAACAAAGTTGGCCTTTGTTTCTAGCTATTTTAACTGGATTTCACCCTTGGCATTTTATCAAATCTCTTCAGTTAAAAAGTGGGCACCTTTCATATGATTACAGAGTATCTGAGGGAAAAACATTTCTCCAAACAAAACATTCTTATCATCCCTCTCAACTTCCCCCATGTTCCCCATCTTCTCTCTTCCTCGGTTCTGTGTTGTTTTGAATGTCACCTGCAGAATCACTTATGTGTCTTCAAAAATAAAACACTTACTCCAACCATATCTATGATTTTATTCTCACATTCCAAGCTGACTTCCTATTCATTCATCCTTCCTGAGCTCTTTGGTTCATCCATTTCCTCCTCTCAAACTTGTATTTTCCCATCATCGGTCTCATCCTGCAACCCAAATTTCAGTCCAAATCAATTGTCTTAATATCACTGATCATCAGTTTAAGTTCCTGCTGAAGCTCTTGCCATATTGTTGAATCAGCATCCTCTTCCCAGGTTTGTATCTTTGCCCTCCTTCTTGTAAGCCAGATTTTGGCACATGCAAAGTTAACCTTTCTCTCTACAACAGCTCCTCTGATACAATGTAATAGTAACACACCTCTTATGTTACTCCGGCTGCTGTTAATTAGGAGCCTCTTCCAGTCAAGATAATCTGTTTTTCTCAAAACAAACCAGCTTCTCTCTTTCAATCTAATTTTACTTACAATGTATTTTTTTAAAAAAATAAACATTCCAAATTAAGGGGTTTATTTGATAATTCCTCATCACTATGTCCTTTAGCCACAAAAATTTATTTTCCTTTTACTCACACATTTATTAAACTTTCTGACTTCAGTCTTAAAATTTAAAGCAGTAATTTTCAAGATCTCATCCAGTAATATGAAAGGCAGAACACTTACCCAGCTATTGATGACAACCACTTGATCAAAAATTTCATTTCATCCCATAAATCCAATTATTGTTACAAGATATTTAAAGGAAGAAAGTACAGTTGCTGCTGGTTTACCACGTAAAGGCTTGTGTGCAACAGGATTATCTGATGGAATTTGCCTTGCATTCCCTCCCCCACTTCAGTCACAGTCAACTCTCACAGTCCCAGATGCTATGTGATGGTCCAAAAACATTTGTTGCTTAAAAAGCCCAATGTATTTCAGCCTTCTCACCAATTGGCCTTCTTCAGGGACAAATATCAGAAATTTCTGGAGCTGCAAATGCATTCTCAATGAAAGTGGAGCTTCTGAGTATTAGTGGACCTTTTGAACTTCCTTTTAATATACAACAATTTAACCGAGAGTGCAGACTGCAGAAATTTCTGATATTTGCCCCTGAAGAAGGCCAATTCGTGATAAGGCTGAAACACGTTGGGCTTTTTAAGAGAGAAGAGTCTTGGATCGTCACACAGCACATGAGACTTTCGAGTTTATTGTATGGGCTTCGGAGAATGCACCCAGAGCGGAACGGGAGTGAGCAGGAAGGGAAGAGAACAGGGAAAGGACACATATTACCACATGGGAGAATGCTGCCGATGCCACTGGAAGTCCCCAGTCCGTTCCCCATCCATCCCACTGGAGCTGATTTTCAAGAATCATTCAGATCAGTTCTTGAATATCGGCCACTTTCCCCATTTTGTTACCTTCCCACTCACTTCCGTTCTGCTCTGGGCATGTTCTCCGAGGCCCGTGCAATAAACTCTCTTATCTACTTCCATTCTTCCACTGAAAATATGTGCTTTCCAGTTTTTTGTTCTGTTTCGACTCCCACAGTCTCCACGAGCTTGGCAAGGTTTTTGGACCTTTGTGGGTGATCTCCTTGTTCCCCCCCCCCCCCAAAAATCCTGGGAGGTAACTCATCAGTTGTAGCCTGTCTCCAGAATGATGGAATGGTGGTAGCATTGCCGCTACTCTTTCTTTCACAGAAGGAGATGTCAGTTGGCCATTCCATACTCATGTTGGTCTGTGTAGGGCCACATGTGTGTCAACAAGGCTGATGACAGTTCATCTTATCTCTTGCTTTGTCCACTGCCATAGATAGGAATTCATAGGACCAAGTACAGCTTTAAATGGGGTCAACAGTCTTTATTTTCTCTCACCAGTTAGCCTTGGAAGCAGAGGCACTTGGAATCTCTCAGTGAAAGCTATAGGTACTGGATTCTTTCAGGGAATGCTTTAAAAAATAAAACTGTACAAAATAATATATACATCTGTAGGAAAGAGATATGCCTTCTGTGCTCTATACTGTGGCACAAAGCCAATCTAAGCAAATTCCTATGCAGATATGCCTCCAGTAGAAGATAACCTGTTTCTTCTTTAAACTTTCAGGGCTTGAGAGCAGCAGATAATGACCCAACAGCTCCTCCCTACGATTCCCTTCTTGTCTTTGACTATGAAGGAAGTGGTTCAACAGCAGGCTCTGTAAGCTCACTCAACTCCTCGAGCTCCGGAGACCAAGATTACGACTACCTGAACGACTGGGGGCCAAGGTTCAAGAAACTGGCAGACATGTATGGGGGTGGCGAGGATGACTAAACTGACCTCACATTCTTGTTTTGCAAAAGAGGAAAGCTATAGCATTAGAAGAAGTTGATGATGGTGAAGAAGAAGAAAAGAACCCCAACAAGGAAGAAGAAAGAAGAAAGAAATGGAGAAGGAAGAAGATGGAGAAGAACCAAGAACTGTACAGAAGTGGCAGCTTTTTTAAATTAATATCCTCTGCTGACTGTATTCCTTTTAGTGGTGATTTAGAAAGTTTCTTTTTTTCTGTTGTTTTCTTTCTTTCTTTCTTTCCTGTTATCTTTCTCTCTTTTTTAAGAACTTTGAGCTGTCTAGCATGAACACTCACCTCTGCTGCATTTGTGGGTTTTTAAAAATGTTTTTTTCCCAGTGTGTCAGCGGGGATACTGCTTGTTCTATCCACTTTATGACTATAAAGGGAGTGAAAGGCACTCTGTCTTAACTTGAATTTCTTAGAACAGAAGCACTGTTTTTAAAATATATATATAGATATATATATTTGAAAGTGCCTTTTGGTACATGTATCAGATTCCCTCAATCTCAGGAGTGTTCAAAAGAAACAAACAAAAATTTACGTTTCCACCATCTTTGGACACCACACTCTATGACCCTAAGCCAGTGCTAGCTGGGAACGAATTAACAGAAAACAGGGACTATGGAACGGTTTCTCTTATGGGCCTTTTTTTCTAAAAAATACATAAATACATAAATAGGTGGGAGAGGTATTTCTGGGTGGAGGGGAGTGAAGAAGCAAAATGCTTAGTGTACAACAATTGCTAAACTGCTATCTTTTGGCATATGCCAATGGTGAAATGAGTGCACCTGTTGTATATACAATTCATTGTTTATCTGATGCAAAATATTGACCTGGGTTTTCTCTTCTGACCTGGTCAGATGTGATGTAGCTGCATAGAACTAGAGCATTGGTAAGCCTTTGGTGAGTACAACAACCAAGAAGACATTGCATAAGCCCTACAGTAAATGGCAAGACCAAAGGCCACTTGTGTGAAAGAGTCTTCTTTCTTTCTTTCTTTCTTTCTTCCTAGTCCCCTCCACCTGCTGAGTTCTAGCTATCATGGTTAGGTTCTGTGTTTCTATGAAACATTCATTGTGATGAATTTTTAACATGAAATTCTGACAGAAGATTAGGAATGCAGCATTTGACCATCTGAACAAATGGTTTCAGCAAGCTGTGTAGAGCTGTGTAAATTCTCTCACCAAATATTTGAAAGCAGTGGCACAAAACATAGGTTCTGCAGGCCACTTGTGGCTCACTGAGCCCTACTGTGTGGGACTTGCATTGTGCATCATGGTTTAGAGTTGCACTGCATAGAGCCCAGAGGACCTGTTTTGTAGCCTACATTAATGTAACCAGAGGTTCTACCCCTTCCTATTACTGTACCATGAAAAGGTGATGAAGCTAAGCACAAGCAAAAATGTACATATAATCCCTTTGTTGACTTGGGGTGGGGGGGGGAGGCTAATTAACTCAACCAAGAAGGTGCACATCTCCATTTAAAAAAGCTGCAAACTTAGAGGGAACTCCTATGAACCAGCTTTGAGTGCCATGATAACAGGTGTTGTGGGACCTCAAAATAGTTTTGATGCTATTTCATCCAATAGAAGCCAGTCCAGCAGAGGATATTGTCTTACCATGGTTATGTCTTATGTTCCCTGGTAATTTATAAGATGGGACCAGTTACGCCTCTAGTCTGGAATGATTTATCACGCAGTTTCCTGTTTCAGTGCAAGCAGTCTGTTCTATGATTTTGTGATATTAGCCAGGAAAACCAATGAACCTGATTGAAAAGCACATGCAGACTGATACTGTATAATGAGTAATCAAATGACCAGATTTCTTTGATTGTGTATTAACATCTTACTTCATTGTCAAAAGAAAAGTAGCACTGGAACTCCTTGAGTTTTGTGTAGTTCATTGCTCCAAAAGTGAGATACACATCAAGGTTGGCCTGAGAAATATTACAGTCCCAATCAGTGGTATGGTGTGTGATCAAAGCGGTGCACCCCAAGATCCTCTACAAGGAGCTTTAGAAACACGTTTCAACTGTACATTGCTATTGGCTCTTCCTAAACAACCTCTTTGGTTGTTACATAGTCAAGCCAACCCTGGTCCAATTCTTGTATTACTATATTTTTAAAAGATGTGGTAAAACTTTATCAAATAGACTTTTCCCATACCATGAGATATCATTCTGGGTGCAATTCATGTGAAACCCACTGTAAGCTAATACTGTGTGGAATATGGGAAACACCAGATCTGCCTTGTGGAGATGAGACTTCAGAAAGTATGGTGCATGGTACAGATACAATGGTGGGAAGCTCACCTTGAAGTAACCATTGTATTGCTGTTGTGTGCCTTCAAGTCATTTCCAACTTATACTGGCCCTAAGGTGAACCTATCACTGGATTGTCTTGGCAAGATTTGTTCATGTTAGGTTGCCTTTGCTTCCTGTGAGGCTGAGAGTGTAACTTGCCCATAGTCACCCATTAGCAAGGATTCAAATCCTGATCTCCCGGATCTTAATTCAACACCCAAACCACTGCACTGCATTTTTTTCAAAACTGTAATGCAATATTTAAGGCAGATTGGTCCTTAGAAAAAGTAAATCTGAATCTCTTGGTAGCTTTCTTTGACCTTGGCCAGGGAAAAAACTGACCAAATAAAAGGAGGAAAGGGTAAATGCAGGATAAGGATCCTCAAGAAAAAAGAGAGAAAGAAGGAGAGATATAACCTCATTGATCCTCCACACTTTCAGTCAAAGTGAAAGATGAGCCACATAATGTTATGTTCTGGAGATTCTGTCAGTGGGCAGATATCCTTCCTGATGGTCTAGTTTTGGCTTTGAGGACTCTTAGCTCAATGGTAAGCCCACTGGTTTTTTTTTTTTTCCCCATAAGGTTGTAGGTTCATTCCTTGGCCTCTCCAGTTTAAAATGTCCTCAGGAAAATAAAAAAGCTGGGGAAAATACCTTTGTGGCAATTTGAAGAATTTGTGCCATTCAAAGTCAACTGTACTGTACAGTCTGACTTACTGGAAGACAACTTCATAATTCATATGATATCCATTAACTGGAGTCGAAGAAGAGATTGCTTTTCCTCTGGAAACAATCTGTACCTCCTTAGAATTACCCACCCCACATCCTAAGAACTGTAGATCATAGTGTTGGGTGAAAGGTGCTAATGATACTGCCAGGAAAGTTATGGTTGGCATGGATCCATAGAAAAGAACCACTGCACACCTCTGTGTTGGGGTTGTGCTGGTATTTTCTTTTCCAGACAGTAATCAGGGATGCTGTGTTTAAACTGTCTCACATTTATGGTGTCCTGGTGCATAATCCTGTTGGATACTTTCCTTAGAAAACCCTATCAGAGATGAAGCATATCCATGGGACTTATCTTTCACCTTGTACAAATACGTTATCGTTCCCTTCTGCATAAAAAGCGGGCAAACACACAAACACACACCACGGTGGGGGAAAGAACTTTTGGGTGGTCCATAATCATCCTTTGGGCAATGTTAGCATCTTTTGACTATTGTTAGCCAGATTGAATCAACTGTACGTAAATCAAACTATGTGCAACCTGATCAATATGCACCTGTATCTATCATCAGTACCTCCAGGGTAAGAAAAGACTACCATGTGATTAATGTGCATAAATGTTGACAATTAAGCCAGAGTTATTTGCTGCACCCTGATTGAACCTCTCTATAATCAAGGGTAGCATACTACCTAGTTTGTATGTAGGGTCAGTATTTTTAAAAATAAATCCATCTAGATTCTGTACTTTTTCTGTCAAAAAAAATTGTTCTCCCCCCATCCCTTTTAATGATTTGGACTAGTGGGGTTTATGTCTAATGTTTGTACAATTATTTAGATTGCATGGATGTGTAATGTACAAAATCACATTTAATGGATTATGAGCCACTTAATTGTGCTTTGAAATCTTGGATTATCTATGATTTAAAAAGAAAAAAAAACACAAAAAGCTAGTCTCCAGCAGATTTATGGGAAACAATATAGGTGTGCTTAGGTATTATTTTCTTTAAATCCAAGAGTCTGCACAGTTTTAAAGAAATTGTTTTTGATTATCAACAAGAAATGGGGTTGCTCTTACCTTATCCTCCTTTTTTGTTTGTCTTTTCCTTCCCCCCCCCCCCCTTTCTCCTTTTTTTCTTTTTCTTTTTCTTTTTTCTTTTTTGGTCAATATACAAATTGATTCTCATTTTGAAGTTGAGAAGGGGAGGGGAAGGGGAATGAGCGTGGAGAAATGTACTTCAAATGGATGTTGTTAAGAGCGTATTAGAATGCAAGCTCCTTTGTCTATAGACTTTGAAAATGCTCCTCGCGCATTTTATATTTCATTGTATCATATTTTCTATAAAACACAATTTCTGTAAATTAACGACCATTTGAAATGTGTCGTCTCTGATAAAGGAATGTGTTTTGGGTTTTTTAGGGGGGGGGAAGTATTCTGGAGGGAGCATTCTGCCTATCTATTGTGATTTTGCTCACAGAGGATGTGATTTCACTGTACTGTAGTTTGCACTGGCCACAATCCAGAGAATTTCTGAGGTGCAGCCAAGGATTTGCACATAACACCCAGCCACGCTTTTTTAAAAAAGAAACTGTTTCATTTTGGAAGAGCGGGACAGATCAAAAGCTGCTTTTAAAAGTGTTTGCAGTTCCAAAAGTGGTTAGTCATGCATCATGCAGAGTGGACTCCACAAACTCCTACATACCTAAATCCAATTACTAATCCCCACTAGAGTCGATCCACTGAATCACTGGGATTTACATTAGTGTTGGCTGGCAATGCCACTGAGCAGCAGATTTCATGATTCTGTTTAGGACTAGCCATTGGATTTAAGCCTTGGACTTGGTTACGCTGTTCTCTGGACTGTGTCCTTAAACTTGAACATCTACATACAACTTAAACCAGACAGTTTAGATTGGGGTTTTTTTTTCCCACTCCAGTCTCCACCTTCCAACTTTAATACATCCATGCCCTCCAATATTTCATAGATAAAAACCTGGATGTTGCCATGTAACATCAGAGTACACAAACTCAGAAAGGCTGCAGCAGTTGCCTTTTGTCTGAGACTCCTGGGAAGCCAGCATGTGTAGTGGTTTGAGCATTGGACAATGACTCTGGAGACCAAAATTTAAATCCCCGCTCAGCTATGGAAATCCACTGAGTGATGATGGGCAAGTCACACTCTCTCAGCCTCAGAGGAAGGCAAAGACAAAAAACCTGAATAAATCTTGCCAAGAAAATCCCATGAAATGTTCATCTTAGGGTCCCCATAAATTGGAAATGACCTGAAGGTGCACATCATCAACAACAACAACTGGGAAGGACATGATTCTGACCCCTCTGCTCATTTCCAGCTGCAATTGAGAGCAAACTATTTTTGCATTTTGAACTCAGTTTACACCAATTAAAGCAAGCTGGGATGAAGAGGGAAACATTGGAGGAGGAGGAGAGAGAAACTAAGGCCACTGTCACACTGCAGAATTAATGAAGTTTCACACCGCTTTAATTGTCATGGCTCCATCCTATGGAATCCTGGGATTTGTTGCACCAGAGCTCTCTGACAGAGAAGCTAAATATCTCACAAAACTACAAATCCCAGAATTCCATAGCATTGAGCCATGTCAGTTAAAGCATTGTCAAATTGCATTAATTCTGCAGTAATTAAGTGTAGATGCAGCCTCAGACATTTTAAAAGCAGCTGCAAAAGTGGGGTGATAGAGGATTAATTGGGACTATACAAGGGGCAAGTATACAAGGAAAGAAAGATGGGCACACTTATCCAAGAAAGGGATCAGGGTTAGAATACACTGTAGTCACTTCCAGTCACATTGAACCAAAGTCCTTGTGATGTCACTTCCCAGGATCCCCCAGCTAGCAGGCCATTCTTTAAGGGACTGGGAATTGTGGTCCAAAACAATAATTTGTCCAAACTCGTAATCCAAGACTTTCCACCATTTTGATATTTTGAATCAAGTGAGTGATCTGGCATGAACCTAAATTCTGTTCCACTCTTCCAGCCTTTCACATTTTTTCCTTCCCACCCCCTACCAAATCCACCAAATTTAGTGGCAGAGCCTTCAGTGTCTTTACAACAGATGTGCAAACTTCAGTTGAAAGGATGGTGAGGTCTGGCAGGGGATACAAAGGTTCTCTGTGTGAGACATTACATACACACCAACAGTCAGAATGGACAATACCAGGCTAAACAGCTGCAGCTCTTTTCTGTTCCCACACAACCATGTGCTCATCCATGTGCTTATGTAAGTTGAATATGCATGCAAATGCCTTTACCATAGGAGCTGTATTCCTATGGGAAAGGTTTTCATGCAATACACAAACAATTTTTGCTCATGCCAATAGGCTCTCCTCCATAGAGAGAGAGTTAGTGTAAAAATAATAGACTTAAATCACAGGAGATTTTCCCATGGGGACAGAATAGGGATTGCTCCCCTCTGTCTTTGTCTCGTCCTTAACCCATCTGTGACTGTGAAAGCATGAAAGGGTTTCAAATCATAGTGCCAATACCACCATTAATCTGTCATTAAAGCAACATTGCTTTAATGCAAACTTCTGTTAATGCAAAATGCTGGTCAGTGTCACTGTAATGACAGGTTAATGGCAGGATAATGATGAGATCTCTGCGACTTCATCTGAAATCCTTTTGCGCGATCCCCATCATTCACATTTCCTGGACAGGATAAGTGCAAATCCCATCTGAAAGTCCTTCCCATGATTGCACAGGAAGGATGGGAACATGATGAGACAATATCAAAAGTCTTCCAGTACCACTGTTGTGAGCAGGGTGCTAATGAAGTGTATATGGATTTACATGCATGATCCCCATTAACTGGTTTAAAAAATTGATCTCTGTCTCCAGTGAACATGGTGATTCTCTGAGGGGGCCTGTAGGTGTGCAGATATTTTCTCATCAAACCACAAGGATTATTGGGGTGGGGGGCATGGCATAATTGGCACAAAGCCAACACATGTTTCGGGCTGTGATGAAGAAAATGCATCCTTTCCCAACTTGACACCCTCCATCAGATGACTTGGATTACAGCTCCAATCTCTGCCAAGTTAGAATACATCTGGAGAACATGGGACTGGAGAAGGTTTGGATATAAAATAAAACAGCTTGTTTAAGACAACAAATTGATTATGAGGGCATCAGCTAGAAAAGATGGCATATTTTACATGGGGACAGAAATCTAAAGGCATGGTATGAGGTTCTGAATCACATCCCCAACATAGATTCACTGCCTTAAACAACGTCTTAAAGGTTCAGCCTAACCCCCCCCCTCTGGATTTACTGCCCCACTGAAACTGGAGCTATCTGCTGCATTTTCTGGCATTTGCACATGATGAAAACCACCTTGACCATTCATGGTTCTCTTCTTCTCTTAACCTTCCATTCTAGAGAGTTTCTCAAAATATCTTTGCTTGACCTGCTAAGGTGGAAACAAATATCTCTTCTGAATTACCTACTCCTTGCAAAAAGTTTCCTTCTTTTTTTCCAGGAAACATATTAAGGAGTAGCCATCTTGGGTCCCATTCCAGGAAAAAAGACAGCATATAAATAAAACAAAATAAAAGACAACAAAATTCAAAACCCACAAAAGAGCAATACTAAATTGGCCAACCAAAAATTTATAAAATGCATCATGCATGCCTTCAAAGCTTTACTGGTTTCTTCACCTGCTGCACTATAAATACCATCTTAACTTACACCAGAGTAGCATCTGAGAGATTCTTCACCCTTTTTTTTCTCCTGTATGAATTGTAGCATCTGTGTCTGAGGAAAAAGCTAGTGAACCTTCAAAAGCTTTCATGGTGCATTTTTTTGCATTTTGGTTGGCCAATATAGGTATCACAATTTAGTGGTTTCTGGATTTTGCTGTATTACTTTTTTTTCCCCAACTTTTCTTTTCCTTTTGTTTTCCATTTTTCTTTCTTCCTTTTTTTGTGGCATATCCAGTGACCTTTCTTGATCTTGCATTGGTTTGGTTTTTTAAAAAAAAAGAAGAAAAATGTCAGCCTATGGAAATCATGAAGCTCTGAGTGGGTATGTCAAAGAAACTTTACCTGGTTCATGAAAAAATCAATTGAATTTTTTAAAAAACAAAAAGATGCCTCTGTCTTTCTCAGTGACTAGAACATATTAATGCTTTTCTGACATCATCATAACCTTTTCATTGTCACAGCTGAGAAATCTTCTGTTCAATGTCTGTGAGGCAAAAAGTATGCACTCAGATGTTTAAGGTAACAGTTAATAAGCATGATGGCCATATGTTACTTCTAAAATCAGCGACAGCTTTTCTTCTCAGTACCAGGTGCTGAGGAACATGGATGACAGGGCACACTAATATCCTGCTTGTGGTTTTCCCCTAAGCATCCAATTGATCCCTGTTGAAGCAGAATGCTAGAATACATATGCCTGTGGTCTAAAACAACATGGCAGTTCCTATGCTCTTGAGCTCTAAAATGTTTGTAATGATATGCTGACACCAGAACCCATTTAGGGAAGGCTTTCTTCATCACTATAAGCAGACAGATTCTAGGGACCTACATTTATTTACCCCAAACCCAAAACATTCTAGACAATAATATTGGTACTGAGTAACCAAACACAATGATTAGGGCATCTCTTTCCAGAAAATATTACAATGCCTGAAGACCTTCAGAATCTTTGACTCCTGCTGCCTCTTCCAAGTGGAAAGGGTCATTACTGAGCACACAGAGAGTCCCATATTATAAGCCTTGACATCCAGCCAAATAGGACTGGGATTGTTAGATACCTTGGGGAGCCAACCTCAGTCCATTCAGGTAATCTAATCCAAATGGACCAGTTAAGGACAGTTTCATGCAATGATTCACTCTAAAAACAGAAAGTCTGTTATTTTATAGATTTAAAAAACTGGAAAAGCCCAGCACAGGGATAGCATTTAACCAATATGCAATGTCATTTCACCAGCAGTCCTAAGAACATCTTCACACAGTGACTGAAAATCCTCTGGTGTATATAGGTGGATGATAAAAGCAGCAGAGGGTTTCCATTTGGACTGGTGCAGAGTCACTTTCCATGTTCACTTAATGGTACCTTGCCTTGTAATCACTGCATAAATTATAGTCCAAATTTGGCTTCATGTTTGGCCTGCCACTAGTTACATAAACATCTGTGTGCAAATGAACATATGCACATATGTACATAAGTTCACACGTGTAATATGGAAGATAGTAGCATTAGCCATGTTGAAGGCACACAAAAGCAAGTCTTTACTAATATAAAATTTAAGCCAAATATACTGGGGCTTTAAAATTAACCATTAATAACCTGGAGGCTTTAAGCCACAGGCAACATACTAAAATAGGCGCAAATAGCTCCAACTGATCAACTCACTATAATGTAAGTACATTTGGCTCTAGTTAGGCTCCATTACCTAGTAAGCCATGGGACTGGCCTGTAGGAGGCCTTTAATTTAGTTCTAGAGAACTTAAACTCCTAGCACAACAAAGCAAATATGATATAATAGGCATCACTGAAACCTGGTGGGATGAGTCTCATGATTGGAATGTGGAAAGGTATAGCCTTTTCAAGAGAAACAGGCCAAACAGGAAAGGAGAAGGAATAGCCCTATATGTCAAGGACATTTACACCAGTGAAGAGATCCAGGACATCAATCCTGGAAGCCAGGTGGAGAGCATCTGGATAAAAATTAAAGGGCAGGGGAACAACAAGGATGTTATGGTGGGAGTCTACTACAGACCCCCAAGTCAGATGGAGGAATTGGATGATGCCTTTCTAGAACAGATGACCACACACTCAGAAAGGAGAGATGTAGTAGTGATGGGTGACTTCAACTACCCTGATATTTGTTGGAAGTCAAACTCAGCCAGATTCTCAAGGTCTAGTAAATTCCTCACTTGCCTTGGAGACAATTTCATGGTCCAAAAGGTGGAAGAAGCAACAAGGGGATCAGCTATTTTAGATCTGATCCTAACCAACAAGGATGACTTGGTTAATGGGGTGCAAGTGGTGGGATCCTTAGGTGGAAGTGACCATGTTCTCCTGGAGTTTGTTATACAGTGGAAAGGAGAAGCCAGGCATAGTCAGACATGCATTCTAGACTTCAGGAGAGCGGATTTCAGTAAACTTAGAGAAATACTGGGGGCGATCCCATGGTCAGGAATACTAAAAGAGAAGGGAGTTCAAGATGGATGGGAGTTTCTCAAAAGGGAGATACTGAAGGCACAAATTAAAACAGTTCCAGTGAGAAAGAAAAATGGGAGGTGTCTCAAGAACCCAGGATGGATGACCAAGGAACTTTCAGCTCAGCTAAATTTTAAAGGGAACATGTATAAGAAATGGAAAAATGGGGAAATCACCAAAGAATAATTCAAAGAAATAGCAAGCATGTGTAGAGATAAGGTCAGAAAAGCTAAAGTGCAGAATGAACTCAGGCTTGCTAGAGATGTTAAGAACAACAAAAAGGGCTTTTTTGGATATGTCCGCAGCAAAAGGAAGAAGAAGGAAACGATAGGGCCACTGCGTGGAGAAGATGGTAAAATGCTAACAGAGGACAGAGAAAAGGCAGATTTACTCAACACTTTCTTTGCCTCAATCTTCTCAGAAAAGTCAAAGGGTGCTCAACCTGAAGATAATGGAGCAGAGGACAGAATAGGGGAATTTCAGCACAAAATAAGTAAAGAGATAGTACAGGAATACCTGTTTAACCTAAACGAATACAAGTCTCCAGGACCAGATGAGCTACATCCAAGGGTATTAAAAGAACTGGCAAATGTAATATCGGAGCCATTGGCAATAATCTCTCCTGGAAAACAGGAGAGATCCCAGCAGACTGGAGGAGGGCAAATGTTGTCCCCATCTTCAAAAAGGGGAAGAAAGAGGATCCCAACAATTATCATCCAGTTAGTCTGACATCAGTACTAGGAAAGATTCTAGAGCAGATCATTAAACAGAGAGTCTGTGAACATCTAGAAGGCAATGCCATAATCACAAAAAGTCAACACGGGTTTCAGAGAAAGAAGTCATGCCAGACAAACGTTATCTCTTTCTTTGATAAAATTACCAGCTTGTTAGATGAAGGGAATGCTGTGGATATAGTATATCTTGATTTCAGTAAGGCCTTTGACAAAGTTCCCCATGACATTCTTGCAAACAAGCTTGTAAAATGTGGGCTAGACAAGGCAACTGTTAAGTGGATCTGTAACTGGTTGACCGGACGAACCGAAAGGGTGCTCAACAATGGCACCTTTTCATCCTGGAGAGAAGTGACCAGTGGTGTTCCACAGGGCTCTGTCCTGGGCCCAGTACTGTTCAACATCTTTATCAATGACTTGGAGGAAAAAATTGGGGGAATACTTATCAAATTTTCAGATGACACCAAATTAGGAGGAATAGCTAATACTCCAGAGGACAGGATCAAAATTCAAAATGACCTGAATAAACTAGAAAGCTGGGCCACAGCTAACAGAATGAACTTCAACAGGGAGAAATGTAAAGTACTGCACTTAGGGCGAAAAAATGAAATGCACAGATATAGGATGGGGGACACCTGGCATAAGGAGACAACATGTGAAAGGGATCTAGGAGTCCAAGTAGACCACAAGTTGAACATGAGTCAACAGTGCGATGCGGCAGCTAACAAGGCCAATGCGATTTTAGGCTGCATCAATAGAAGTATAGTGTCTAGATCAAGGGAAGTAATAGTGCCACTGTATTCTGCTTTGGTCAGGCCCCACCTGGAATATTCTGTGTCCTATTCTATGAAACAGCAGAAAACAAGCTTGCTCCATCCTCAATGTGATACCCTTCAAATATGTAAACAGGGCTATCATAGCACCTCTTAACCATCTCTTCTCCAGGCTAAACATACCCAGCGCCCTAAGTCTTTCCTCATAAGCAATGGTTTCCAGACCCTTCACCATTTTGGTGGCTCTCCTCAGGATATACTTCAACTTGTCAACATCCTTTTTGAATTGTGGTACCCAAAAGTGGGCACAGTATTCCAGGTGGGGCCTGACCAAAGCAGAATAGAATTCTGTGCTTCCTATTTAAAAGCTTTTGCCATCTTGACCACACTCTAATGTTAGTTGGCCACACATGTCTTAGTTTTCATATGTAAAATTTTGGAGGGTATGTTTTCCAATAGAATCACAGAGGTCCAAAACACACTGCAACACACTGCAGAAATAATCCAGTTCAATACTGCTTTAACTGCCCTGGCTCAGTGCTAGCAAATTCTGGGGAATTAAATTTTGTTAGACAATTAGCCTTCTCTGTCAGAGCACTCTGGTGCTACAATAAACTACAGTCGCCAGGATTCCTTAGCACTGAGCCAGGGCTGTTAAAGCGTTCTCAAATGAGATTATTTCTGCAGTGTGTTTTGCACCACAGTTGGTTTCAGTTACTCAACTTCAGTTATCTTCTGTTAAAAGGAAACACAGGAGGGAAAGATCTCTCATAAAGATCTTGGGGAATTGAGTGTAAGAAGAGCAATCTCAATTAATGTAACATAGATTTAAACCAAGATATCTCCATTTATGTTTCCAAAAGAAGGGAAGGGGGTAGGGAAAATCAACCTGGCACAGTCCAGCCAAAGCTAATTTTAGGTCTCATTTTCCCCACAGCAATGGGGAAATGTACTTAGTACTCATAAATCAATGGTATGTTAACATGCTCAACCCTATCTATGACAAACCTGTGCATAATGATTCAGAAAATGGCTTTTTAAACATTAATGATTCAATGAACAGAATGGTACAAGTTGCTTTATATGTTGGCTAGTATTTTCATGAATGTTTGATATGAAATGAAAGGAGAGAGATTATATGAGTAACATCCATTTGCCTTTGCTTCTGGCATTTGTTCTTAATAAATATGATGTGTGAGATAGATCCTACCACAGAAATTGGTCCATTTAAAAAGCATTTTGTTTATTTCTTTTGCCCAGAGCTCAGAAAAGTTACTTTGTTGAACTATAGATATTCAACTAAAAGCGCCCATGCTGAATGGGGAATTTGTAGTACTTAAAAAGGTAACATATCTAAGTATAAATTATGCCCTCGGGACTCTGAGACATTGCCTTTCAGCTCAGACAGGTGACTGAACCCATACTCCAGTTAGAAATGCCAGCAAGTTGTCTGCTCAGAGCAGAAGTCAATACTCTTAATCTCCCAGGGACTACTGAGGATTCTCTCATTCAACCAGATTCTTCCTACCAATTTCCTCTCCTATCATATCAGGTACACTTCAGGCCAAGTTTCGCAGTTTAGGCTGAGTTCTACAGAGACCCATGTTAGTCTACTACAGTGACAACAACAACACATATATTGTGGCATACACTTTTATAGAATACAGTAGAATCCATTTCATCACTTTGTTCAATAATAGGTTTAGAGCAATGAAGCCTGTCATTCCACTTTAGCACACCTCCATAGGTCCCACATACTATTGAACAAAGGCAACAGGTCTATTTATCAGCAAAAAATACCTATGCAAAGGAGGAAAACATTCATTTAAACCCTACTATTAATCTCTGCAAAGCCTTTAAATGTTCCTATGTCTGCTATGATGCCAGAATCAGGCAACAGATCTAACACTGGTGCGTTACAGACTGCTGCTTTGCGGCGGTCTGCCAGCGCTGCTGTTTGCTCCACAAGGGAGCCGCAGCAGCCAAACCGCGCGACTTCCGCACGGAGTAAAAAAGAAGCTCCAAAATGGAGCTTCTTCCTGCGGCGCAGTTATGACGCTGCGAGGTGCCAATGGTGTACTCGCGACATCATAAGTGCCGCACGACATGCGGATGCACAGCGTCCGCTACATCAATATGGCGGCGGCCGTGTGGAACGGCCACCACCATATGGTACGTATTCCCTACGTACTAGGGTTAGGGGGGTGCAGAAGCACCGCCCCTTCCTAACCCTAGTATGTAGTGAATATGTACAAAATGGCGGTTTGTAACCCGCCACTGATAAGAGTATGAACAGACTCCCCCTTTTACCCTCTTAAAAAATCTAGTATATCCTGTTGAAACAGTCCTCATTCCTTCCATTTTTACTGATATTCCTCTGCACTAACAACTTAAATTGGGGGATTCATGGTTCTTGGGTGGCCAGATTTGACACTGGGGCTGCTAGTTGCTGGCTGTGATTATGGGCATGCTGTTGAAGAAGCCCCATCAGAATGGCTTCCAAAGAACTGAAGAAACATTTGAGAAATAATTATCTTCTGAAAAGGTTCTTAGAGTTCTTCACTGTAACTATTTGTGAAAAGAGAGTATACATTTTTAAAGTGGCGTGTGTGTTTTCAAAGAAAAAGAGAAGCTAGATACTGTAGTTTTCTCAGACTTTGAAAGTCAGTTTTGTTTGGCAGAGGTAGCAAATATTAAACCACCTCCAATTTGCTCACCATGATGTGTATATAATTTAGTTATTGCTTGCAGCTACCCACTGAGCTGGAGAACACAGAAACCATACTTATGTATATAATGAAGGATGCTTTCTTCATATTTCTCTTGCATGTTTTCTTCTCCAGTGGGGCAAAGCCCACAATTGTTGTGATTTTGCAGGAGGAGATGTTTGTTTTCTCATTATTCTTTTTCCGCTCAGAAAGACTATCGATGTATTTATGCATATGAAAGGGTGAAGACAGAAGAACCATGATGAAATAATGTATGCATGTAACCAAGTTCAAACCTCCATCAAAACTGCACAACTATTTTATACTGTGTTTGTACCATTGTTGCACCATATATATACAAATACATAGACAAAGAGAGAAACAAAGAAAGAGGAGGGAAACATACACACAAAATAGAAAGGGAGTTGATGGTTCCAATGTGATTTTAGTACCATTGCAACAGTAGTTCAGAAATGAGTAACCGTTCTGCTGATTTATTGTGAACCAAAGCACAATTGCTGCATTGCCACCAAGCTCAAATGTCATAAGTAAAGCCCCCCCCCCCCTTTACTTAATTCTACTTGGTCATTTCTTACAACAGCCTTTATAAAAGCCAAACACAGATCTTTGACACTGGCCTGAAAAATATATGGTGCACCATGAATTAAGCCAGACTTAGATCTGTCTAGTCCAACATTCTGTTGCTCCTAGGGTCACCAAACAGATGCATCGAGAGCATGAGGATTACATTCCTTAGGTGATTGTCCATCCAGAGCCTGGAATGTTACTTTTTAAAGGGAAGTAGTGACTTTATTCCTTTTTCTGACCACCCAACATGTATTTACTTATCCCTGTTATTTCAGTCCAGAAAGACAGCTGAAGCTGGAAGTTGCTGCTAATTAGTTCCGATTGTGCCATTGGGAAATACAAGAAAATGGTCTGTTGTCCCCCACATGGCCAATTCAGATTTTGCACCTTGGAAATTTAGAGGAAAGACATTGCAAAGCATGCCTTCCCAGCTGTAGGACAGGGTAGAACCCATATAACCCTTTCTTTTCCCCTTCCCATTACTTAGTGCATACACCCCATGATGATTACCAGGCAAACAATTCCTTTCCATTACTCTAAAAAGCACCACAACCCCATCACCATGTATAAGGGGGAGAGCTGGACAGTTTAAAAAGCTAATAGGAAGAAAATCAATTGTTTTAAAATGTGGTGCTGGAGAATACCGCAGACTGCCTAGAAGACAAACAAATGAGTCCTAGAACAGATCAAGTTCCAACTCTGGAAGCCAAGCGACTAAATTGAGGCTTTCATATTTTGGCCACATAATGAGGAAAAATGAATCATTAGAAAAGGTAATGATGCTAGGAAAGGTGGAAATCAGCAGGAAGAGAGGAAGACTGCATGCTGAGTGGATAGACTCAGTCAGGGAAGTCACGGGCCTGAGTCTGCAAGCTCTGAGCAGAAAGGCTGAGGACAGGTGTCTTGGAAATGTCTCATCCACAGGGTTGCCATGAGTTGAGGTGGACATGAGGACAGATAATAACAACAACAATCTCTAAAAAGCAAAGGACTGGAGGCATACTCATCACACATAGAAAACTAACTCTATTCACTTCATGCATCAGAGGAAGTACGCCAACTATATAAAAACTTATGCTACAACTCCTTTTGCAGTTAGTCTCAAAGATGCCACAAGATTCCTTTGCATACTGATATTCCAGACCAACATGGTTATGTCACTAAATTCATTCCAGGTTGTTGCACTGGTTATCAAGCTGCCCTTTCCCCATTTGAAAATGCATCTCAGGTCACTCCTTTTAATTCAGATTAAAACCCCAAGAAGATTTGCTGTCCCACTAGCACCATTGCTATCATCACACAAGCCTATTTGTAATTACTTAACTGCATATGCATAATATCCAGTTAATCCAAAGACTGAGTATGTGATTTCTGGACTACAGCTCCTAGAATGCCTAGCCAACATGGGCACTGATCATGTTGGCTGGAGGATTCTGAGAGTTATAGTCCAAAACCAGAAGCTTTTTTTTATTCTCTGGGTATGTCATTCTTTGGGTAAGGATTCTTAATTTTTTAAAAAATAGGATAATTGTGGAAAGAGCTGTAACCAAATATACTCATAATTCTCTACTTTTTGATTGATTGATTGAAATTTTATTTATATACCGCCGTTCCTATGATCACGGCGGTTTACAAAACAAAATGAAAATACGATACAGTACAGATTACCGATATAATACAATACAGATCACAGATTAAAAATCAAAATCCCGCCTTCCCTTACGATACAACTCCACTCTCCTACCGCTATATCTCCCCTTGCCCTACAGTACTCCAATGGGAGCCCCTCTTAACACAGCCGCACCTCCCTCTCCCTCACCAAGCCAATTACAAACCATGTCCAACAAACTCCTGACAATACTAGCTACACCCCTCTCCTCAATCTCCCTCCCTCCAGAAAGTCCACAACGGCAGCACCAGACAATTGTCCTTGGCACTCCTCCCTGATGGTATAGGGGCGTGAGCGGAGAGCTCTGCAGGGGAACTGGCGAGCCGGCTTAAAGAGGCCGGTCCCACGGACCCTCCCCTTGAGCAATGCCGCTCCAGCGGCAAAACAGAGTCCTCTGGGCTGCTCCTGCCCAGGTGGAAAACGGGCAGGCGGCGTCCTCTTCGGGGGAGCCGGCGAGCCAGCTTTATGGAGGCTGCTCTCACCGGCCCCTCCCCCTGGAGAAACGCCGCTCCGGCGGCAAGGAAGAGTCTCTCTGGGCCGCTCCTGCCCAGGTGGAAAGCAGGCGGGCGGGCAGTTAGGGAGGGAGGAGCCTCTTTCTTCAGGCTAGCCCCTGATGGTACTGGGCCAGCCTTCTCTCTCCCTCAGAGGCCGAACGATAACAGTTTATTTATTACTTTATTATCTCCTGTTGAGTTAAATGATTACAAAGTAAACTGAGGACAAAAGGAGAATGTGATAGAAGGAGAAAGAAACTGGACCATTTGAAAGCAGCTGAACAAGTGAAGTGACAGAGGATAATTGGGAATGTTCCCAACATATCAGGACAGTTGAGGAATATGGGAATTCAGGTCAACGAATAAGCCTCTACAGATTATCCAGAGGGAAAAGAAATACACTAGTAAAGTTTTCTCTCAGACCAGCCACAGATATTTTGCTGCCTTAAGTGAATGACTAAATGGCACCCATTCTTTCATTCCATGGATGGAACTGACTGGGCTACTTTGTGAAATTGGCAAGGTAATAGCATCATGTACCACACTGGAGGCCAGTGCTTCACTAGAAAAAGATGTAAATACTAAATACCTATGGATTCCAAAGTTGTTCACAGACCATTGGTCTTTAGCTCTTTTACCCTTTTAGAAAAAATCCATTTCATATACATCCACCAGTTATCACCTCTTTCATTCATTAGCTACATTCCATTTACTGAAGGTCACGGAAGTTGTCATTGAGACTCCTGTTTAGAAGAGTTATGCCATTTATCTTATTTTCCCCCTTCTTATCACCTCTCTGTTTCTTTTGTTCTTGTACAGCACAGTTAAATGTCATGGATGAGACAAAGTTTAATGCAACTCCAAGCAGCTGTTGCTTGTAGGGTAATTAGCTGTGATCTGCAATGCCATTTTATGACAGGAGAGCTTTCAAATCTTTGTTTCACACACTCTTTTAGCCAGAAGGAACTCTCCTGGTCTCAGCCCTTATCCCTCCAGGATTCATGTTTCACCCAAAGCATTGTGTCTCCTACATTCCTGATCGGAATGGCTGCCTTGTGTCAGCTTTGTGGGCAGATAGCTTGAAATGTACAGGAATAAGTTCCCCCACTCTGCCTTCCTCCCCAAATATGGTGTTCTACTGATATCAGAACCATACCTTGTGGTCTTTTGAGAGCCTGCCAGAATGTCTTGCCCATCCTTTTAAATAAACACTGCACTAGCTTAGCAGTTCATGGTAGAAGAGAAAATATAGCCCATGGGTAAGGCATACATTATTATTATTATTATTAACCTTTATTTATAAAGCGCTGTAAATACAGGTTACATTTTTCTGCCTGAAGAAAAAAAAGAAGAGGGTGCATCTTTCATTCCGTGTACAGAAGCCTTCTTGACTACTGGTGGGTCATTGTTTAGTCCTGGCAAGAGGAAACCATCTTTTATCTTACCTGAAATCATAGACTGGCTTACAGTACAGGTGGGCAACCCTTGGCCAATGGCCACAAATTGTCACCATTGTCAATGTGTGTGCCCTCAAAGTATCTTAGGATGAAATGAGTGAGTAGTGTCCTCTTTATGAAGGGAAATGATAGACACTGTAAGGAAATCATGCTAGCATGGACCTTAATTACTTAGAAAGCAATTACCAAAAGTCCAAATGAAAAAAACAACCAAATTCTTTTACTGCCTTCCCATGCAAGAGTTAACACTTCTTACTGAATGCACTAAACCATTTGTGGATATTGGTGCTGCCTGTCTACTGATCAGTTTGCTTTATCATATAGGACCACTCCCATGTCAGCACAGCAGTGAATCTACTGTGGCTTTTAAGAGAATTGGGGGGGGGGGCTTTTAAAGGTACTGTCCAAAGTGCTGGGCCTGTTTGAGGGACAGAGTTCAGCACCTCGGATAGCTTCTTGATTTGATTAATCTTGGAATAAGTTAACTATTCAACTGACCTGGGACCCACCAACCACTGTCCTGGGAACCCACACTCTTTTCAAAAGGAAAGGAAAAAGGAATGGGAGTGCTGGAGTTGTCATTGCTGCTGTTGCTACTACAGCACTGTTTCATAAGCAAACAGCAGTGACTTTAAGTAATGATGGGAATAGTCAAGCTTTTTGGTCCAATGTCTGCAGAGCACATGAAAGCCACCTTCTGGTTTCCCTAGGCTGATACAGCTGGCTGACAACTACCCTAGACTCTCATTGGAGTTCAATAATGGAGTATATACAGAGAGAGAGAGAGTTCCAGCATCAACTGATTTCCTCAAAATTACTCTTCCACATAACAGGACATCCTTTGTGCTTGGTTGCCTAGCTGCTTGCTTCCTTAGAACCAATAAACACAGGGATTCATACCTGGGGGGCCTTAAAAATTCTGGTTGCATCTGTGTCTATGGGATTTTATGCTTTTCCTAGGAACCCCTATGTGCAATAATGAGGGACGGATCCTTTATGCCAGTGTGTCTTGAAAGAGACAGTCACAGTATGGACAGTGTTCACTTCATCAGGTTTGTCTTTCCTCACTCCTCCCTAATGTCTTTGTGTGTGTGTGCAGAAAATCAGCCATAATGAAGAGGATAAAAAGAGTCAGTTGGAGGAAGCAACTCATACAACCTGGGTAGGTAATATGAAACCTAACCTGACTGATCCCTCACCCTGCTCAAATGGACATGTGCCAACTTTTGAAGTTCTCCCACCTTTTGGCTCTTAGCATAGCCTGCTGAAACATAGAAAGAGAGCCTCATTTCAAATAGCCCCATGTGTTTCCAAGTTAATTAGGCCATTTGACAAAGGAGATGCTGCATGTTCATTCCCATTTAATTGGAGATGAAAGATTCCAACTCTACCTGAACTGGTCTGTGCTTCTCAGCTGGATTCAAGTTCGGGGGCAGATCTGATAATGTTGTACCAGTAATGAAGCCCTACTGACCTCTTTTCCCTCGATGGCACAAAGAAGTTATGGGCAGAAATGGGATTTTTCCCCCCTGTCAAATAGGAAGTTTAACTGTTTTACTAGTAAGCAAACCCCACTGAATTCAGTGGTACTATTTTCTGAGTAAACATGCTTGCTCTATATCTTCTAGAAGTAATATTGAGATGGAAGTATTAAACCTATCGCATCCTGCCACTACATAGGCATCATCCGTTCAGTTCTGGGTACCTCATTTTTAGAAGTATATAGGCACGCTGGAGTGGGTTCAGACAAGGGCAACAAGGATGGTAAGTGGTATAAGTAACAAAATGTATGAGGAAAGGTTGAGGGATTTAAGCATGTTCAGTCTCGTGAATAACAGACTGAGAGAGTGAAATGACTTAAAATATCTAAAGAGCTGTCATGGAAGAAGGCTGGAAGTTTGTTCTCTGCTACCCCAAAGAGTAGGACCAGGTCTAACGGTTTAAGTTACAAGAGGGTAAATTTTGACTGAATGTTAGAAGGAACTTCTTGGTAATAAGAATGGAAGTGATTGCCTAGGTAGGTGGTGGAATCTCTTTCTCTGGGTGTCTTCAAAAAGTGATTGGACAGCTAGCTGGTAGGGATGCTCTAGCTGAATTTTCTGCATTAAGCAGTGTGTTGGACTCCATGGCTTGTGAGACTCCTTTCAGGTCTACAATTCACTCATTCTGTGCTCTTTGATGGCAGTTAATGCTGCTGAATGCAGTGTAATTAGTTCTGATGCACAAAAATGGGCCATAAGTCTATGGTCCTGTGTATACTTCATTGGAACAAAATTTCATTGAAATCAGTCAGAATGACATTGTGATTGTACTTACTTGGAAATAAATTCCATTGAAATCAGTCAGAATTACTTAGTGATCATTATTAAGATTTAGGCTGTTAAGTAGCTTACAGGTGAGCTTTGCGACCCAGCTCCTCATGGCTGCTCACCATGTGCAGAGAGCTGACAGACATCCCTCCTTCCGTGGACAGTAGTAATGGAATAATAGAATTTTACTTTCCTAATTAGTCTTGGCTTCTTCTATAAAATATCTGTCTGTAATGATAATGACAGTAAGTTGTCATATCATCTTATGTATAAATTCCAGATAGAGTTGCCAGGCCAACATTCAAAGTTTCCCTCATAACCTTTAATTATACTGCTGAATTGGGGGAGTGAGTTGCTATATTTCTTCAGTCTAACTCTCTGTCTCCTCCAGTCTCTTTGTCCTCCAACTACATCCCAATCCTCTAACTACATCCCACTTGGGGCCCTTTCACACCATACACATATAATGCTATAATTCTACTTTAACTGGGATGTGTAGCTTAGGGAGAGATATTTAGAATTCCCAGTCCTAATTCTTCCCCAAACTACAAACTCCAGGATTCATAGAATACAGCCATGGCCATTAAAGGGGAATCAGATTGATAATAATTGTCTGAAGTGGCGCATAGCTAAGAAATGTGAGTTACAACAAACTTGTCCACCCTGTCAGGGGACAAAAAGGAAACCCACAACACAATGTTGAAGTCTGTGGAGTGTTTCTGTTCAGGGTTCCAGACAACCAGCCATGCCCTTCTCCTGAGTCCTTTCATACAACTATAGCCATGGTTTATTGCCATGGCTGCATTCTTTGGAATTCTGGATTTTGTAATTTGGTGAGGTTCTAGAACTCTCTCTGGCCAAGAATTCTAAATATACCTCCCTAAATTGCAAATCCCAGGATTTCATAGAATGGAGCCATGACACTTAAACTGGGATCAGTTCCTTGGACTTCTGCTCACTGCAGCAATTGTGGGACAGAAATAGATTATAAATAGATCACAATGAGATGGGTTGGAGGCAGTCAGGGGAACCTGTAAGTTGAGGCATTAGGTAATTTTCTACTTCAAGCCATATTTTCACTGTTACTTTGGATAACAGAACATTTAAAAACATGTATCCTCCTAATTTCTACATTAAGTCATATAGTCCCTTCCTCCATTATCTCAGAACTCTACCATCTCATTCTGGTAGATCCAGCCTCTGTCGCATAAGGTCATCTTCCTGAACCAAAAGGTAACCTCCTAAGCCACCAGACAAAGCCTTTAGCATTCTGGTATGCCATTGGTATGGTAATGGGATAGTTGAGGCTAGGTGGAAAATCTTGTGTTCCCTCCTGATCTCAGCATGAGGTGATCTCATGGTGAGATAAATGTAGCCCTGTCAACCTACCTTCAATCAAATGTCTCTGGGCAAGAAACCCCAGTTCTGTCTCTGAGTCAAGTTTACCAAAGACAGCGGGATGCTTTCACATGAAACATGCTGGCAGGAGCTTCAAAAGGCTATGAGTTGTAGGCAATGAAAGAAAAAGAAGGCAGGTCAATGAGAAGGTTTAAACATTTCCTTCAAGTGATATTGGCAAGCAGTTTAGATAGCTACATGCTTCAGAGTTGCTCCCTCCTTGGGTAACATTCTCAATCTATCTCCCCCACCCCCCACAGATGGAAAGAAATGAGCATGATTGATGTTGTTTTACAAAGGCTGACACATAAGGTGCTGAGTGTCAATTCTTAGACAGAGAAAGTTATTTTACTCTGAAAGAAACATGTCAATAGAGCTCCAGGAGGTATCCATACTAGGGAGGTTAGAAAACCTCCTATCATTGACCAAATGTCCATTATTGACCAAATGTTTGTTGCTCGTTGTCACACATGTTCATTAGAGATCATTGCCTTTGAGGAATCACATGGTCAGCTAGTGATATTGTTACCCAAAATGCTGGAGCCCTGGGATGGCACCCACAAATTTATACCAGTTCCAAATCACATTGAACTCCAGAGGCAAATCCAAATAGGTTTTGTAGTTTTATTAAGAAAATCATCAATACACACACAAACAGTTAAAACATGACTTTTTACTAAACTCTTTGGGAGGCTTAAACTGTCTTTTCCAAAATGTTCATGGTTTTAACCTGTTTTAATTTTGTGAGCTGTACTTCTACAATGTGTTTTTAGTCTGATTGAACTATTTTAATATTTTTAGTGCTGCTTTGTTTTAAGCTGTTCAGACTGGATTTACATGGATGCTGCTTATGAGATCCCATGCTATAGGGTGAGATATAAATATTTTACTCAATTAAAAATTTGCATTGGAGACAGAGGAGATTTCCTTTCCTTTTCCTCCCTATCTGAACAGTCACTTCCTTTAAAATGCCCTCAGGAACAGGAGCATAACCCAGTTAAAGTCTACAAAACTTTGGAGTGATTTGACTTTTCTGGAATGCTAATATTCTGCTATAAAATTGGCCCATGATCAATTTAATAGACTACTTTAAATTAATATGTCCCTTTTTATTCTCCAAAGCACCACACTGATGGAAGGAGAGGGAAGAGAGCAGCAGAAGTTCAGTTCCACCTGCAGCTTGAGTAGGAAACCCATCCTTGTTTGCAGGCAAACCTTCAGGATGCCTGGCTCACCCTTAAGGCATAGTGAGGCAATTGCCTCAGGTGTCAAACAATTCTTCACGGTTGGAAGATAGAGATGTGACCTGTAGTGCATTCAGACAGTTAACACTGGTGTGCCAGGTGCACCCATTCCTAACATGAGAGGATGGGATGGCTATAGTATAGGGTTAATGAGTTTTTGAATGTTGATGAATTCAGTCACCTGCATTACTATTTCAGGTTCTTGTGAAATTAATTTTGCCATTCTTCCTGCTTGCTTTCTACCTTATCAGCCTGTGCATTAATGCATTTGGTTTCAGATGCCTTCTTTTCCTCACCAGGGAGAAAAAGATGGCTACCATTTGGCTAAAATGAAATTATGTACATTTATATGTATGAGTATATCTGAATATATTTCAAATTTGACATTTATATGTACAGATATGCCTGAGTCTCTTTCAAATTAAAGACTGAAACATGTGGAATAAATATAGAGCGGTATTAAATATTTAGCTTCCAAGCACATCATCAAAGTAGCTTTTCCTGATATTACATTCTTGTGCCCTTGTACGTTACATGCAGTCAAGAAGAAATATCCATCATAGAACAACCAAATATTGTTTCAGAACAACAGTAACTTTGACCCAGGGGATTCAGGACAAGACTGACATGAAATGTACATTAGTTCCCACTGCTCTGTTCCCATTAATGCTTTTGCCATCCTGTTGCTGAACCCTTGGGTTGAGTGATATGTTCACAATCCTGTTAAGTCTGTATATACACTGCCATTAATGCAAGTCTCTAAATTTTTTATGGCCATAGATATTTGGTAAAAAAAAAAAAAGCAGAAGGAACTGGAAACATCCAATAAACTGTGTGCAGAAGTGAGAGACTGAGCCTCAGTTCATATTTTAAAGAAGGTATTATTCCACAGACAGCTAGCATGGTGCAGTGGTTTATGGGATGGACCTTGACTCCAGAAGACTGGGTTTCAAATCGCCACCTGGACAAGGAAACCCATTAGGTGACCTTGGCTAAGTGACTCTATCTCTCTCAGGCTCACACACACACCCTGAAAAAAGCTTGCCAAGAAATCCCCATGACAGGCCAGCCTTATGGTTGCCATAAGTCAGAAACAACTTGAAGCCAACCACCACAACAAGAGATTATTCCACAAATTAGCCCAACACCTTCATGAAACATTTGCAGGACCTTTTTTTTTTTTTTTTTTTTTGGATGGATGGATGGATGGATGGATGGATGGAAGAAAGCAACAAATATATTTCTTTGCCAGATAATATTGAGCTAATTTGTGGAATAAAATGTAAGTATGCATCCCAAGACTTGGTGTCTCTCTTTCACACATTTTGGCACCATAAAGCATGGACTCTGACCTACAGAGGATGCAAAGAATCTGAGATCTTATGGATTTTATTTTTTTAAAAAAAAAATAGAATGAAAAGAGAGAACATTTTTGTTTCATGTTTTCCTAGAACCTCCTATCCCCAGCAATATCCAGAGAACTAAAGTCCTGTCTAACATTAACAATGCATTTATTAGCAAGGCACAGAATTATGTGGGCATCCTATGCATGTGCAAGTTCCACAATGGAAGCTATTGGATGTTTTTGTCTGATGTGGAACATCCATGTTCATTTCAAGGTTGTGGAAACAGAGCTGTGTATACTGTAAAAAGGAGCACAATTACATCACATAATACTTTGATGCAGGTAACCAGATCCACAGGACACCATCACTGTGGCGTGGCTGCTGTGGCTGAGGCAGATTCATTTCTAAGGTGATAGAAATCATAGACCAAATGAACCAAAAAGACATATTTTGCACCTCTTTAACACTTGAAATCATAGAATTTTCATGCTGGAAGGGACCACAAGGGCTATCTAAGTCAGCAGGAGTACACAATTACAACACTCCCCCAAAAATGCTCATCCAACCTCTTTTCAAAGACTCCAGAACCATATTGGCTCACAACAATTTTGTTATCTATGTGGTTCAGTACAAATGTCCAAAGGGTTATGTGGTGAAAACAACCAGGCCTCTTAAGAAATGTACAAAGATATACCTTTGTACTATAAGGAACAACAAAACAGGTGTTCCATTTAGTGAGTAACTTTTTAGAGCAATACCATTCTGCAACAGCCTTTGGATTTGGGGGAATGGTGAAGATGACTAATACTGATAAGAGTGTTAGATGAGAGTGTTCTGCTGAAAAAGGAAGTGGGTTTTAAAATTAAAATCTTTGGTTCCAATGGGCCTAAATGAACAAATTAACTCTCTTTCACTCCTATAAAAGCTTTCAGAGTTTTCAGAGTTGATTTTCCTCTAACCAAGATCCATCTATGTTCCCTGGAAGGTTATCTATATTTTTTCCACCATCTGTTCATCAGATATGTTTAAAATGCAGCCTTTTTTCACAGGTTTTCATTCTACTAGTAAATGGTTTTGAATTCCTAGCTAAGAAACATCTGCAGCTGAAATTCTACATAGGGCATAAGCAATATGAAATCTTACAGTTGGCCCTCCTTATACGCGGATTTGCCATGCGCGGATTTGAGCATACGCGCATGGCAAATCTGGAAGTTGTCCCCAATGGCGGCGCGTGTGACACGCGTGCCGCCAGTGAGACAACTCCTCCCTCTCCTCATCCCCAATTCTTTACTTCCCCATCCAACATCCCTTCCTCCTCCTTAGTTACTTACCTTTTCCTCCTTGTGCCCCCCGCCCCGCTCGCTGCTTTCCTCGCCGCCGCTGCCGCCTCATCCATAGCAGGGGGAAGGCCGGGTGGGGGTGTTGGAGGCCAAGAAAGCCTCCATCCTCCCCCAGCCCTCTGTTGCAGCGGCGGCGGACCAGCGCAGAGGCCTCTTTTTCTCCTCTCCCCGCCGCTAGTCACTTCACTCTCGCGCCAGCACCTCTGTGCAAGGGCCGGTTGGTGGCTGGAGGCCTCTTGGCCTCCAGTCCGCCACTCGGCCCCTGCATCAGGTTGCTGCGTTGGCGGCGAAGAGGAGGCCGAAGAGGCCCCAGGTGCTCGTTCCTCCTCCTCCTCTCTCGCTGTACATTGCTGGGGGAAAGACAAGATCGCTCCTCAGGAGCGCACCACCCCCCGGCCTTTCCCCCGCAGCGGTGGCGGTGGAAAGGAGGCCTCTGGCGCGGTCCTCCAGCACCAGAGCCTCCTCTCCGCAGCTACAAATCCAGGGGAAAGGCCGGGTGCTTGCTCCGGATACCCCAGGCAGCAGCTCCGCCTTTCCCCCGGCAATGCAGCAGGAGAAGAGGAGGAGGAGGACGAGTGCCTGGGGCCTCTTCGGCCTCCCTTCGCCGCCAGTGCCAGCACCCTCGATGCAGGGGCCGAGTGGCGGACTGGAGGCCAAAAAGCCTCCAGCCCACCCCCCGCCCTTGCACAGAGGTGCCGCGCAGTGACGGCGGCGGCGGAGAGGAGGCCGAAAGGCCTCTGCCACTGGTCCTCCGCTGTGCCAAGCCGCCACAAAAGGCCAGTGCAGGCTGGAGCTTCTTGGCCTCCAAAACCCCACCCGGCCTTCCCCCGCTACGGCCGAGGTGGCGGCGGCGGTGGGAGCAAGCAACGTGTGCACCGAGGAGGAAAAGGTAAGTAAACTAAGGAGTGAGGGAGGTAGGGAGGGAGGGAGGGAGGGAGGGAGGGAAGGAAGGAAAGAGTTGCGGGAGGGAGGAAGTTGTTCCCCAATGGCGGCGTGCGTGCATGCGCGCTGCCATTGGGGATAACGGGACTTGAGCATATGCGGATTTTGGTATATTGGGGGGTCTGGAAACGGATCCCCCGTGTATACCAAGGACGACTGTACAAAAATGATTTTAATGTAATATTTAAGTATACTAGATGAATCATTTGTGTGTTGTCCTTTATGCTTTTGCATATACACCCTGAAGACCTAAAAGCATCCTAAAGCTGAAATGTGCTGGCTTTCAGCTATGGAGATCATCTTCCAGCAACTAACTGAGTATATGCCTTGTTCACTTCTGGATTTTAGTTGTTGTTTTCTCTGTGGTGCATATGCACATTTTCCCCATATGCCTTTATTTTCTATTGCACAAAGGATTCATTAGTTCATGGCTGCCTAAATGGAGTTCCACAAAGGTTCCATATTTCAACAGTGATTGCACATTTTTTGGATGGCACATAACTCTCTTCGCCAGTGTCTCTGGTGTACCCAGTGTATTTTCATATGGGATTTTGGAAACAGTAAGTGTTTTTTCTCTGTTTTACAATAAGCAAGCATATGCAAATTCACAACCAGTGGCACAATGTTGTTTTCAGCAGAAAGGTGATCATGCACAATCACCAATAATTACATGAATGTAGATTTTCACTACACAAACACAACCTCATAACAATAACAATAATAAAATAATTTATATCCCCGCCTCTTCACGCTTTGAGAATCAAGGCGGTAACAGCAAAGTGAATAATACAATATACAACAATAAAAAACAACAAGCCCCACAAGACCCCAACCCACCCCTCCCCTCCCAACTATAAAATTAAACAGTAAAAAATGTTTAAAAGGTACATAAAAATACATCAAAGTTTAAAAAAAATCACAATAAGAAAAATAATAAAGGAGGGGGATTCAATTGGTTCTTGACATTATCAATCGGGAAGGCCTACCGGAAGGGAAAGTTTTTTGGTCACCTTTTTAAAAAAGCCTCGAGTCAGGATAATGGCGAATCTTCCACAGGTCATTCCAAGTTTTTGGAGCGATTACAGAAAAGACCCAGGAGTCACTGCCAGTCCTGGTCTTTCTAGACTGTAAGAGGTTTTTCCCGGAAGATCGGAGTGTACGAAGGATTGTATGGGAGAGGCGTTTCCTTCAAGTAGACTGGGCCCAGGCCATGTAGGGCTTTATAGTGATAACCAACACCTTGTACTGTGCTCACTGTGCTTCGAACTAATAATCCAGCCAATGTAGTGATTTTAAAATAGGTGTAATATGGTCGACTTGATTTTTCTGGCGACCAGTCTGGCGGCCATATTTTGCATCAATGGAGCTTCCAGACGTGGCACAAAAGTTTGCCCCATGTAGAAGCGCATTGCAGAAATCAAGGCAAGAGGTTACCAGAGCAGGTACGACGTTTCTAGTTCCCGCTGCTCCAGGTAGGACGCAATTGGCGTTGGCACTCCTGGCTGTTGCATCAACGAGAAGACAGTTGAAGCGACGAATCCAGGAGCACTCTCAACTGCGACGCAGTCTTTTCAGGGAAGTGTAACCCCACCTAGAACGGCGAACTTACGCCACCAACGGATTGGGGTTACCTATCATAGTAACACTCCGTTTTAATTTGGATTCAGCAAAGTCTATTTTCCCTCATCCAACTATTACCGACTTCAGGCAATCATTCAGGGGGGAGATGCCTCCTTGGTCATGACACAGTCCAGACATAGAGAAGAAAATTTGGGGTCATCGGCGGTTACAGACAGGCAAAAAGGGATTGTACTCATGACGTCAGAAGGAAGCCTTCAGACGGGCTTTACCTGAATGCCGTCATGAACACGCCCCCCACACCCCCAAGCGGAAGAAGCGCATTAAAAAGGTGCTGCTTTTTTTTTTCCGCTTCTTTCCTGTGATGCGTACCTCGGCAGCTCCGTCGTAAAGCCCCTGACCGATACGTCAGAATTGCTAACCCGCAAATATAGTTGCCGGTTTAAAGCTCCGTGTCAGTCGCTCCCATAATGGGTCGGTTTCCCGGGGACATGCGTGGTTTGGCAGTCAAGCTTTAATTGCACAAACGTCCGCTGCCATGGAGCTGTGGAAGCTGCGGCAAAGCAAGCGGCGGCGCATTTAAAGAAGCCTCGTAACCCTAACCCTAGAGCGCACTTGTGCGAATGCGCGTTCGTAGAAACCGCGGGGAAGTTGTAAGTTTTGCCAGCGGATGTTTTGGTTGTAGAAAGTGAAAAGGGAAAGTTTGGGATTTAAAGTGACCCCCTACACACATTCCTGCACCATTTCCACCTGGGAACGGGCACAGTTTCGCTGCTCCTGCACAGCGTGGTGGCGGCTCCCCTTGCCACCAGGCAGGATGGCTCAGCATCCCCCAGCACCATCACCAGCACCGAAAAAAGGCAGGGGGACGTCTTGGTCTCATACTGAGACGGCTGACCTCATAGCTATAATGGTCCCAGCCAAACTTTTGCAGAAACTGGAGCAGTCCTACCTGAATGCTGACACATAATCGAGAAGAAGAAGCCATGAGAGCTGCTGCACCGGTAACAACCAAATTGCTACGTCCGCTATTTAAATAGTTGCCCATTTAAGCTCCGTGCATAGTGAGTTGGGTTCTTGAACATCGCCGTTTTCAGGTCAGGCTTTAATTGCAACCTCCTTGCCATGCGCTGTGGACTACTGGCACAGCTGCGGCCATTTTTAAGCCCGTACCCCTAACCCTAACCCTAACCCAGAGCAACATGTACGCATGCGCTGCTTGGAAAGTTTGCACTTTAAAGTGCAACCCCTATACACACATTCCTCCTGCATTTTCACCTAACCATAAAAAAACGCTAAAACTGTAAATATGACATATGTACAAAGGAGGTGAGGGGAGATGGCAGGGGGACAGCTGTGGCGCGCATTGCAGATTCAGCAGAGCGTGGGGACCAAGGATAAGCACTCTATGGATGCTGCTGACACTGGCAAGTGCAAGCGGACAAGGGATGCCACACACCAGCTGATCACATCTGGCAGAACCACCATTGTTTTAAAGGCTTGGGGCACTTTAAATGTGCCCATAGGCTTCTGCCAGCCGCTGCTTAGCCCTGCGAAGCTGCGCATTCGCCAGCCGGCAAAGGAAAAAAAAAGAACCCCGGAGCTTGAATGTGCCAAAGACTTTTGATGCCTCTAAACTTGCCCCCCAAAGGCAAAGGGCAACTAGAGAGGGCCTGGGATCAAGGGGCAGGGAGCACTGACAAGGCCTAGTGTCCAATAGATGTCCCATAAAGACATCATTTCGCCTCCAAGGGAATGTGTTCCCCCCCAGCCCTGTCTACTCTATTCTACACCTTCCGTGTTCTCCCCTCCCACCATGCCGGGCTCACTGGTCCCCAAACAGCAATCTCCAAACTCTGTCCTTCCAGGCGTTTGACTTCATCATCCCAGAATCCCCAGCCACCTCCCTGTGGCTGGATTCTGGGAACATGAAGTCCAAACGCCTGGAAGGACAGAGTGGGACATTGCTACCTCACAGCACATCCTGACCTAGCTTTAGACTGCACAGTTGCACCTCATTCACACTCACAAGCCACACTGCCTCATTTGCGCATAATGAAACCAACAAATTTTTTTAAAATAAAGTTTTTATTAACAACAATAAAAACAATAAAATCTTTATTACAACTATTTACAAAGGGAAGGAGGAGGGTGAAGGGGATGGCAGAGGGGCAGGGAAGGGAAGCTGCTCTCAGGGAGGGGAGGAGGCGGTTGGGGCGGGCAGACCGCCAGAGGAGTTCCGGGAGGGTCTCTTCCATGGAGACATCTACTCCGCAGCTTGTCCACTTTCTCTCTCCAGCTCACAACATCCTCTCCGTCGCGGTTTCTCTGTGGGGGAAAAGAAAGAGAATGGTTAGGATCAGCCTGTGCAGCCCATCACCCACTCCCACAGGCAGGGTTCTGGGTGCCCCCCCACTCCCTTCCCTGGTTCACACTCTACACTTACCGGTCTGCCGGGCTTGGAGGACACGATCCCAGGCACTGGCATCCGAGGGCCAAGTGCCCTGGCTCTCCTGGCAGCGGCGCGGCTCGGCCCAGGCTCCTCTTCCGCGGGCGCAACACAACAGCACGAGGACTTCAAGCCCTGCAAAAGAGGAAGGAAAGCCCAAGTTACCATGCTGGCCATGGCAACGAGGGCACAGTGTCATGGGGGCCTGCAGGGCAGCACCCCCACCCCTCACCCTGGGGACCTACCTGCCGCCAGAGGAGCCTGCTCTGGCTGCGGAGGGGGGCACACAGCTGGTCCTGGCTGTGGCCCACCCTCTGGACATCCCGTCCCCCGAGGATGGTGGAGAGGGGGCGACCGTGGCAGGGTGCCCATCCCCCTCCCTCGCCTCCGCCCTCGGTCGCACCGCCTGCAGAAGGGAAGAGGAGGAGGGCATTGGCACCATGCAAAAGAGAGGACAAATAAGTTCAATGGAGAGACAGCCATGCAAACTCTCTTACCTGAGGGACGGCGATCTTCCGGTCTGGGCCGATCTCCCTGATGCCACAGGTCCTTCAGCCGCGGAAGAATGGTGGCTGCCTGTCACCGGGGCGCGCCTCCGAAATCCTCAAAGGTTTCAAAGAAACGCTGCCTTCAAGTTAAACTTCACTCTACATTGGTGGCAGCGTTCTTTGAAACCCTTGGTTTCGGAGGGCATGGAGAGCCTCGAGAAAATGCCCCCGGTTGGGCTTGCTGGTGCTAGCCATCACCCCCCTCGCGGGCTGCCGTGGCATCAAGGGAGTCCAGGAGGATCCCGACCTCATTCGTCTGTCCAAGTAGGCGATTCGGCCCGAGACCCTCCTGCTGCGTGGCTCTGCCATGTTGATCGCCGTCCTGGGGTCTGCAACGTTGCGCACGGGTATATAGGGCACCTGTGGCTCTGGGCCGTTAGGCCAAGGTGGTCCTAGTCTAATGAAAGCTTCAAGGAGCAGTTTGAAATCTTTCCCCCAATAGATGTCCTCTGGTGCCCCATTGATACATTCAAATGGGCCATTAGGAAAGCTTGAATTTGAGGGGATTGATACATTGTCAAAGGGGCAATTGGCAGTTTGGAGCTGATGTATCTTTTTGCCCCAGGAAAACAGGCGCCAGGAGACCTTTTGTGTGTGGTGTGTGTTGTGTGTGTCCCCCTCAGGCACGGGGCAAAACATGCCCACAGCACAGATCAGGAATGATAGGCAGACTCAAACTGTGGATAATGGGATACATTTATTCATGTGCTTATGCATTACAGAACAATGCACGTGTAATCACAGATGATGGCATAGGAGCCATCCTTCAGATTTCTCCTTGTCAGAAAAAAATCTGCCAGGGCATCCTCACAGTCCCCTGCTTTCTCTTCTTCTCTTTCTCTCAAGGGGGTCATGAGCCACTCCGAATGGGGTAGTCCACAGTCAGCCAGTATCAGGGGCCCGATCTCCTGGCCTGTATGTTGATGCTGGGGTTCCCTGGCACATAGATGCCAGCCTCCATGGCCCTCGTAGATGAGAGAAAGTTAAAAGGGGCTTGGGCGTTGGGCGCTTTAAATGTGCAACAGAGAGGCTTTCTGCCTTTTGCCTGCGGCTTAGCACTGCAGCTGCGAAGCTGCGCACATCTCAGGCGGCAAAAGAAAAAAAAAGCCGCGGTTTGGGCCGCCCGTGCGGAAGCTGCCTCTCTTTTTGCAGCGTCCTCCGAGGCGGCGGTTTGGAAGCTCCGGGTCCGAAACGGACCCAGGTGAGGCGTCTTCATTGCCCCCCGTGTGGAACTCCAACACCTGAAGCACGCCCTGGGGCAGGCCGTCTGGAGGCTCCGCATTCAGCGAATACACCTCCAAACGTCTTCCTGCCCGTCTGTAACCCCCGCATCAGTGTATTGATAACACCCCACCCCATGTCTCTGGATGACCTCTCCCAGCGGCTTCATGTAAATGTTAAACACAGCATGGGGACAGAATGGCACCCTGAAGGACGCCAGATGTCATCTCTCTCATAAGCAGCAGCTGTCCCCCAGCATCACCATCTCTGAGAATCTCCGGCCCAAGAGGTTCCCAACTCTCTCAGCCGTTCCAGAAGGATACCATGGTCTATGGTATCAAAGGCTGCTAAGATTACAAGAGCACCAACAGGGCCACACTTCCCCTGTCAATGCACAGACAGGATCATCGACCAAGGCGACCAGGGCAGTCTCCACTCCGTATCCCAACCTGAAGCCAGTTTGAAAGGATCGAGATAATCGGTGTCATCCAAGACTGCTTGGAGCTGGTTTGCAACCGCCCTCTCGATCACCTTATCCAAAAAAGGGAAGAAGAGATACTGGGCGATAATTGTTTTTGTCCAGGAGATCAAGGGAAGGTTTCTTTAAAATGGGTTTCACCACTGCTCTAATTTCAGGCTCGATTGAAAACAACCTTCCCTGAGGGGGGCATTAATTATAGATGTAGCAACTTCAAAGTTGCCTCACATCCCTGGATGGCCAGCCAGATGGACAGGGATCGAGAGGGCAGGTGGCCTTTTTTACCTTACCAACAGCTTGTCCTACGTCATCAGTATCAAGACTGAAATTGATCCAAGATAACCTCATTAACGAGTCACTAGACGCCTTATTGTTGACTCTGTAACTAATGCCGGCATAAATCGGCCCTTATCTGAGAGATTTATCTGCAAATGGTCGTTAAAAGGGTCACAGCAGGCTCGCGAGAATGAAAAAGAGGATTCAAGGTGGAAGGAGTTTGAGTCAACTTCTTAACCACCTTGAATAGCTCTGCTGGATGGGACTTTGCAGATGCAATAGATGCAGAGTAGAAGGACTTCTTTGCTGCAGCTATTGCCACTCGATAGGCTTTGAGAAAAGTCCTATGACGTGTCTTGTCGGATAAATGTCAAGTCTCTGCCAGTGGCGCTCTAGTCATTGTCTGGCCCGCTTCATCCTCTTCTAAGATCTTCAGTGTACCAGAATGTCAATCGGAGCAGGCTGGAAAGGACGCTTGGGAGGATTCTGTCAATAGCTTGGAAAGATCATTATTTCAGGTGGTCACCAAGTTCGACAGAGTCGCCGATGTTGCTTTCCATTAAACACTCTAGGGCTTCTTGGAACCGTTTGGGTTCCATCAGCCTTCAAGGGCGGACCATTCTAATAGGTCCACCATCCCCCGAGAGATTGGGAATAGTCGCCTTCAGTCCAACCTTGACCAGAAATGATCCGCCAGACAGAGTGGAGGTGGAAAGCATTTCCGACCATGAATATTCCTGATCCGTACAAAAGACCACATCGAGGGTATACCATAGGTCATAGTGATCTGGCCAATATTCCATTTGTTCAGCCATCTTGCCTTGACTTCTGTTTCTGTCATAGCTTGGAAAAGTCACTGGCCAGGTTTATGGGAGTTGTCCAAAAACAGTAACCCATTCTCTGAAGATGCAACCACAGATGCTGGTGAAATGTCAGGAATAAACTCTTCTAGAACACGGCACGTAGCCCGAAACACCCCACAAAAAACTATAGTAACCCTGATGCTTATAACAAAATAACATCCAAATCCACAAAACAGTGATATCTTAATTGGAACAACCAAAATGCCAAAAAATATGTATTTGCATGCTTTTGGAGCTCCACTGGCCCTCTTCATCGGGCAAAGTGTTAAAAATAATACAGGAGAAAGAAAAAATATGAAAATGTTAAAGTCACAGGCATACATTTTGTCAAGATGATGTTTTTTGTTTTCTCAGTGAATATAGATGGAGGGATATCAGTGCAGGCAGGCCATTGTCTCCCAGCCATGTAGGCTTTCATAGAATCATAGAGTTGTAAGAGACCGCAAGGGCCATCAGTCCAACCCCTGCCAGGCAGGAAATCACAATCAAAGCATCCCCGATAGATGGCCATCCAGCCTCGTTTAAAGACCCCAAGGAAGGAACTCCACTACACCAAATCCGAGGGAGTTTGTTTCACTGTCAAACAGCCCTTACTGTCAGGAAGTTCTCTAATGTTGAGGTAAAATCTCTTCTCCTTGTAACCTTGCATCCATTGCTCCGGGTCCTAGTCCTTTGGGAGACAAAGAGCCACAAAGTCCAGGAAATAACATTTAAATTCCATTAGCAACACAAAAAGATATTTCTTTTGAGATTCAGGTTGCTGCAACATGTATTTTGTGTATTTTGGTTGGTCAAATAACAGTATCACTGTTTTGTGGATTTTGGATGTTATTATACTTTGCTATATGGCAAAGTATACAAAAGGCTATCTCTGGATATGTTTCCTGGTGCTTATAGTATAGCAACGTTTAGTAGAATATAGCTTCTTTCCTATCTTCCTCACAATAGAATTGAACTTTACAGAAAGTGAGAAAAGAGAGAGGGAGGGAGGGAGGGAGGGAGGGAGGGAGGGAGGGGAAGATTCAAATGGATAGGAGAAAAGTGAGTATGCAAACAGGCCATGGAAAAACTGTATCATTCTATAACCCAGAATGGTCAACGCAGAGTAAAAACTCTGTATGACCCAAACTGCTGACTTAGTGATGCCAACAAATCTCTGCTTACAACATCTAAGGACATATTCTATGAATCTATGCTTCAGGAATATGAACTCCAAACAAGCTACAAAAAGGAACACGATTAAATCAGACATAGCAAAGGAAAATTATACAGGGCAAGAGACAGTGACATGATAATTTCCCTAATAGGGATTCAAATGCCTGGAAATGCAATACAGTTTATTATCATAGCTGGGTTTTTGTTTTCTTGTTCTTGTCCTTGAATTTGTTTTCCTGTTCTTGTTCTCTGGGTTAATGGTGGGTCATAGGATGCACCATTTGAACAATGCAAGGAGATTGCAAGCACCAAACAACTCAGAATTCTCATTATCATCCCTAGTGTGATATCCCTAGAGTTACTTTCACGTCTTTTTGTGCCATTAGATCAAGAGCTGCAAGGTTTAATGTACCTAAGTGGTAAATTTTATCAACTCAATCATTAGTTGATCCATCATAGTGCAGCCATGTAATCAGTATTAACTGGTTTTAATTGAATGGGGTTGTGTTGAGGGTAATCTTGTTTATCTTTGTGAAGTTATCATTATTCTGGTGTGCTAGTTTGCCTTACCCTCCAAAAAGAATCTTTTATACAGAAGTGGACAACTGTCGACATCCAAATATATGGGTATATATATTTGCCTACATTTCCCATCTACCCTTACAAGACCAGCCAGTGGTGAACAATTATGGGAGCTTCCCAAACCAGCTGGAAACTGTGGGACATGGTAGCTCCCATTTCAGTGGAATAATGGCGGGTTACAGACCGCCGCTTTGGGGCAGTCTGCCGCCGCCGCTGCTTGCTCCGTGCAGGAGCCGCAGCAGCCACACCGCGCGGCTCCCGCACGGACCGAAAAAGAAGCTCCAAAATGGAGCTTCTTTAAGCGACGCCTCTATGACGTCGCGAGGCGCCAGGGGCGGACTCGCGACATCATAGACGCCGCAACACGTGCGGATGCACAGCGTCCGATACGTAAATATGGCGGCCGCCGTGTGGAACGGCCGCCGCCATATTGTACGTACAGAATACGTACTAGGGTTAGGGGGTGCGGAAGCACCGCCCCTTCCTAACCCTAGTACATATTCATTACGTACTAAATGGCGGTGTGTAACCCGCCAATGAATCCATTTTACATTTTATTTAGAGTTTAAAGGAATTCTTTCAGCTGCTGAGCCATCTCCCCAAAATAGGTTCAGCACCTTAAATAATACTTTTGAATCTATCCAAAACCTGGAACAGATTCACCCCACCACTAGCATGGGGTCCACAAGCTACCACTTTCTGGAGATCCCCAACTGTTCATCCATCTCTTCAAGATAATGGCTGAGGTTCTCTACAAAGGTCTACATTTTTTAGCTTTGTGAATCCATATCTATCTTGCATAAATGCAATGAAACTTTGTTAGCAAATTGTGAAGATGAGCATCCTAACACTGCCAAGAAGGTTCCAAAGTATGTCAGGAGTTCCTAATGAGCATCATGTACTTCTGATATGTATTGAGCATCTTCTATGCACATCGGACACTTCTGATGCACAATAGGCATTTGTAATGCACATTAGACATTTCTGAGACATTGAGCAGTTCTGGTGTACATCCGGTTCTCCTGTTGTGCTTCATAGTTAGTGTCTGAATGTATATTGAGAGTACCCCAATGCATATCCATGCCCATTGCATGTTGCATCACCACTACACAGTACCTTTGCACAACAGATGGCATATGTTGTAACATTATGGCAGCCGCAGCTGAATAGGCTCAAGTCTGATGAATAGGCTGATGAAGACTCAAGGCATGGATGAACTAAATAACTTTTATTAGGAAGGAATATGAAGGAACACACATATAAGATTGACTCACTCTCATACCCAACATACAGTGCTAACTAAAATGGAAAAGTGAGAGAGGACAATGGAGTTTGAAATCTCAGAAGTCCAAGCGGGTTTCAGGAAAGGAAGAAGCACTAGGGACCATTTTGCAAATATACAATGGCTAATTGAGTATGCAAAGGAATTCCAGGGGAAAAATCACCATGTGCTTTATAGACTACAGCAAAACATTTGACTGTATAGATCACAAAAGCAATGGGAGTACCACTATATCTGAAAATCCTGATGAGAAATCTGTACTCAGAACAAGAAGCGACTGTCAGAACAAAATTCAGAGAAACAGATTGGTTCCCAACTGGCAAAGGGAGTCAGGAAAGGATGCATTCTATCACTATACTTGTTCAAATTGTATGCACAAAACATCATAAGAACAGTAGACTTAGACTCAGAAGGAGGAGAAGTGAAGAGAGGAAGAAGGAGCATCAACAATCTGAGATATGCAGATGATACCATGTTACAAGCGGGAAATATCCCAGACCTGGAATAATTACTAAAGAAAGTCAAAGATAAAGTGCAGAGGTGAACTTAATGCTGAACATAAAAGAAAACAAAAATAATGACCATGGAAGAAATAAATTCAAGACAGACAATTAAGAAATTGAAATAGCTAAAGAGTTCCCATACCTAGGATCAAACATAGATCAGAATGGTGACTGCAGCCAAGAAATAAGAAGACTAGGGATAGGAAGGGCATCTATGAGGGAACTAGATAAGATTCTAAAGATTAAAATTGAGCACTTAAGTCAGAATCATCCAAGTCATAGTATTCCCCATCACCATGTACAGATGTGAGAGATGGGCCATGAAAAAAAAATGGGCTGGGGAAAAAAATGCCAGGCCATAAGAACTAGTGGAGAGTTCCTTCTCTGTATACCAACTATGCTACAGATTTTGTGATCAACAATGAAAGAAAGGACACCTCTGTGGCTACACCATAATTGTTGAGGTGCTTGCCCTGGAGGCTCTGAAGTCACTCTCTCTCTCTTATGCAGTTCAGCAGACCCTTTCTTGCACCGGAAAGGTGACATCTGGTGGCTCTAAGGTCAACATCGTGATAGGAACATTAATGGAGCTGTCCAAGGTGCTGATCCATAACTCAAAACTCCTCCAGACCTTTAAAATCCCAACACCCCAAGTGGATTCATTACCTCACTGATAATGGAGTCGCCAGCTGTCACAACCTTTTGCTTCTTTTATTTATGCATATCTTACCTTTCTCCCAGGATGGCCCTTCTCATTTAGACAGGCTGTTGTTTTATCAGACTGGCAAGTTTTCATTTGATGCTTCTGTTTTATCTGCTGCACTGTTTCTTCTCTATCGAGGAAGATGGAATTTTAGCACATTTTATGTTTTAATTGTCATCAGCAGCCCTGGAGTGGTGTGTAAGCCTCGGAAGGGCAAGGACCAAATGTTCATATTAAGAAATATAAATATATAAGAGTGCCCAAGGCTGAGGTGAGCTGACTTGAATCGAGAGCTGATAGAGATTTTTTTTAGTTTCCAAACACATTTCTCGTTTTCACTGCTTGAATTATTTGTCCCATAAAACCTGCTCATACCACTTTCTCTTCTTGTACAGTTTGTGCTTCACTGCTGCTGGTTTTTCATTCGTTCCATGTTTATTGTAGGAACATCTCTTAGCAAACAGCATCAGTCAGTGAAGCATATCGCCAACTCCCCAAAAATGGTCTGAAGGGATCTAGCTCTGCTATCCTTTCAGTCTACATTAACCTTTTGGTTGCCATGGCCCTTTTCACTTAAAGCATCCCTCTTCTTCACAAGTGTTGACGGATGCTCTGGGCTGTTTCCTACTAGCTTCACTCTTGCTTTCAGAGCTGTCAGAAACATGCCTGAGTCCAAAAAACGGGGGGAAATGATGGGGAAGTGAATGTAAAGATGGAAAACCAGTGAACAACACCTGCAAGCATTTCAGGGGCCACTTTTCAGATAACATTTCCCATATCTAGAAATAATCACAAAGGGAGAATGAGAAAGGCAAAAAAAAATGTGTACTATCAGTTCAAGAGCTTTTATTGGGTGATGGTGTGCTATCTTCTCCATTCAACTACTGTGGCAAGTTAGTACTGATATGTGAATACATGCACCTCTGAGCTTGGGAAGTTACTTTTTAAAGCAATTAGTTATATTCCTTAGGCCTCCAAAAAGGAATTAGCTGTAAATCTTTCCCCTCTTGTTTTTCATAAGTAACAATGTGGTTACTTTTTATTACTTTCTTTAAAAAGTCTGCTCTCAGGGACATAAGGTGCAAGATGAGCCAGCACTTGAATCATGATATTCCTCCTCCATCATTTAACAAAGGGATTTATCATTGCTAATAGATTTAACTTATGGTGATCCTATGAAAGAGAGGCCTTAAAGTCTCCCTGTTAGCAATTGCCCTGTTAAGGTATTGTACACACAGAATTGTGATTTCTTTAGTCTTCCTCTTTTTCAACTGCCTTCTATTTTACTAAGCATAATTGTCTTTTCTAATGAGTCTGGTCTTCTCATGACACTTGCAAAGTATTATAGCCTCAGTTTACTCATTTTTGCTGCTAGTGAGAGTTGAGGCACAATTCGCTCTAAAGCCTATCTATTTGTCTTTTGGCAGTCCATGGTACCTGTAGAACTTTTCTGGCACCCCATTTCAAATGAGCTGATTCTCTTCCTATCAACTTTCTTCATGGACCATTTTTCACAACCATACATAGAGCGTATGTACAGTCGGCCCTCCATATCCATGGCTTCTGCATCCATGGATTCAACCATCCACAGCTTGAAAATTCTGGTACTTATGGTCCAAAAATATAATTTCCCCAGGCTGTGAGGAATCTGTAAATGTATCCTGTGGTAACATTGGAAGTGAAATAAGCATGTGTTTTAATGCCATAAGACTATTAAAAGATTATCTCAAATAAGGAGACAATGAAAGGCTCTGGGAACCTAGGGATAGCTAATTCTTTGATAAAATCTATTGAGCATGAATAATCTTCAGTTCCTTCTTTCATGTTTATTTATTCATTTCTTACATTATCTTTCTTTTCCTATAGTGAGCCTGCATGGCAGAGGGTTGCACTGGATGGCCCTTGTGGTCTCTTACAACTCTATAACTGTGTGAGCCCTCTTCTTCTTCACCTTATGCTTACTGTAACCTGGGCAGATAGGCCAGACTGAGATAGAGTAATGGGCCACCAGTCACACACTGATTTTTATAGCTCAATGAGGACTAGCATCCAGATTTCTCAAGTTCCAGTCCAGCAATGACACTACTGCATGGAAAGCTGTGGGATAATTGAGCTATTACAACAAAGGTAAGGAAAGCTACAGCAGTTTGCTTTTGCCTAAGTTTACAGGGAAAGGCAAGATCCTACTCCTCCTCTCATAGGAAACAGAGGAAACTGCAAAAGCATTTTGCACTCAATTAACTCAGCAGGGGAAGAGGGGAGGGGGTGGAATTTACCCTTTCCAGTCAACTCAGGCAAATGCAAACAACAGAAGTCCCTCCTAGCTCATCTGTTCTTCCTTATTAATAATTTTTGCTATCTTGACTACACTCTAATGTTGCTTGGTCCTATATGTCCCAATTTTCATCTGTGCAATGCTGGAGGAGGCCCGGTATTGCAGCCACAAGGTTGCGAGTTTGATCTCAAAGCTCCAAGATTGACTCAGCCTTCCATCCTTTCATAGGTCAGAAAAATGAGTGCCCAGCTTGTTGGGAGTAATTGGCTTACAGATTGTAAACCACTGAGAGAGTACTGAGTTCACTTGAGAAGCAGTATAGAAATGTTGGAGGGTATGATGTGACACGAATTGGGGTGTGGGAAACAGCAACCACCTTCCAGAGGTGATGACAGATAGGCAGACAGATAGTCACTGAATGTAGGTCAGGAACAAATGCAGACAAAACTTTTTAAGGCTACAAGTCTTAATTCCCTTGTAAAACTTTCGAGTTCTTTCCCACCTGATAAATTTAAGAAGCGCATGAATAGTTTAGTACCAGAGCAGGAAACCTGCAGTTCTCCACCTGATCTCCTGCAGTCCTCAGATAGGAATGGAAAAGAATTTTGTTGGATTTGACAGTCTGGATGAAATTAGCATTATCACACCTCATGAGAGTCATCATGCAAAGAAACATATCTTGTCCTGAGAAATCATGCAGGTGTGAGGTTTACAGGGCATTTCAGGGATATAAAGTTTGTGCAAAGTAAAGTAAAAATAAAATGCAGTCTTTAAAATTTAAGTGGTTAAAAAGCATACAATTTTTTCAAAAGAACAAAAAAGCTTAAAGTCAAAAGGCAGAATCATGAGTTAAGTGCATGAATTAATTTTCACATAGGTGAAAATGTGTAAAAACTATTCACAAATGTTCATCTTTGAAAAGGAAAAACTCACAAATTCTTGCAAAACAACACAGAAAAGGGGCAGGAAGATTATGCAGGTGGTATACAAAGAGCCAGTGTGCATTGGACTACAACTCTGAAGACCAGGGTTCAATTCTCCACTCAACTGTGAAACTCACTGGGTGACTTTGGACAAGTCACACACTCTCAGCCATAGGGAAAGGCAGTGGCAAACCTCCAAACAAATCTTGCCATGAAAACACCATGATAGGTTCACCTTAGAGCCAGGATAAGTCAGAAATGATTTGAAGGTGTACAACAGCAAATGCAAAGAAAAGTAATGAAACTGAGAGATTTTTCACATCTCTACTCTCAAACTAGTTTCAAAAAACATCACAAAACAATAAATTTAGGCTGCTAGGAAGAGCAATACATCCTTTACCCAGAGGCTGGCTGTGGGGAAAGGAAGAAAGAGAAAGAGTAAAATCACCTTGTCTCTAAAACATCCACATTATGCTCCCTTTTTCTCCTTCCTTCTTGTGTGAAGACTGTATAGCTGATGTGGGGAAAGTATGGCTCATGAGCCGTGGGTCCCCCCAAACCCATCTCCAAAAGAATCCAATTTTTAAACATTTGGCACAATTTGGGAGCAATCTTTATCCACAAGCCTCCAAAATACCATCTCACAGATCTCTCCAAAAACAGAATTACCTCTGTTTTCAATCATAGCAAAGATCCAACATCACACTTCCATGGCGTAAATCTACACTGACATAGTTACACTGAGGTTGTGTACTGCACCCTCATTCTTCTAAATTCTAATTTGTGCCATCAAGTGTGTATCTGAGTTTCTACTGTCCTGGTAAATCAAATGGTATACTGAAGGCACTAATAGTTATGTACTGTCCAAGAAAGTGAGACTGCATGTGCAACTGTTGCACTTCGGGAGCTCCTTTTATGCCACTGTGAACTGCATACAGGCATTACACCATGCCAAAAAATATGCAACCGAGTGCATAAGGGAATCTTTGTGTGCATAAAACACCAGCAGGATATCAGCCCATATCTTGGCCAAAATGCTAGAAGTGGTACAAAATCATTTCTGCTCTTCATTTTGGGTCCCAGACAGGTGGATGCAGCTCGAGAAAAAATGGTCCCTATCCTCTGACCAATTGCCCACCCCTGCTGCTTAGGATAACTCAGTTGAATCCTAAGTACATGCACTGCATTCACTGGTATCTCTTCCATTCCCCTCCTGTTTCTTACTTTCATATTATCCTTGTAAGTGTTTAAATTTAGCTTGTAAGTTCCTTGGAGCAAGCTCTTGAATTTTTGCTGAAGTTACTGTCTAAGGCACTATAACCTAAGTCTGTGGCCTTACAAGGTGTAGCTTCTCCCCCCAAGGAGACAGGGAAAGAAAAAAAAAACCCAAGCCTACTCTCTGTTTGAAAAGGAAGGCTACCCCCCTTCTCCTCACTCAGAGCAGACCCACAGGGAAGAGAATCCACTCCCAGGCAGATAAAAAAAAGAGAGTGAGAGAAACAGAGAGAGAGAAGAAATCCAGCACAGGTTTCTTCTTCCCTGCCCCCAGGCAGGTAAAAGAGAGAGTTAGAGAGATAGAAAGAGAAGAATCCAACACTTCCTTTAAAGTACCTAGCTGAAACTATATCTCCCAATCGGAAAACACCCTTGCCTAGCAAGCAATGCTTCCAAAAGTCCGAAAAACCACTGCCGCCAACCATGTAGTGATCTGGGGGGGGGGGTGATCCCTGGAGCAACCAGCCCTGTGCGTGGCTCTTATTCCCAGGGTGTCCCCTTCACACTTTCCCTTCTAGGATCTCCTAGGTCTCCATTCCCACTCCCTACTGAGCTGAATGAGACCCTGTATCTCACTGCCACCACTCAGTGAATTATCCAAACAGACTATGTTTCCCTAAGCACACACTGAGACTTGCTAGGGATCTCTAGTTTCCTTTCCTTGCTAATTTAAGCAGTCAGCAACCGAGCTAAGGCACGTGTACAGGAGCACAGAGAGACATCAGATACTTTTAAAGAAAGATATTTATTTTAAAGAAATAGAATAGGATAGGAAGATATCATTCATGCAAAGCCTCCTTGCCTTGCAGGTACAGAAAAGCATAGTTACAAAGAGTTCATTTCAGGCAAGCTATTAGGTAAACATAACAAAACCTAAATGCACTAGCTAATATTTCCTAGCTACTCACACAGTGATGGGATTTGCAGTCCTTGTTGAGTTCTCGGATGCAAGGAGCTGGCCCTCATGGCCTAGCTCCACTTGGATCACTTTTGCCTGCCTCCGTGCAAGCACACAGCTGGTTCCCCCAAACAAAACACAAAGATGGAGAACAAAGAAAGCATGGTCCTACAGGGTATTTAAAGGCTACTCAAGGAATGTTCTTGAATCTCCCGGTCCTACTCTCTGATTGGTCAGTTAGACCTTACATAAGCTATTATGTCACAGCTCATTAGCATGTACCTCCCCCCAGATTAACCCTTTGTGGTTCAGGAGAAGTCCTCAAGTGACTGGAGGACCCCAGTCATTACACAAGGATGGAGACATATTGGATTGCAAAGAAAGTGTCTTTGTTGTGATGCAAATGGATGTTAAATTTCCTGGACTTTGAGAATCTCCCAGTTGCCACATGGCCAGAAGGAGGAGGTGCCAGCCTGCAAGATATGCCCCTCCATGCCATCTTAACTAAGAAGAGAAACACTAAAATGCAGGCCAATGATTAACATCTTCAAATTTTTTCCTCCTGTTTGGTTTGTAACACCTTGCCTGATGAAGAAGCCAGCGAAAGCTTGCAACATGTATATTGTGTATTTTGGTTGGCCAATAAAGGTATCACTTTTTGGTGGATTTTTGGCTAAATCTGATTGTTTAGTCTCAACTTTAATTTTGTTGTTATTATATGCCTTCCAGTCATTTCCAAATTATGGCAACCCTAATGTCAGCCTAAGATCAACCCCCTCTTCAGAGGTTTGGAACCAGAGTTCCATCACCACAGCTATATATGACAATGCCAAATCTCAGCAATTATTAATTAATTAACCCTGTTCATATGGGATTGTTTTGGAGTTTTGCTTTTTCCAAAAATAAAAAAATAAAATCATTGCTCCTGTAGGAAACCTTATTTCTGGAAAATGTCTTGGATACTGCATGCAACTCAGAGGCCCTGTTAGCAATGATTATGCCAAATGATTCTACTATCCAGTGGAAGAAAAGAAATGAGCTATTAATTTCAGCTATTTTAAAATATGGCACATGGAATAAGTGAAAAGCATATGCAAGGTGAACCTGCTACAGCCCACAAAGTGTACAAGGCTGTAGCATGGTCTCCCTTTGAAGTCTACATCAAAGATTGGAGCTCAAAGGGTTTTCTAAGGAGTGTTCATAATATAGGAGCTCCATCAGACAAGACCAAGCACTTTTAGTGATTATAAATGGGGAATGAGGAAGGGCAACATTGGTAATTTATGGGACCATTCACACTCAACAGAATACTTCAGCTCTAGAAAATGGGACATCAGTCCACCAAAGAGCAGTCTCTTTTAATAAAAAAAATGCATTATCCATTATTAAAATTGTCTGGTACCATTTACGCATCAATGCACACATCTAGCAAGGGATTTTTTTAAAAAGCCACAGCAAAGCAAGACTGGGATAAAATAGAGAATAAGAATATTCTGAGGGGTAGCATGAAGAATTTTGCTCAACCTGAAATTCTTTCTCATTCTGAGGGGAGGGAAACAGATAAATAACTATTTGAAATGATTTATAATCAAATAATAACAATGGGAATGTTAAATTTTAAAAGCCATCTTGTTTAGGAGTGCAAATATTTTATAGATTTTATGGACAGAACCCCAAATGTGGCTACAAAGCATCATGAGTGAACATAGATCACTGATTCCTGTTCCTTCATACTCTCAATTCCACCCTTTCTTCTCTCCCAACATTATCTCTCCCAACATTGATCTTTAGTTTGTAAATCCCTTAGGCAGCCAGGCAGTGACCAGACACTTTAAAAATGTGGTTCAGTAAAATATTGTGGATGTGGATGGACCAATAATAAAGATACTTTTTTAGGACCTTGAAATATGAGCTTTCCTCTTTAGACAACATACTGAGCAGTCCCAATGATGCAGGATGCATAGCAGGGATTTGGACTGGATGGCCTTTGTGGTCTCTTCCATCTCTACGATTCTATGATTCTAGGATGAGGCCATGTACATTTCACCAAACTGGAAGTGAAGGAAGGCCTCATATAGGGAGAAATGTGTTTAATTGATTAGTTAAGTAGCAATTTTGTTTCTATTTTCTGTTTCTAGCTGAATTGTTAATTAGTAAAGTCTAATGTACAGATTATGAGCCAGTTTGGTGTAGTTGTTTGAATGTTGCACTTAGACTCTGGAAAGCAGGGTTCAAATCCCTGCTTGGCCATGAAAATCCAATGGGTGAAAATCCAATTGGGCAAGTCACACTGTCTCAGCTCAGAGGACAGCAATGGCAAACCCTCTCTGAAGAAACTTGCCAAGAAAACTTTGTGATAGGTTTGCCTTAGGGTGACCATAGGTTAGGAACAACTTGAAGGCAAATAACACACACACAACAGTGTACAGACTAATATAAGTTGTGAATCATGAAGCCTATGAGCTTTGAACTATGTGGCTCATAGACTGCATGATTCACAGCTTTCTCTAATCTGTACACATGCAACATTAGAGAGGTCTCCTTGGGACTTTAATTGATTCCTCCAAGCCCACCATACCCTCAGAATAAAAGTGAGCCCAAAAATATTCTACATTGTTTTAGTTAAAAGATTCTCTAGTCATACCAGCTTCTGCAACTTTTAAAAGGACATAATGTTACTCACATCCACTCATCCTAAATGGTGGCGATGCACACATGCTGTAACTTTCTAGAGTTCTAGACTAGCTGAAAATTTAGTAGTTCTGCACTCTGAGTTCTGTGGTCATCACTGAAATAGAGTTTGGAACCAAGATTTATGAGATCGAGGTTGTAGTCCTTGCCAAGTAAGACAGGGAAAGCCAAAGGGAGACACATAAAGTGGTATATTGTGCATTAATAATGCCCATTTAAAGTAGCAACGGCTAACTTCTCTTGACTTGATAAATGGGACCACATTCCACAAAAAAATATAAGTACTATTATGTCTGTGTAGCTTAAACATTTGGAGGCCATAGTTACACATTGATTGTACTAGATGGGAATGCTGTGCAACCAAGCGCAACAAGTTTCTGGCTGTAGATTTCCTTATACAGTTGAACCTTGCTTTACGCGGGGGATCCATTCCAGACACACACACACACAAGGCAAATTCCACCTATGCTTGAGCCCCATTTAAGTGAATGGGGCGTGTGCACGCGGCGGCGCATGCATGCCACAGACGCACGCCCCATTCATCCAAATGGGATGCGCTGCCCTGTGCGCCCCTGTGTAGCTTGAGTATATATGCTCAAAGCCACATATAGCACACCCACATATAACGCAGGTGCTTTTTTGGTCATGGTATAATGTCTGTATTCAGTTCCCAATTGCATAGCTACATAAGCACATTGTTGGATCTTAGCCCACATCTCCATGAAGTGGGTCTATGGACAATTGTTACCATTCCTTGACATGTATGAATATGATATACACATTCAGTGTAAATGCCATATATTCCTCTTCTGAAGAATCCTCCAGATTATGGATTATGATCTGAGAAGATTCTCTGGCAGTTTCATGTAGGATGGCTTGAATTAATTTAAGATACTATTTCCTATGGTCTATGCCAGAATTTGTAAATGTTGCTTCAAGAAACTCCAGCCAGGATGATTCATTCTAGCTAGGACATTTGGGGAGTTGCAGCCCAAAAACGTAACTTTTCTGAGCATTGGTTTATATCCTGAACTTGGAGTCCTCAAGAAATGTTGGGCTATAATTCCTTTTAAACTATGATGGTTGTTGTATTATGGGAATTCTAGTCCAACACTGCTGGAGAGTTGAGGAAGGCTGGGCTTCACATATACTTGTCCATGTTTGTAAAAATAATGAAAAAAATCAAAATAAAGACACTGCACAAAACTGTTTCATCAGATACAAATTTGGGACAAGTATACACAAGGAATCATCTTGACTCAATCAAGGAAGCCACAGCCCTGAGTTTTCAAAACTTCAGCAAGGCCTTGCAAACAGAGTGATTTGGAAGTCTCTCATTTCATAGGGCTTCTTATGTAGAGAGATCCTGTAGCACCTTTGAGACTAACTGAAAGAAAGATATTGGCAGCATGAACTTTCATAGACTAAAGTCTACTTCCTCGGGTGCATTTGAGGAAGTAATCTTTAGTCTATGAAGATCATGCTGCCAACTTCTTTCTTTCAGTTAGTCTCAAAGGTGCTACAAGATCTCTCTCTACGTATTGATTCTACAGACTAACATGGCTATATATTTGAATTCTACCAGCATAGGGCTCCTATCAGTTAAAATCAACTTGATAGCAATAAACAACAATAAGGAATGTTCTCTTTTTTAGACCTTCCTGTATATGGAAATGTACAGAAATAGAAATGAGGACAGATTAGGAGAATTTCAGTACAGAATAAGTAAAGAGATAGTACAGGAATATTTTGTTAATCTAAATGAATTTAAGTCTCCAGGACCAGGTGAACTACATCCAAGGGTATTAAAAGAACTGGCAAATGTAATATCGGAGCCATTGGCAATAATCTTTGAAAACTTCTGGAGAACAGGAGAAGTCCCAGCAGACTGGAGGAGGGCAAATGTTGTCCCCATCTTCAAAAAGAGGAAAAAAGAGGATCCCAACAATTATCATCCAGTTAGTCTGACATCAATACCAGGAAAGATTCTGGAGCAGATCATTAAACAGAGAGTCTGTGAACATCTAGAAGGCAATGCCATAATCACAAAAAGTCAACATGGGTTTCAGAGAAACAAGTCATGCCAGACAAATCTAATCTCTTTCTTTGATAAAATTACCAGCTTGGTAGATGAAGGGAATGCTGTGGATATAGTATATCTTGATTTCAGTAAGGCTTTTCACAAGGTTTCCCATGACATTCTTGCAAACAAGCTTGTAAAATATGGGCTAGACAAGGCAACTGTTACGTGGATCTGTAACTGGTTGACCGGCCGAACCCAAAGGGTGCTCAACAATGGCTCCTTTTCATCCTGGAGAGAAGTGACCAGTGGGGTCCCACAGGGCTCTGTCCTGGGCCCAGTGCTATTCAACATCTTTATCAATGGCTTGGAAGACAAAATTGGAGGCATACTTATCAAATTTGCAGATGTCACCAAATTAGGAGGAATAGCTAACACTCCAGAGGACAGGATCAAAATTCAAAATGACCTGAATAGACTAGAAAGCTGGGCCAAAGCTAACAAAATGAAATTCAACACAGAGAAATGTAAGGTACTGCACTTAGGGCAGAAAAATGAAATGCACAGATATAGGATGGGGGACACCTGGCTGAACGAAACTACATGTGAAGGGGATCTAGGAGTCCAAGTAGACCACAAGTTGAACATCAGTCAACAGTGCGATGCGGCAGCTAAAAAAGCCAATGCAATTTTAGGCTGCATCAATAAAAGTATAGTGTCTAGATCAAGAGAAGTAATGGTGCCACTCTATTCTGCTCTGGTCAGGCCCCACCTGGAATATTGTGTCCGGTTCTGGGCACCACAATTAAAAAAAAGACATTGAGAAACTGGAGCGTGTCCAAAGGAGGGCGACTAAAATGGTGAAAGGTCTGGAAACCATGTCCTATGAGGAATGACCTAGGGAACTGGTGATGTTTAGCCAGGAGAAAAGAAGATTAAGAGGTGATATGATAGCCCTGTTTAAATATTTGAAGGGATGTCATATTGAGGAGGGAGCAAGCTTGTTTTCTGCTGCTCCAGAGACTAGGTCCTGGAGCAATGGATGCAAGCTACAGGAAAAGAGATTCCACCTCAACATTAGGAGGAACTTTCTGACAGTAAGGGTTGTTCGACAGTGGAATACACTCCTCCCTCGGTGTTAGTGGAGTCTCTGGGGATGCTTTGATTTTGATTTCCTGCATGGCAGGGGGTTGGACTGGATGGCCCTAGTGGTCTCTTCCGACTCTATGATTCTATGATTCTATGAAATATGGGGATGTACAGAAAGTATCTCCAGCCTACAAAAACACAACCTCAAACTGAGCTTTGAACAATTATATTTTCCAGATGTCCATTCCCAGCCAACCATGGGTGTTTTAGACCAGGAAAGCAAAGCTTCAAAGCTCCACTCTCACTCTCCTGGGTCAGAACTGCATTTCTCAGCATTCCATGGGAAAGGAAGATGATTTGAGCCTGTTATGTGACTATGCCTGGAAAGTCATGAGGCATTTATCTGTTGTCAGCCTCTGCCCATTAATAAGTGGTCTGGTTTTAATCAGAGTTGAAGCCTTTAATCAAATAATCATACTTATTAATTGATTACCATCCATCAGATCTGATTAGCACAAGCGGAATCTGAGGTGTCAGATATTTCTCTGTCAGTCTTGATATTCCAGTTGGTGAGAAATAAGCCAAATGGCTAGTTCATTTCATGTAAAATTCTGTCAAGACAGCTGAGGCTTCAACTTGTCATGTGAGTGGGGAAAAACCTAGCACTAGCAATTCTCTGAATGCATAAATAAAATATGCTTACTATTTGGCAAAATAAATACAACTGTCTTCATTCCATTGCCACCTCTTAGCCCCTTTTTCTCTACACATCTTGAAGTAAAATTTTGTTGAGGCCTCTGCAGTTTCAGCTGTTAAATCTGAGTGGAAAGGAATGACAACTGAATGAAGCATGCAACAACAACAAAAATCGCAAACGTTTGCTGACATCGGAAGTTAAAAGGGCAATTGCATTAACTATCCCTATGCCAATCTCCTAAAAACAAATCCAGGACAGTGGCAGTGTTGAACTTTTTAGATGATAAAGGGAAAGACCTAGAAATATTTTTTTTAAATCCATGGAAAAATTAATTAACTCCAAATATTCCACTACGGTTAAAGGATCTGTGAGGAAGGGAAGTGGAAATATAAGTGAGAGAAGCAAAAGCAAGAAATGATATATAAAATATTTTTACAGAAATAATATGCAATATTAATATAATACATTAAATATAAGCAAGAATTAATATCAATGTATTCAAGCCATTATTGTATATAATGTATTATACAAAGTAGGTCTTTTTGTTTTATAAAATGCAATTTTCAATAAAGGATGAAAATTTCAATCCATTTCATTAGATCACTCTCGATATCTATTATTACAAAAGACAGAGAAAAGGCTGCTATTTCCCATTTCCACATCTTACTTCTGGCACTTAGTGATTTAGCCTTATCTTTTTTTACATCCTTTTATTATGGCATACTTCTCTCTAAATACAAGAATAAGCAGTTCCTGTTATTCTTTTTAAAGAAAAAGGCAAGAATTTCAGCATTGGGCCATGCATTTCATATGGTTATTAGACTTTCAGAATTGCTTCTCCTTGTGGAGCCTAAGACTAATATCTCAAAAACTACAGTCAATCTTAAATCACCCCACTCTCTTTATCTGTTTTTATGGGCAGCCAATGCTATGAAAGTCTGGGATTTGTAGTTCTGCAAGATATTTAGCCTTCTGTGTCTAAGAGCTCTGGTGCCACAACAAACTACAAATCCCAGAATTCAATAGCATTGAGCCATGGCAGCCAAAGTGGTGTCAAACTGCATTATTTCTGTAGTGCAGATGCAACCTTGGTCACTCTTCTCTGGATAAATTCCTTCTGAAATGTGGAGCTCACTGTGAAAATTCCTGACACATAAAAGAAAGCACTTCTCCACACAGAACATAATTAAATTTGTTACCACAAGATATCATAATGGCCACCAAGATGGACTGATATAAAAGGGGACTGAACAAATTCACAGAGGATAGACTTATCAGTGGCTAGTAGTATCAATGGATTCATCTCCTCCAGTATTAGAGGCACTCTAACTCTATATCAGTTGTAAAATCAAAGGCTTTCATGCCCAGCATCCATAGTTTTTTGTGGGGTTTTCGGGCTATGTGGACATGTTCCAGAAAAGTTTCTTCCTGACGTTTCGCCAGCATCTGTGGCTGGCATCTTCAAAATTCTTTTTTAAACATTTTTAAAAGGATCTTTCTCTTAAGGAAAGAATCAGAAATTCTGGTCTTATGAAAGCATCCAATTTTTTAAAAATGTTCCAGAAACAAACATTTGCCATTGGTTGCATCAGAAATCCAGTCATTTGTAGCATTTCATTTTAAAAAATGAAGGGTTAATGATTTCACCTGAAGCTAGGCAAGACCTTACATAAAGGAAGGCAACTCAGCAAATTGGCCAGCTGAGCTCGGATTCTAGCTGGAAGTTACCTGGGATTCACCCAGCCAGCAGCAGCAGCAGCAAAATGAAATTGACAGCAGTAAGTCATGGTTTTTTGGCTGTGCACTAAACTCCTAACTCTCTAGACAATTGTGCTGTGAGTCTATAATGCTATGTAGGTATACCTTAGATTGTGTTTTAGTGAATTCAACTGAACTTTCTTTTGTGAAGATATAACTGAGTGCAACAATCATATCCCCCACTCCCACAGACTTGAAAAGGTCCCAAACCTGGAAGGTTCTAGAAAGCCAAGTAAACAGTAATCACTGGATAGCCTTGGTGGATTCCACCACCAAGTGCTCTATTAAACCCATTCCATTTGCAAGTGCTGCAAATGTAAGCATACAGAACTTGCCACCCTTCAGATGTTATGACTCTAACTCCCATAATCCTTGCCCTTTAACCATATGGAGCTCCTGGGTGTTGGAGTCCAACAACTACTGGAGTACTATAGTTTCCCATCCCTCATATCAGGACTATCCAGTCATCAGGTCCTATGTTAGGCTTCTCTGAAGGATGTTGTTTGCAATGTGACAACTACAAAGGAGGAAACACTTGCACAATGTCATCAGAAGGGGTCAAGGACCCTTCCCCATGGAGACAAGGCTCCATCCTGACAATGAAAGTGAAGCCAAGACAATACACAAAACCAGCCACTACTCATAACAGGAACACCCACTGAGTAATAGATAGCTTGCATTCCCCATGTTTGAAGAAAGACCAGACAAGACTGTATCTTCCAGCCTAAGACTCTAATTAGATCTTCCCTGCTATGGAAGCAATTGCTTTCCAGTGAGGTCAAAGTGGATATCAAGTATTAATTATATTCAAAGTATGCCTTCATTTCTGTTCTTCAGGCATAGGATTCCCAGCCGTGCTAGCAGGAGGAGATTTTATAGCCTCTTGGTTCAGCAAAGATCACAGAACGTTTGAAGCCATTAAGAATTATGCAATGACACTGTAGGGTTCCTTTGTCCAGAAGATACACCAGCAAATTTGTTTGGGCCACAGACAAACAATGGAAGAGGCAGGCGGCCAGCCTAACACTCTGCTCAACTACTTTGTGGGTTTGATTAGTGTTCATGATTTCCAAGGCATCTCAAGGCCAAGTTCACCCATTCTTCTACTATTGTGCAATTCAGCAATGTAACTTTATGATTTTTTTTAAAGAATTGGACAGGGGTTTGTGTCACCCCAAGCCAGTAAATTTACCCTGGGCTCTTACACAAGCTAAATTGAGATGCTATAATCTGAATTATCCTATAAAACTTTTGGTAAGATTACAAATCACGATTTCTTTTTAAATGCACTATTATTATTTTTAAACTCAAAATAAAATAAATAAAGGAAGCACATAATAGCTCCAGAGTCCTATCATTCATCCCTACTAGAGTAGAGCCATTGAATCAATGGGACTTACTCATGTATTGTCTCACCATACAGAAACTGATTTGGTGAGCCTACTGTTGTTACTATTGCAATATGCCTTCAAGTCATTCCAAATTTATGGTGACCCTAAGGCAAACCTACCATGGAGTTTTCTTGGCACAATTTGTTCAGAGGAAGTTTGCCATTGCCTTCTTCTAATACTGAAAGAATGTGACTGTCCAAGTCCCTCCAGTAGGCTTCCATGGCTGAGCAGGAATTCAGACCTTGGTTTCCCAGAACCACTATATCATACTGGCTCTTGGTCTACCATAATTGGAACTAATCCATAGAATCTGAGTCATTACTGTGATAAAGTACTACGGTTAACATTAAAATTAACTGGTTTTTATTTGGTTTGAGCTAGCAATAATTCACATAGGCTAGGGGATTCTGGGAGTTGTCATCCAAAAAAAGTAACATTTTCAAACTCTCCCTAAACAATACAGTATTAAAGCTCTAGGACATGTTCCATGCTATGCAATTAATTTCTTCTGTGTGCTAGGTCTTGACACGGACTGGTACATATCTTAGGTGTCATAGCTACTCCTCCTACTGACATATTTCTAGCTTACTCGGACTTCAAATTCAATCACCTTGCATTGGACCAAATGGAGAGCTTCATGAAAGATTGAGAAGACTCATCATATATCCCAGTCCAGGCAATGGTCCATGGGTGTTTCATGTACACATTCTGAGAGGGAGCTGGAAGGTGCTGGGAGAAAATTCTTAAGCTCTACAGTGATCCCTGTATGTCTGACCATGCTGGCCATATTAGTAAGTATCTTAATTTAGGCACGGAGGTCGGGGAGAGACAGATGAGCTTCAATAACTTAAACTCCCTAAATAATATTTTTGAAGGAGCCAAAACAAAGGCTTGACATCCTACTGGTAGTCTCAGCAAGAGTATATACACTGAATTAGTGGATGAATGTTCAGTCAACAGTTATGTAAATCCATTGATTCAGTTCATGTAAGAACATAGATTAAGAACTTCACTGGTACTAAGAACAGGATGTGGGCAAAAAAGTGTCACTTCTGGGCAACAGTGCAACCAATGGATTGTATGTCATTCTCCATCAATCCCATGATTTTTAACATTAACATTAACAATTAACATAATAGCAGCTAAATGTATTCAAAATTTTCCTTCTCCTATATCAACATGCAAACTGATTTTCTAACTAGGGAAACACGTGAAGTATTTGCTATGAAGTCCTACTTCTGTCAGATCCTCCCTTGTTAATAAGGACTCTTGGGAACAGAACAGCATTCAAAGAAGTAACCATGGTACTTGTGGCAGCAAAGCCCACAAAGAATCCAATAGAATTTCAAAGACTGGGAACTTTATTATAAGATGACCTTTTGTGAAATTCTGAGTAACACTTCATGCATCTGGTGAAGTGGGCTAATGGTCCACAAAACCTCACTTTGTCATTAATGTGTTAGCCATTAAGGTTTCATTTCTGAGGATTGCAGTTTTACCCCATTCTTATGCTTCCTTAATAAATAAGTCTGGAGGAATTTCATTTAGCAAATAGTCTTCCTAGAGTTAGTTAGCAATACCAGATCTGAATGCTACAAAAAATGGAATTGCTTAAAACAGCCTTCATCTTAAATTTGGGAGCCATGGATTTTTAACCCTCACATTCAATTCAAGAGAAATTGTTAACACACTACACTTCCTCGAACTCATGTTAGCAACCTAGGAGCAATTTACAAGCTGTCCCTGGTGTTAAATTCATCTGTTATTATCCCTCATGTCTTCCCCCAACACTCTCATCAAATATGTTCCCAGTAGCATGGGAGTGAAACTGATAGAAATGATATCTAGAAATTAGTAGACCACAAGTTAAACAAGAGACAGCAATGTGATGCAGCAGCCAAAAAAGACAATGCAATTCTAGGTTGTATCAACATGAGTATAGTGTAAAAATAAAGGGAGGCAGCAATCCCACTATATTCTGTTTTGTTCAGGCTTCACCTAGAATATTGTGTCCATAGCTCAAGAAGGATATTAATAAACTGAAATATATCCAGAGGAGGGTAACCAAGATGATCAAAGTTCTGGAAACCAAGTCCTAAGAGGAACAACATTAAGAAGCCAAGCCCTTCCTCCAGTCCATCTGTCTTGGTCCAGGCCTCGGAGGTGGAGAAGATCTGCTGGACCTAGGCTTATCAAGTCAAACTCCACCCAGTTTGGGGATGTTGGGAATTACTTAGGTCTACCCTCACTCTGGCCTAATTTTATCCCTTGAGGTGGAAGAAGTTCAGATGTGAAATATAATTCAGCTTCCAACTCACCCTATCTCTTCTCCACCCTGACTGGGTTTTTCTAATGACAGATCATAGGAGCAAAGCAGGTCTGCCAGCAGAATACTCTATCAGCAGATCTCTGGGATCAACTAGGCATAGGGATTCTGCCAGGAGAAGGGAATTTGTGGCTAAAGAAAAAGGTTACCTAACCCTAACCTCTTATAGCCAGTGCATCGTTGTGTTAGGATTACACTGCCCATCTGGCACCAACCCATATTTCATGTTCCTTGTTTTACATGAACTGATGCAGGAGGTGGACATGCCTGTGCATTATGCACTTTTCTACTTACCAGGGAAGACAGGGTAAGGGTTTTCTCCAACCTCCTTATGCATTCAAGAAGCCAGTCATTCAGCTCAACGTCTTGCCTTAAAATGAGCTCCTTTAGCATAACATCTGGCAAGTCAAATCTCTCCTTCTGGGAAATGAGCTCTGTGGGCTGCTGTGAAACTCGGGGAAGAGACAGAAACCACAATAATTGATGTCAAAAAACCTCCCATCTTTTTGGCACTGCTGGGCTGGATCTGACACTACAGATAGGAATCACAGCTAAAACTTAAGAGTCAAGTTCTCACAGCGAACAGCAGCCTAAAACACCCCAGCATCCTTAAAGTGACTGGCAGGAACCATTTTTATTCAGGGAAGGCAGGGCTTTTTTGGATTCCTCTTTGTCAGTCAGTATGTTATTAGGCAGGAGCACTTGAGGAAGTTACTTTTGTGGGTCTGCAACTCCTGGACTGTCCCCATCAGCATGGAATTTACTTTTTGGACTAAAGCTCCCATTCAGCATGAAGGTTTCTTTTCCTTCCTTTTCCTTCTTTTGTTTCTGTCTCCAATATGGGTCTTTCCTTTATGCTTGGCATGCTTTTTGCTTTTTCTCCTGCTCCTCCTTCCCATCTCATTTTCACCCTGCCAGGATTAAAGCACCCCATCAAAAGCCATCTAGTTAATAATATAAAATCAGTTTGATTTTATGGAATTATATAAGCCAATCAAGCCACACTGTAAAGAGGACATCAGATCTCCATTAAAGAGAGCCTGCCTGTCATTACCCATCTCCAGTTCCGGAAGTGACAAGCGTATGCCAAACCAGACAGCCTCATCACAAACCCTTAGTACTGAAAATGTTCCAGGGGGAGACAGCTGAGAAGCAGAGGAGAGAGAGAGAGAGAGGTTCCTAGGAATTATGCAGCAGGATCAGCCTAGAGAAATAAGCTACAGTCACCTGGGGTAGCCACAGTCAAGAGTTATTACTTTCACCCTGAGGGCAGGGGGAAGGCAGGACTCACTTTTATGGCCAGCACTGGAAATGTACTTTTTGAAAGAGTAATTCATTCCCCTTATTCATAACATTTATTTGTAGAAATTATTCATCACAATGTTGCAAAAAAACCCCAACTTGTTCCTTCATTCATAGTCTCCTCTAATGTAAAAACTAATTGGGTGCTTTTGGGGGTCTGAATGCAAAGAGAATGGAATAACATTTGAAAAATTCTTCTCTTAAGTGCCTTTAAAACTTCCCTTTGAAGTAACTTTTTCAACTAGGAAGCATTGCTCATTATGAGAAGTAGAAGGAATGCTTGTAATTATTCATTCTAGGTTTTTTAAAAAAATGATTTCTTGACAGTTGGGGAACCCCAATGGGAAGAATAATAGGAGAGTGAAAGTTTTATACAGTTTTCTTCTGCCATTTGACCGCCAAAGGTTTTGAAGGCGGAATTATTCTGGGAAGGAAAATATATGGGCTGGAATCTCATATTACAATTACTGATCTATAATTGCTCTGTATTGAGTTATACGTGTTGTTGTTGTTGTTGTTGTGTGCCTTCAAATCATTTCCAACTTATGGCGGCCCTGAAGCAAACATATCATGGGTTTTTGGGGGGCCAAGGGTATGTCTCTTGCCCAAGGTCACCCAGTGGGTTTCCATGTTTGAGTGGGGAATCTCCAGAGCCATAGTCTAACGCTCAAACCAGTACACCATGCTAGCTATATATACTACATATTCACAGTTATGGCGATATTGCCGTAATCACAGGCGTCTCCCAAATCCCACCTTCAACTTCAGGAAGTTGCTCTGAACAATGGAGTTTGCTCTGCTGATGATCAGGGCACAGGATGATGTCTTTTACAGCCCACTCTTATCAGTGAGCAAGACTGTGACAATCAGAAGCAAAATCCCTTCACAATCCCTCCTTGCACTGCAATCTGCAGATCACTGGTGGGAGGGGATTGGAAACATTATGCCCCTCTCTAAACTGCAAATCCCATAATTCTTAGAACAGGACCATGACTATTAAATGGAATAACAAAGCTATAATTCTGTAATGTGCATGGACCTCAGGTGACAGAGAAGATTAGTGCTTGAGGTTCTGAAGAACTATTGCCAATCAGAAAAGATGAGAGCTTGGGAAAGTTACTTTTAAACTTCAGAGTCCAGAATCCTCTGGCCAGCATGGTCAGCAGCCATGCTGTCTTGCAGATTCTTCATCCCAGAATATCAGTTGGCTTAGATATCTGACATGGGAGGAGCTTGGGAGTAGCTGCTCCCAAGCTGTGGTTTTATCACTCAAATTCTGTTGCCTTATCGCTCAGATTTAGAGCATTTGCTCAGCCTTGGGATCTGGAGAAGTGTGGTTATTCTACTACTTGGCTGTTAGTTTGTTCCATTTTAGAAGTCCTCTTTTCTTGCAGCCATTGCTAACATATTCTAGTTAGTGAATACTTTCTACAGAAGGTATGAAAACTGCACATATCACTTTAGAGCTTCAAGCTGTACTTTTACTTGGCACCAGCCAAATCTAATTTAAGAGATAATGTCCATGAAATAGGGCATTATCACAGGGTCATGATTTCTCCTGCTGTTATATAAATGCAGAGGCAAAGCCAAGTTTCTATTTCAAGAACAGGAGACATTGATCTTGTGACACTTTTCTCTTCCAAACGCAATAATTGTCCAGCGCCAAACCGTTGATCACAGCTCTCTGCCATAGAGTGGCTGGTTACACTGGAATGATACTGGCTTTGTTAGTGATTGCTGAATGATAGTATGACTCAGGATAAAGGAACAGTCTATTTTATCATATTAAGATATAACATCAATTCAGTTCTCAAGTTGTCACAAATTATGTACCCAAACAAAAGCTTCCCAGTTGTATTAGGGACACATATTGGAAGAAATGTGGAAATATATAAATATATAACCAATATCCTTTCAAATGGAGATGCCAGTCACTGAAGGTATATACATAGCATGGGCTCTGCCACTGAATATAGCTTCTTCCCCACATAAATCTTGGAGAAGTTACTTTTCACAGGACCATGGGATCATAAAATCTTAGAATTAGAAGGGATCACAAGAGTCATCTATTCCAATCCCCTATCATGCAGGAATACACAATAAATGCACTGCCAACAGATGGCCATCCAACCTCTGTTTAAAAACTTCATTTTTGGATGAAGAGTCTATCACATTTTGAGACAATCTTTTCCACTGTCAAACAGCTCTTACAATAAAGTACTTCTTAATGTTTAGATGGCGTCTTTCTTCCAATTTGAAGCCATTGGTTCATGTTCTAGTATCTGGAGCAGAAAAGATTAGTTTGCTCTACCTACTATTTTACATCCCTTCAGATACTTAGTGTGGTATAGTGGTTTGAGCATTGGACTATGACTCTGGAGAGCAGGGTTCAAATCCCACTGGGTGACCTTGGGCAAGTCACAGTCTCTCAGCCTTAGAAAATGGCAGTGGCAAGCCCCCTCTGAAGAAACTTACCAAGAAAACCCTGTGAGAGGTTTGCCTTAGGGCTGTCATAAGTTGGAAGTGACTTGAAGGCACACAACAACAACAACAACAACAACAACAACAACATGTCACCACTTGGGCTTCATCTGCACTTTAGAAATAATGTGATTTGACACTGCTTTAACTGCCATGATTCAATACTATGGAATTCTGGGATTTTAGCTTTGTGAGATATTTAACCTTCACTGTCAGAGAGCTCTGGTACCACAACAAATTACAAATGTATTCCATAGCAATGTCTTCTCCTCCCCAGGCTAAAAATAACCAGCTCCTGAAGACAGTCCTCAAGACTTATTTTCCAGAACTTTGACCATCTTGGTCACCCCCCTCTGGACACATTCCAGCTTGTCAACATCCTCCTTGAACTGTGATGCCCAGAAATGGAGACATTAATGCAGGTGAGGTCTGACCAAGGCAGATAGAGTGGTACTAATAGTTCCCTTAGCCACAGTCCTGAGTTTGCAAGACCTGAGCTGGACTGTTGATGACAATGTGACTCAGGGGACTCTCACTCATATGGTCTCTGTAGGTTGAAGTTGACCTGATGGTAGTAAATAGCAACAGCAACTAATACTTCCTTCAATCTGATATTCTACTACTCTGTTGGGGAATAGAAGTCCTACAGTTTAGGAACTGCTATCGGGGGGGGGACCAAAACCTTTCCAACCACTGCTTCTTCCCACCATCTCATTGAAAAGCATGCAGCCTCTAAAGGTGGATGCTCTATTAAGCTATCAGAAATACAGCAGCTGACAGACAGATCCATTGTGATTTTTTTTTTTCAAAGATGCAATAATTACATTACTTTGGCAATGAGGAGGGAGGAGGATCCCTGCAGGGTTCAGCATGACAGGAGCATTGTGCTTCTCTGAACCTGGGAGAGCCTGACAGTTGGATACATAGCACTGGGAGTAGATGATGCCAATACATCACTTGATTCCAACTGTGAGCCAGTGCAGCATAGCAGTTACGTGTGTTGGACTGGGAGTTAAACGATCCCAGGTTCAAATCCCTGCTCAGCTATGAAACTCACTTGGGGTTTATATTCTGCATTTCTTCCAATGAGCTCAAGGAGGTACAGATAACTTTTCTCCTCTCCTTTTTTTCCTTGCAGGAGCAGGGTAACCAAATAACCTCAAGGCAGGGCAAGGCACTGCAGAATGTAGGCCATTCAAGAAAAATATAGGACCTTCCCAAATAAAAACTAGAAATTCTAATAGAAATTCATCTCATATGGTTTATTTACACCTATATTGCCTACTGTATTTATTATGGACTTAAACATATAGTTTCTAATGAATATATCTTCATTAAAATGCCCTGCTAGCTTGCAATATGCTTATAGGACTCTGAGCAAAACAAAAGCTAAAAATTGTACTTTACTAGCAACAAACCTTCATCTGAAGCTACCTTTAATTTTTTTTTCAATTTTCCACTGTGCAGAAATTCAGGGAGGAGAAAACCCTTTCAGTATTTGTATTCTGTCTTCAAGCAGCCCATTGCCTAACATGTTTGCTGTCCTTTTCCCTTCCAAGAAACAAACACACCCTGAGCTCTGGGAACAAGTCTCATCTGCTACTGCTACTTGGAAAAAGAAACTTTAGAAGGATCCATCTGATCTCCCTATTTGCAACAAGGACAGGCTGCCAAGTAGGTGCATTTGTTGAAAAGGAACAGCAAATGGTGTTACTCCATGGGCTTCTTAGTCATGCTCAAAATGGAGTACATTTTGGAATTCCTCCTGGACCGAAGGTGAGAATGTAGGACATGTCCTGGGAAAAGAGGACATCTCGTCACCTGTACAAGATCTCCATGGTCAGACCACTCAGCACCTTCAGGCCCCAGCCATGTGATTTGGTGGGATTCTTCTACTTTCTCTTTTCATCGGTAGCACAGACAAGCCCACCCTCAGGAGAAGTGGTCCTGCAGGTACAGAATAGGAGGCCAATTTGGGCTCAGTCCAGATGTTCACATGCCACAAAACCCCTCACTAGCCCCAGGATTTCAGAGAAACACCAGGGTTTCCCATAACTTTGACAACTCCGGGGCAAGGTCAGGTTAATGGGGAAGACCCACAGTATTCCACCAGAAGTCAGTGTGTTGTGCAAACAGGCAGCACCATCCTCAGAATGAACATGGGGTGTTTCGCCCATGCAGACAAGGCCCCTGTTAGGTAGGTCAGCCTGAGAGGAAGCGACTGCACTTTCCCTCAGTTGACCTACTTCACAGGGTTGTTGCAAGAATCAAGGGGGATGGAGAAGAAGTGTGGCTGAGCAAACTCAGCTAAAGATGAGATAGATGTGTGACTAATAAGTGTAACAAATAAAATTTACTAAAAGAAATTGATATGTGAAATCCTGAAGCCTGAATCCTGTTGGCTAGTCCCTAGGAGAGTAATCCCACTGAGTCCAGTCTTAAATGGCGACTCAACACTTAGGTAAATTCCCATTGATTCAGTGGGACTAATAACAATATTCGGGCTTCTTATTTGCTGCTAGAGCCCCCCTTACTGTTTCTGAACTGTGTACTCTTGGGTCTAAATGGGTACTACATTAAACTCTTTTGAAACCACATGGAAAGTCAGCCCCAGTGGCCAGAATCTCTGAAATCAAAGGGATAGCAAGGGGTAAAAATGAAGGACTTCTTACAGTGTCTCAGTCTGCTGCCTCTCAAGTGTTCTTCTAGTCCTTCGACTCTGGTGGAGGGAAGATAATGTGAAGTGCAATCAGCATTTTGTTATGATCATGTTGAGTTGCTCTGACAAGTTCCATATAAGATTTTTGCCACAGTGTGTGTCACTTTCAAAACACCAACAGAAAAATTGAAACAAAAGTGCAGAAGGAAAAAATGGAACGAAGTCTGGGTAGAATTTGCTTGGGGACCCAATTCTCTCATTGATTGTGGGGAGACGCTGGACTCTATCAGCAAAGGGACTAGAAAGCTTCTCTCCTTCTCTACCATCTGCCACATCATTAATCTTCAATAAACCTAGCAGTAACTTTACGTAGAAAGATCTTATAGCACCTTTGAGACTAAATGAAAGGAAAGAGCGGCATGAGCTTTCATAGATTTAAGTCTACTGTCCAAAGGCATCTGAGGAAGTAGACTTAAGCCTACGAAAGCACATGCTGCCAACTTCTTTCTTTCAGTTAGTCTCAAATGTGCTATAAGATCTCTCTGTATACTGATTCTACTAACTAACACAGCTATATCTTTGAATTCTAGCAGTAACATGTGTCAGTGTTTGGCTCCAGAAGAACCCTTGGAGAGGTCTAGAACTACACCCAGTTCATCATCCTGCAAATGCTCAGAGGGAAGAGGATAGGTCTAATTTTACAAAAAGCATGCTGTCCATAATGTGGGGAAGGAGCTTGGAAAAATTGCTTTTGGGACAATTATATTTTATTTTATTATTTTATTATTTATAAAGTATTGGAACTGGTTTTAATCTCTCTTCTTTTTACTTGCTAAATTGTTCAGTGTGTTTTTAGCCTTGTAACATACTTTTTATTGCTTACATTGTTTTAAAGTGATCTTGCTGTACAGCATCCTAAGATCATCAGCTAGAAGGCAGGATATAAATAATGGATGGAATCCTGTTGGGGAATTACAAATGTGTAATCTAGAGTTACACATTCATAAATGCTTTGCATGCATGATCCTTATGTATTTCCTAGTTTAGAGGACACATAGGAACTGTGAAACACCCCCAATCCCCATTTACTGGGGAGTAGCTGTTGTGGTGGTTGAGGGTCCCTTACCCTATCACCTGGGAAGCAGCTGACCAATGTTCTCTCTGTCCCTCACACAAGCAATCTCTGGTGCATGGAAGGATTGTGACAGAGACCCCACTTCTGCCAGTTGCAATGGAGATTATGCCTGGGAGAGGGTGAGTATGCCAGTCAGCTACTCCCTGAGAGATGGGGAGCAGACCCCTGTCAATTGCATTAGCTGCTTCATGGAGATGGCAAGGATCAGGGCAGACACCACAGTGTAGCCACCTAACAATGGTAGTTACAATGTGGAGTCAAAGACTTTCATGGCCGGCATCCATAAAATTTTGTGGGGGTTTTGAGCTATGTGGCCATATTCTAGAAGAGTTTCTTCCTGACATTTTGCCAGCATCTGTGGCCGGCATCTTCAGAGAATGCTTGCCTGGAAAAGAGTTGGGGGTATATATATATATATATATATATATATATATATATATATATATATATATATACTGTGTCACCCTTGGAAAGGAGGAGTGATTTGCATGTATATTGTTTTGTTGCAAATGGCAGGCCTCAGGGTGGGAGGGTATGCAAAGGAGGATTAATGTCTGCTTGATTAGTGCTCATTGTCTGCTGGGAAGCTCCTGACCATTTGTTGAGTCTTCAGCTTGCTGTTTTTCAGGACTGGAAGCCAAATCTTGTTTACTTTCAGGGTTTCCTCTTTCCTGTTGAAATTGTCCAGGTGTTTGTGGATTTCAATGGCTTCCCTGTGCATACTGACATGGTAGTTGTTGACATGGTGCTGAATTTCAGTGTTTTCAAACAACATTTTATGTCCAGGATGGTTTATAACATGTTCTGCTACTGCTGATTTTTTCCGGCTGACCCAGTCTGCAGTGTCTCTCATGTTCCTTGATTCTTGTTTGCACACTGCATTTGGTGGTCCCTGTGTTGGATGCTGGCAAAATGTCAGGAAGAAACTCTTCTAGAACATGGCCCCACAAAAAACAGTGGTAGTTATACATAACTCCCCAACATTATTTATAACTTCCCAACATTATTCTAAACATTTTAACTAATAAATAAATACTCTTTGCTGCTGATGTTATTCTTGATTTTATGCACTGCACTTTCTGTAATCACTGTTTTATTAGTTGTAGCATACAGAGAGACAGACAGACAGACAACACACCACCCAGTAAACTCTATTAATAGCAATCAATGAATGAATCTATCAGTCAGAAGAGGGACTCAGCCTAGTCTCTGTCTCATGCTTCCCCCACCACCTTCGTACTTGCCAGCATTTGAACAAGGCAGTCCAAATGCATGACGGCTGGGTCCCTGCCCTTACATAACCTCCTGGAGGATTTGTTTCTTATTTCTTCCCAATAAGTGTTGTGGCATGTTTTCCCTCTAAGAGCTCCTCATTTTTGGTCCTTCCCCTCCTCCCTGATCTCCACTCTCTGCACAACTAATGCATTTTTCATGCAGGGGAAGTTCACTGAAGGCATCGTACATAAGAAAATTAGCAAAGTGCTGACAGGCCCAAAACAAAAGTACTTCAGTTTTTTACGATATGATTAACTCATTCCTTGTTCTTAGTGACAGATTTATCACACTGCCATTTGCGTGGGTTTGGAATTTTGTTTTGAACTGGACTCGTGCCATCTGTACTGATTCTGTCATAGATTGGCACCCAAACACAGGAATAGGAGGAGGGAGAATCACCACCACCATCACCATCACTCTGGGAGGCTTGGAGAATTAAGGCTTGTGAAACCGCTTTCTCTGGACCATCCCTTTCACATGTCTTGCTCTAGACATCCACCACTGATAAAGTAGAAGCATCTCTGAAAGATCCTCCATGTCAGACAACCTTGGATCACAATACACAGGAAGTACATATGCATCTTTTCTCCAGCAAAGCCCTGATGCTGAATGGACTCCATAAGCATTTCTTTGCTGCCATTTACCTTTCCCTAATAACCCTATGGTAGTGGTTACAATGTGTGTATTATGCCTTACCTGGAGGAGGCCTCCGTGGATGAAGGAGAAGAGTAGGGCTAAGAGGATGATTTCCAGCTGGAGCCAAAGAAGGCTGGCAACCATGTTGTGACAGAAATAGAGCCTGGTCCATCCTAGGCAGCAACTGCAGATTTAGCAATATAGCAAGTATATTTCTATATCACTTATCAGTGAACTAGCACTCCCTAAGCAGCTTACAATGTGTAAGCCAGTTGCTCCCAACAAGCTGGATACTCATTTTACCAACCTACGAAAGAATGGAAGGCTGAGTGGATCTTGGAGCCCTGCTCTAGGATCAGACTTACAATGTCGTGGCTGAAATACCAGCATTTAACCACTGTGCCACCAGGGCTCCTTTGGATTTGGACAACAAACAGAGGGTCTGCACCCTGTCATATGTCAACAGCTCAAACACCAAGACCAGAAATGCCCTCTATTATTATTATTATTATTATTATTAAAGCACAACATAAATTAAAACACAGGAAACCATTTAAACACATTGCCTGAAGTAAACTCTGCCAAGTTAATGAAGACAACTGGGCTAATGCACTGTTGGTTATGACTTAACTAACTATACCAGTGGGTGAAACACCTAGACTCTACCTCAAAACAAACTGACAAGAAAAAGAACTGAGCTAATGACTATGTAGTTAAATTTTATTGAAGTGTCAAACTAGACTCTGTGAAATACATCCAACATTAATAATAAAGTGTTGTAAACAACAATTATTTTCCTAAATATTCATGAGAAAATTGATACATTACAAAATACAGTCAAATAACAAAATACTTAGATTAGGAAAAATATCTAAATGAAAAATCCGATCTGAAAAAAATTATATTAAAAAGCTTCATTAAATCCATAAATAATGAAGATGCAGTGGGTGTCTTCATCAGTATGTGTCAAATGGAAATCTTCATAAACCTGTGCAACTTCAATTGAATATTTGCATGGGAAAGTCCCAGATGCTGTCAACACAAATGATTATTTCCAAAAGAGGGCCTATAAAGAATGCCATGAAGGACTCCATAGCTGTTAGCCCTGTTCTTTTTCTTACAAATTCTCAGCCAAGTTCATTCTGGTGCTGGGCTTCATGTATCTCTGACCCTCGGGTTGCATTAATACTAATATCTGTCAACTCCCTTCTGGGTTTTGGTCTTGGCTCAGGACTGTTTATTTTGTGTGACTTTGGACTGTTTGGATTATGCTTCTGCTTTTATGGACATGGGTATCATCTGGAAACTAGCCTTGTTTTCCCCTGGTCAGCTTTTTTGGACTAGCGGTATGCACTCTTGGGTGCTTGCACACTTTAAAATGGGACGTGGTGGCCTATGGGCCAGTCCTAGCATACAGATAATCTGTCCATTACTTGCTTGACTCAGGTTAGGACTTTCTTCAACACCATCTCTCATAAATGTCTCTATTCTAGTGGCCTTGGATATTGCTGAATCCCTGACTGAGATTTTTCTACTTTCTGGCAACCTGCTTTTATCATTCCACCATTTTTAAAGGCATCAGAGGAGATGGTGAGATGGATGGATTTTAAGAGACTTAACTAGTTTTGGGTGTACAGCAGCTGAAGACAGCCTAAGGCAATTGTTCTCAAACTTTGATCCACCAAAGGTTTTTGACTTCAGTTCCCAAGTTCCTGACCAAAGGCCATTGCAGCTGGGGTTTAAGGGATTCCAAAATATTTGGAGAGCAAAATTGTGAGACCTAATGATATAGAAAGTTAGCTTCTTGCTGACAACTCCAATTGATATGATGGGGAAGGTGCCCAAATAGCTGGTTTGTTTGCATGCCTGTTGTGCTGCATGTGTATCATTCAGACCTGAATCACAGTTCTGGAAGAGGGGAAGTGAAACTTTCCAAGGTAACATTATCTGAATGAAAATTACTTCCTGAATCTCCTATTTGTTTCATAAGGCAAAGCATGCGTGCTTTGCCCACAGAGCAATGATCAGGTTTATGGGGTAATGTTCTTAGGTATTGTTTCAGGTCTGGTCACATAAGCTAAGGAGTCACATACTAAGGTCTATTCTTTTGATCCTGCCTCTCTGGAGAAGAATCTTGATCAGATTTAAAAAGACAAACAAACCTTAGAATTCCAGAGTTAGAAAGGAGCACATAACTTGTGGCATGCATCACTTAAGCTATGTCATCTCATTACAGAATTGCAACACTGCACATTACACTATGATGTACAGTCATGAGCATCCATGACATCAAGGCACAATGCATGACAATGTGCAATGGCACCAAATATGTAACTGCTGTCATAACCTTCAATTGAATACACACATCATGGATAGGTCAAAAAAATTCACCTGCCTAAGACAAAAACAGAATGCTAGCCATAGAGGTCTCATTCTGAGCTGAGTGCTTTGGTCAGGCTCTTGACATGCCCACTTATGCCTTTCAGAATGGTGGGTTGACAAAGAAGATTTGTCAGGCATTCCCCAGTATCTAAGACCACTGAAATGGAAACTTTCAGAAGACCTGATGATGTTTTTGAGCAAGTATTGCATGATCACACAAACATGGCACAAATATTCAGAGGAGGAAACACTGTGGGCAAAATACTGCCCAGTTTAACCACTGGCATCTTTCATTAGAAAGGTGAAGTAGCAGGTAATATGAAAGACCTCTCTTATAGACAATTGCTGCCAATCGGATGACACTAGGGGTGGAAATCATGTGTCCCTCCAAGTGTTTAGGACCCTGAGTTCCATCAACCCTAGCCAGAATAGCCAATGGTGAGGAATTATGGGAGTTTCAATCCAATTACATTTGGAGAGCCACATGATTTCTACCCCTGGACTAGACAATACCATGCAGAATAGATCAGCTACAAAGCAGCTTCCTATATTTCTTTTGATCTGTCCTTGGTCCTGAAACACTGGATTGAAATCTAGTTTAGCCATGCTATAGAAAAGCCTCCAGCACTGTTCAAAGCCTGTGACTGTTTCCTCTTTCTTATTTGTTTAAATGTCATACTTATTCTATCCTGTGAGTAAGAAGCCACAGCAAGGCTGAATTCCTGTGACTAGATACTTGGAAGTAAATGTCACTGAACTTAATGGATTTGACTGAACTTAATGGAGCTGGCATCTGAGACAGAATGGATCAGATTGGGAAGCACAGCAGCAATCCAATAAAGCCATAAATTAAATGTTTAACAAGACCTCAAATATTACATTGACTATATTGGACTGAAATGAAGCCCTGCTGGGTCAGATCAAAGTTCCAGCTAGTCTAGCTTTCTGTTGCAGACAGTAACCGGATAGATGCCTCTTGAAAGCCCACAAGCAGAGTTTGAAGCCAATAGCTCTTTGCCACTCTGGTTCCAACACTCAATATTCAGTGCCTTACTGCCTATATGGGGGGAGGGGGGGACTCCACTGTCACTTTTCTACAGCCTGTACTCAATATAGAAACTTCTGCAAATGCAAAGGGAAGAGAATCATGCATAGTAAAAAGATTAAAATGTTGAAAATGTCCCACGTCAAAGGAAGACAGGCTTGGATAGCATTTTAAGAAATCTGAAAGTGTAGTTTGGATGATAACAGATGCATGCAGAATCCACATCAGAAAGAAACTCGGCTACACTGTGGAATTCAGGTTGCTCATTGACAGCGCTGGTTATCCAAGCTTTTGCAGTAATAGTCCAAACCACTTACATACTTTAGCTTCTTCCTAGGCTGTTAAGAAACCCCAAAGGGAGAAAGGACACCGAATAACAAGAGCTATTAAAGAGAGAGAGAGAAACGGAGAATGCAGCCTTTATGGATAATTCATTGTTTCTGTTTCGGGGAGAGAGGTGACCTGTATCTTCATGGCTGAATCTCTATGGGCTGCTTTTCATGCTGCTTGTGCTCCATTGTACACATGCCCAAGAATAAAAAACCCTCATATTCACATCAAATATGAATTTTGCATACATGTACAATTTGCAGCTTTCTTCCCATTCTGTTGGTATTTGAGGATAAGAGGAGACATTGGTTGCCTTCAATGAAGTCAAATCAGGGGAGGTGAAGTCTATATTTATTTATTTAAGTGATTTATATCCTGCCTTTCTCCCAAAATAGGATTCAAGGCAGCTTACAATAATTTAAAAATATATAACGAAAACACTGATTACAAAAGTTAAAAAAAATAAACAATATTTTTAAAAGTTGAAAACAACATAGTTAAAGCCAGTAAAAACCATTGAAACATTAATACAGCACACCACACTACACAAGTAAAATTCATCCACAAAAGGCTTGGCTAAATAAAAATGTTTTCAACTGCTGGTGAAAAAAAAGCAGGGAAGGGGTTGACCTGACCTCCCATGGAAGGGAGTCCCACAGTCTGGGAGCAGCCACAGAGAAGGCTCTCTCTCTCTATTCATAGGCCAAGGAAATAAAGTCCAGACAAATTTAGAAAAATCAAGACTTGATAGGCAAAATATCAACGAGACAAATCAAGGTAAAAGCCTCCTATGGAGCAAGCAGATGTTAGCACAGGTTGGACAGCTCTGAGAGTACTCTGTTGGCTGACGTTCTCTCCTAGTAGGGTGGCTGTAAGAAGATGCTGGAGAAAAGAAGGTTAAGAGGTGATATGATAGCTCTATTTAAATATTTGAAGGGATGTCATATTGAGGAGGGAGCAAGCTTGTTTTCTGCTGCTCCAGAGACTAGGACCCAGAGCAATGGATGCAAGCTGCAGGAAAAGAGATTCCACCTCAACATCAGGAGGAACTTCCTGACAGTAAGGGCTGTTCGACAGTGGAACACACTTCCTAGGAGTGTAGTGGAGTCTCCCTCCTTGGAGGTCTTCAAACAGAGGCTGGATGGCCATCTGTCGGGGATGCTTTGATCTGGATTTCCTGCATGGCAGGGGGTTGGACTGGATGGCCCTTGCGGTCTCTTCCAACTCTATGATTCTATGATTCTATGATTCTATGATTCATTATAGAACTAAAATCTCATGGATGCTGACAAAACCTGTGGTGATCTAGAAAACCACATGTGGCTTATGTCCAGGCTATCTGACAGAGTATCTGAAAATGAGCCTGCCCAACTGTGAAATTCTCAAGAGGGGCTCTTCTCTCAATCTCACCAGCATCACAGATATGATAAGTGGGGCACAAGATAGGGCCTTTTCAGTGGCTGCCCCTAGGTTTTGGAACTAATCCCTTGCCGATTGCACTCTATGAAAAATCTCCCACCAGTCCCCATCGTGACTTACTGCTTACTGGTGGGGAGCAAAGAGAAAGTGGGGGAGGCAATTCAGATTATGAAAGTGCAACTGTCCTGGGCTGCAAAAGGAGGGAAAAGGAGAGGGTATTTCATTTGTGAGCAGACCCTCATTTCTCTCCACCTCCAAGATGAGACCATTTTATCTACATTTTATCACCCTATCTGTTTAACTTGTATACTGAACATATAATACATAAAGCAGAGTAGACTCAGAAGGAGGAAATGTGAAAACTGGAGGGAAGAATATCAACCATTTAATATCTGCAGATGACACCATACTACTAGCAAACACTTGGAATGATTACCGAAGTAGGCTAAGGAAGAAAGTGGAAAGATGGGTTTCCAGCTGACTATTGAGAAAAGAAAAATAACAATCACAGATTATTTGTATAACTTCAAAGCAGAAAACGTACACATTGAAATAGTTCAGGATTTTCCATACCTTGGCTCAGTCATTCATCAAAATGAGGGTTGCAGTGAAGAAATCAGAAGGCTAGGATTTGGAAGAGCAAATATGAAGAAACTAGACAAGATCCTCAAGGGTAATGATATATCATTGAATACCAAAGTCAAGACTATCCTTGCCATTGTACCTCCCATTTCTACATATGGTTGTGAAATCTGGACACTGATGAAAGTTGACAGGAAGAAAATCAACTAATTTGAAATGTGGTGCTGGAGAAGAGTGCTACATATACTATGGTCTATTAAAGAGACAAATGAGTCCTAGAGCAACTCAAGCCTGAACTCTCCCTAGAAGCCAAGATGACTAAACTGAGACTGTCATACTTTGGCCATATCATGAGAAAACATGACACACTAGAAAAGATAGTAATGCTTAGAAAGGTAGATGGCAGTAGGAAAAGAGGAAGACTGCATTCCAGATGAATAGAATCTGCAAGACCTGAGCAGGGCTGATGATGACAGAGTGACTTGGAGATCTCTTATTCATGCCATAAGTCAAAGTTGACTTGACAGCAGATAACAACAATAAATTCACGTGCACAAACAGCAGTGGGCTGAATACACAGAACTGTATGCAAGATTTTGGAAGATGAACTGAGGGACTCAAAAGACAGAAGTTTAAGTAGAGGCCCAAGCTGGGGAGGGGGGAGTCTGAAAATAGCATCTCAAGGCTCTCTCTCACACACTCACTCACACACACACAGAGAGACATTGGGAGGAAGGCATTAAAACAAGAAGAATGCAAAAACAGAGAAAGAGGTTGTTTAAAATGCCAACAATGAGAATATATTTCAGCCGAACCAGTTTCGGATCAGTAGGAATGTTCTTCAGGGACAATCATTTACATTCTGAAAACAAACTAAACAGCTCCCAGAAACTGTGGCCATGCTTCTTGTGCCATTAGGGAAATGGCATGTGAAGGAAAAGTCTTCCTTATATAACTAACTGATCCTAAGCACATTGGATTGTAATACATAGCTGGCACTTTGGAGAATCAGTTTCTCTTTTTGCATTTTTAAGGTTGCATGAGCATCAACTGATTTCTTTTGAGGAGAGGGAAAAGCAAAGCATTTTACTTTTTTTTTCTGTCCTTGTAGCAGTCATCTTCCCTGGTGATCTTTGGATGCTTATGCAGTTCACAGCTATAGATCAGAACATTTTTGATACCTCTGATGCTTCTCTGAGGCTACTCCAGAGGTACAGGTATTGGGGAGGGGACAAAATAAGACTACTGACCCTTCCAATTTTTGCCCTCCCAATAAAATTTCCTCTGGTCTCCAAATTTCTAGTATTACAGTGAGTCAAATTTTCAGTTGAGCATTTAGAAATACAGGTGGTTTATTTTCCAAAGAAAGGGACAGGCAACGTTACCAAGGGGATGTGAACACAACACATGTGAGAGTTCTAGATCTGAATTATTTTCAGTGTCTCACTTTCTACAAAGATAGAAAATTGGGGACTGAAGGAAAAATTCATTGTCATTGTTAGCTGCTGTCAGATAGGACATATGGTGATCTTGTGAATGAGAAGCATACAAAACACCCTGTCATCAGCAGCTTGGCTCAGATCCTTCAGACTCAAGGCCATGGCTTCCTGGATTTAAATCCATCCAATTGTAAAGTGGTCTTTTTCTTTTCCTACAGCCTTCTACTTTACGGAGCATTATCTTCTAATGAGTGATTACGTCTCATGATGTGTCCAAAGTATCATAGCCTCAGTTTGATCATTTTGCCTTCTAGGGAGAGTTCAGAATTTATTTGTTCTCTTGTGTTTTGTGTGTGTGTGTGCCTTCAAATCATTTCCAATTTATGGCTATTCCAAAGTGAACTAATCACCTGACTTCCTTGGTAGAATTTATTCAGAGGGAATTTGACATAGCCTTCCTCTAAGGCTGAGAGAGTGTGACTTCCCTAAGGTCACTCAGTGGTTTTCATGGCTGAGCAGGGGTTTAAGACCTGGTCTCCAGAGTCCTATTTAGGCCCAATACACTCCTTTTGTTACCCCACTCCACCCTTAGCTTCTTCCTTTTTTCCCAGTAAACACCACTGCGGGGATTCTTCCAAGTAGATTGTAAGGAAGAGGTGCAGATTGTCACATGTAGCAAAACAAAACAAAACAAAAAAAATTAAAAATGGGGACCTTCCCTACCAAAAAGATTTACTGACAAATATGAAGGATGAATAAATCTATGCCTAACCAACTCAGGGGGAACCATACAAGCTCATGTTCTGACTTCTTTCTTTCACTTAGTCTCAAATGTGCTACAAGATCTTTTTGCATACATACAAGATACTGTTAGGCATCCCTTTGCATACGTACAAGGTACTGTTAGGTACTCTTTTTGAGACCTTCCTGTGTTTCTTTTGTGACAAATCTGCCAGCTTGTCTTTTGAAGTTTTTGGAGAAGGAGGCAACATTATGAAAGAGAACACAGACACATGTAATAAAGTTTTCAGTTCCCCAACTCAAAAACCCACTATGGAAGTTTGACCAGAGATACAGAATATGGTGTGGAGAGTGGAGATGACCTAAAGAAAATGTTTGATTCAAAGATACCCTAAAGTTCCCCCACTCTTCTGCCTTGTCTCATATAATCTGTCTTCATGGTGGCTGCTCCTAGGGTATGGAACGCCTTCATAAGTATGGTTTGGATAAAACCCTCTCTGTTCTCTTTTCAACCTCAGGCAAAGACCTTTCTGCTCAAATAGGCTTTCAGTCTTTAATGGCTGGAACAGATGGATGCACAGTGCACTGCTATTTTAAATATGTGCTGAATGTGCTTTTAATTGACTTAAAATAATGTTTTAATTAGACTGGTTGTTTAATGCCTTTTGTACAAGATACTGTTTTAGCTATTTTCTTTCAACTTAAATTATATGTCACTCTGGGTCCCATATTGTAGGAATGCTCCCTGAAATTGTGGGCAGTGCTTTATTGATTTATTCCTTGCTGAGCATTTGACTGGAGTCTTGGAAACTGAGCAGGATCAGCCCTGGTTAGTACTTGGAGAGGAGATCACCAACTAATGCCAAGTGCTGTAGGCTATATTTCAGAGGAAGAAACTGGCAAAACCACCTCTTAGTATTCCTTGCCTTTAAAAAAATCCCTAAGAGCCAGAATGACACAGTGGTTTGAGTGTTGGGCTATGACTCTCGAGACCAGGGTTCAATTCCCAGCTCAGCCATGAAGTCCACTGGGCAAGTCACATGCTCTCAGCCTCAGGTAAGGGCAATGGCAAACCTCCTCTGAACAAGTCTTACAAAGAAAACCCCATGATAGAGTTGCCTTAGGGTTGCCATAAGTTGTAATCAACTTAAGGGCACACAACAACAGCAACAAGAAAACCCTATGAAACTCATGGGGTCTCCATAAGTCATGAGGTGACTTGAAGGCACACCCACACACACATGCCCCTCAATAGAGTTCTTTCTTCCATTGAAACAAAAAATGAATAATCAGGATCTGAGAATCACTGTAGAATGGGTAATGGACGGGGATTTTTTTAGTATTTCTTGGCCATACATTCCACTGTTTTATAAACACACTGAATTCTGCTAATTTAAAGGGATGATGCGTTTTGTGGCATTTAGGGTCTCTTGCACTACGATAAAAGTCAATTTATGTTTTGACTGTTTTCTGGGTCACAGAGCATCACTAGAGGGGGAGGATCAAATGAGGAGTATTTGGCAACTTACAAGGTTATTAGTTCTGCTGATTAAAGGGATGGGGGGAAGAGTCCTCTAAGTAGCATTTTGCTGATTGGTGACCTTAATTAGGTTGTCAAATGGCAAGTGCTAATAAGAGAAAGGATGGCATGCCCAGAGGTGATGAGTAAAGTATATTGATTCTGCAAGCCACAGATTGGAAGTTACTCTACACTCAAAAGCAGCCTACAGATAAGTATAGCACAGAGCTGCATTTCTCTTTGCCTCCCAGGAGGCTAACTTCAGGAAAAGGGCAGCCCACAGCTTGGGGACTACCAAGCCATAAAGAGCCCCCTGATCCAACCATGAGCTTTGGCTATCTCTGTAGAACAGGAAGGGGTATTTGAGATGGTTTGCAAAGCCCCATCCTCAAATGGTTAACTTATAGTTTTCTTTCTTTTTTAAAAAAAAAGTGGTGGAATCCTGTATGACCATTATGTACTACATAGCTACAGTGCTATGTAGTGAATTTTGGCCAGAACCCCTCCAAACCTCACTTACTGGTAAGCAGCTGCTGGGATCAATGGGGATCCATTCCTCTCCCAATCAAGAAGCAGCTGGCTGTCATTCCAACCCCAATCTGTCTCTGGCTCCCATTGCTCTTGTGACTGAAACCTTGCTTCTTGGACTGCTGATCCATCTTGACTTTCTGAAACCCTACCCTTGACCTTTGGACTGCCTTATCAACTTGCCTATCTGATACCCTGGACCTCGGATGTCTTGACAAATGTTTTAGTAATACCTCTTGTGATTCTGGACTTAGAATCAGAGTCTTTATCTGTTGCTCTGCACTGGCTCTGCCAGGTAGTGGTTTGTTAGGTTTGGGAACTGTGCTGGTATTATCAGCCATTTGGCCACTTTCCCAGATACAGAAGGAGCTGCCAAGCAACGGTAGCACCCCATCCTCCCCAGCAGCCACAGCCAATGGACAGAGGGGTGCCCTGGCTGGCAGAGAGAGACAGCCAAGGGGTCTTACCCCATCAGGTGTTCACCTCTGTCTGAGGTGTCACCTGGTGCTGTCTACAACCCCACACCCCTATGACAGTCCTGAGTGGTAGGTGGTTACACTTAGTAAACCAAGAGCTTTTCCACACAACCTGACATCTTCCCCTTGGCCAAATTACCAGATTTCATGAACTGACATCCATCAGGGAAATGTAATGGCCTTGGTATCAGCAAAGCTGGAGATTTAATGTCAAATGGTAGATGCATGTAGTAGGTGCACATAGTGGTGAAGGTGGTGAGTAAATCAGGCCAAATTGTAGCATCTGGTGGTTATAAATTAAGATTCTCAGATTACAGGCCCTGGCCCAAAGTTCAGAGCTGAGCGCGTTACAGACCGCCCCTTTGGGGTGGCCTGTAGGCACACCTTTCCCTGCGGATCGGGGCCTCACGGCCAGAGCGGCAGCCGCTGAAGCCCCGATCCGCCGCTTTCCAGGCTGCGGGGAAGCGGAAAAGGCCCCTTCCCCGCAGCCTGGAAAGGGGTGTCTTGGGGCTTCAAGCCCAAGGACACCCCGCAGTTTGGGGGAAGGGAGAAAGGGGTCATTTGGCCCCTTTCTCCTTTGGTCCGCTGGGCGCAGCCGTCTGAAGGCTGCGCCCAGCGGACCAAACCAGGAAGAGCTCCGACGGAGCTCCTTCCGGGGTCGCGGAAAGGGCACCCTAGGCGCCCTGCCGCGACCCCAATACATCACAACCGCACACGCTCGTTTGGAGGCGGCGCGGTCATCACCTATGGATGTGGCGGCCGTGTGGAACGACCGCCACCATTTTGTGCATGCACAGCACGCATAGGGTTAGGGCGGTGCGAAGCACCGCCTGTCTTAACCCTAGTACGCACTCTGTGCTTATTTAGCCCGTCTGTAACGGGCCTGAGTCGTTCTTCTCTGGCCGCACACACACGCACACCTTGGAGTATCCTGGCCAGTGCAGAAAGGCAGCATGAAGAACTGATAAAGATCTTCAAGTGTAAGGCATTTAATTAAACATCAAATTAAAGCATCCAGGCCATAGTATTTCTAACTTCTATATATAGCTTTGAAAGATGGATGATGAAGAAAGTTGACATGAAGAAAATCAACTCACTTGATGTTGTGCTGGAGAAGAGTACAAAGACAATACATGATCCAAGAGAAAAACATGCCTGAATTGTCCCTAGAAGTGGAGATGACTGAACTGATGCATTTGGACATATCATGCAAAAATTAGAAAATATAATAATGCTTGGTATGGAAGAAGACAGTAGGAAAAGAGGGAAATCACAGTGCAGGTGGATTGACTCAAGAAGCACATCCCTGAGTCTGCAAGACCTAAGCGGGGCTGTTGACAACAAGGGTCTGAACATCTCTCATTCATAGGGTCAAGATAATTTCACGTCAACTTGATTGAATAAACAATTGCCCATTTGTTTTTAAAAAAAACACTTTCAGCATATCTGAATGTCAGGACGTATGCAGGGAGAGCTTCCATTCATAAAATTTTGAATGGAAGAATGATCCATGGTCCTGGAAAACAGTAGGATAGAGGGGGCAGTATGATGCCATTGCCACTTGAGCAATCCTGTGTTCTGTGGTTTTCCCTCTGCTGGCTTTCTGCTGGAACAGATGGTCCAGTTAAATAGTGGACTGGTAGAACCAGGCTTTGTAGAATCTCCAGAGATGCCATAAAATTACCGCAGTCTCTTGCCAAGGATATAATTTAATAACTATCCCCAGAATTGCCCTGGGGGCCTACTTTCCCACCCTACCTCTCTTCCACCCTGCTCCTCTTGCTACACCAAAAAGCCAAACCCAGTTGTCATGACAAGTGTTCCCTGAATAGCTCCCACCAAAAGTAATAAGGAAAGAAAGTAGTGATAACGGGTTTGAGGAGGAAGAAGATAAGAAGAAGGAGGAGGAGGATCCTGGCAGGTGCCTAGAAAGGATTACAAATCACTCTGTGCCATTTGATACAGCCCAGCACAGCTGTAATTTGACACTGTGAAATGAATGGTCTGCCAGCAAGTTCTCATTTCCACTCTCTCCTTGGAAAGGCAAGGGTGACAGTAGAAGGGATCTCTTTGGAACAGGAGGAGCTGAGAACTGCCTTTACTTAGCTGTTGAAATCTTGGACCATGGCATCGATATCAAAGGGGGCTTAAGCAGGGCAACACTGCAGGACAACTGTGTCTGCTTTTCCCCGGACTCTGAAACTTATCCTGATCTGACAAAAACAAACAAACAAAGATAGAGAACTCTTCACACTAGACAATTACAGCACTTCAGATCATTTAACTTCCATGTCTCCACCCTATGAAATCCCTGGTTCCTAGTTTCCCACATTACTTAGATTGCTACCAGTGCTTCACCAGACTAGAAATCTCAGGACTTTATAGGATGCAATCACAACAGTTAAGTGATATCAAAGTGGTGTAACTATATAGTGTGAAAGAAACTTGCATTAGGCTCCGTTTTAGCTTTCTTCTCTACTCACTGTATTTTGAATCGCTTCTCTGGACAAGGAACCTGTAGTTTCACTTTTTATTCATATCATTTTGGTCCTAAAATTCTGGCGTTTAAATTGTTTGAGCTCCAAATAATTTTAAATTTCTTCCATATTTACAAATGCATGTGCTCCAACTGTCCCAAAGGTAGGGAGTCTCTGCCATACAACTTTTCAGCTACTTTAAATGTCCAGTTTCTAACACTTCTTCCCCCTTCTCTCTTTGTCCTCAGCTTACACATTGCTGAAAACTGAACTCATGCACTCAGTTACTCTATCAGGGAAGGAGAGGAAGGAGAAGAATGTTGCCCTTCCTGTAGACTCAGCCACAAGAAAATTGCTGCAATCTCTCCTAGCTTGTGTATTCTTTTCATTACAACTTTTGCCTCTTGACCACGCTGTAATGTTGTTGGCCACACATGTCCTGGTTTTGATCTGTGAAATGTTGTGAAATGAGGTTGGCCATTGCCTTCCTCTGAGGTTGAGAGCTGTGACTTGCTAAGATCACCCAGTGGGTTTAATGGCCAAGCCGGAATCAAATCCTGGTCTCCAGAGTCAGAGTCCAGCACTCAGATCAACACACCACGGTATTACTATTAAGCATTTCAACAAAATGAACTACCAGCGCACAAAAATAGGTTGCCCCACATTTGCCTCCATTTCATTCAGTTATTGTGAGTGAGGATTCTTAGTTGGTTTGTTATCAATACATCCCCATCCTTCTCAGAATTTTAGTGATAAAAATTGGGATCAGCTGGATATATAACTAGGTAAAAATGTGGAGGATGATCCTTTGATAGTTCTCATTTTGTTGAGCAAATTTAATGCTAGATTAAGCAGGAATAACATAGCCTTTGCAGATATCGTCAGTTTGTTAATTGAAAGTTTAGAGGATTTTCCTCAGGAGAAGATCATAGCCAAGCCGGTATCAATCTCCTTAAGGCATTGATATTTGGAATGCTTTGTATGTGAGAGAGAGGGGAGTGGGGGGGGGTTAAAGCTGAATTTTGTCTCCTTGAACACTACTCCCTTAAATTCTACATCATCCCAAATATATTGCACTATAATTATGTAGTATGAAAGGTGCTCCGGTTTATTTATTATTTTTAAGTGGTTCTGCCTACCAAGGACGTAGCCGGGGGGGGTTGGGGGGTTGGTCCCCCCCCTTCAGGCTGGGGGCATTTAAGCTCCTTCCTCCCCCCCTCCTCCTCACCATTAAAACCACGGAGCTCCGAGAGGGAAAGGGGAAAGACAAAGCAAGCTCTTTCCCTTTCGTTTCCATAGGAGTCAGTCTGGCTTCCACTCCTCCTCCTCCCCCTCCTCCCTGTGTTTTTGCCAAAATAAAAGTCTCTTCCAGGGAGGGAGGAAGTGAATCAAGGCACTTTAAAAACTCCTCCGTCCCTCCCAAAAAGCCAGAGGACTAGAGAGAAAAAATCACTGGGAGCAGGGAGGGTGAGAGAGAGGGGGGGAGGAGGGAGGGCGGAAGAATGGGAGGGTGAGGAGGCTCTCCTCCCGGCCCTGGCCAAAGCAGGAGGAGCCCAAGTGCCGCCCCTAAACTTCTGTTGCGGGCCTGAGGGGAGGGCAAAAAGCCTGGAGGAGAGGGAGCGAGGGAGGGACAGGAAGCTGCCTCAGGCTGCATCCACACTCAAGAAATAACCAGGTTGGCAGCGATTAATCTTTTGTGGCCTTGGCTTGGTTCTGGGAGTAGCATGTTCTGGGGTCCAGATATCAAGGCTTGGCCCTTTTCTGCTCCTTCCAGCCTTGTTTTTTTCTCATTTTTAAAATAAAATAAAATAAAATAGACTTAGCTGGCCCCTTTTCAGCATATCAATGGGGTGCTTTGATTGAGAGTTCCTGCATGCAGAATGGGGTTGGACTGGATGGCCATTCTTGGGGTCTCTTCCAACTCTAGGATTCTAGGATTAATTAATTAACCTAAGGCTCAATCTAAAGATCTTGGCCTCTCTGCCCTCCTGCCTTGGAAGCAAATCCATTGGAAGACCTCTGGGTTTTACTTTGCAAGGAGTTTTTATTTTCCTTATTTTTTGTCTTTTTAAAGGAGTTTCCCCAAAATTCTGCCAGAGGATGAATTGGGGCTCTGGAGTCCTATGGCTCTGCTCCAGGCAATGCTAGACCTCAGGGCCCATCATCCAGCAGCACCACAGACTGCTGGGACTGCAGTCTAATAAGGTGCACACTGCAGAAATAATCCAGTTCAACACCACTTTAATGCTATGAAATTCTGGGATTTGTAGTATGTTGTGGCACCAGGCTCTCTGACAAAGAATGCTAAATATCTCACAAATACCATACCCAGATGTTGTTGTTGTTGTTGTTATTTTCTAAATCCCGCCTTTCTCCCAATATATGGACTCAGTGGTGATTTCCATAGCATTAATCTTAGTATATCTTTCTACAATGTAGATGGACACCTCCATTATATAATTTGTTGAGGATGCTTTGACTGGGAGTTCCTGCATGGCAGATGGGGTTGGACTGGATGCCCTTCTAGGGTCTCTTCCAACTCTATTTTCCATGATTCTGTAGCACTCTGAGCCTACTGTTATTTAATTGTTTTTAAATGTATAACATTTTAAGTTATAAGTCTATAATGCAAGCCATGCACTGATGGACTATTGCACAATAATTTTGTATTTATTGATTTTTACCCTGCCTTTCTCTCAAAATAAGATTCTCTTAAGGGGTTTGTTTTTTATAAAAGAAAGGAAGGTATAATGTTTGGAATTTAATATTGACAGACAGATAGCTAGATAGATAGATAGATGAGTCTTGGAATTAAAAATTGTGTGCATGTGTGTATGTGAGTGAGTGTGTGTGTGGTGTGTGTGTGTGTTGGAATTAAAAATCCCTCTGGAAGTGGAATGAAATGTTGTGTGGATGCAGCCTGGGTTTTAGCTCCGCTCAGAAGTTGGATGCAGTGTCTCAAAGCATGAGCAGAGTGTCTCTGGCATGGACAGAGTGGCTGCCGCTCATTGCTTGAACAGCTGCGCTTTGCTTTATCAAGCTGAATTTATCTGGTAAACGCCTTCAGAGGAAGGACTCAGTTTGCCTGCACTGAAAAAAATAATCCAGTTTGATGCCACTTTAGCTTCCCTTGGCACCATATTGTGGAATGCTGGGACTTGTAGTTTGTTGTGGCACCTGACAGAGAAGGCCAAACAGCTTCTCAAAACTACAAATCCCGATTCCATAGCAGCACGGAGCCATACGGAAGTTCAAGTGGTGCCATTCTAATGTAAACGCTCAACCCCCTTTTGTGTCGGGGGGGGCTCTTCGCCTCTCAAAATGGTGGCACTCTAGTCTGGACCCCCCCCTTCCCAAAATCCTGGCTACGTCCCTGTGCCTACCTCCTTCTTTTCTAAGCAGCAATTCATCAACATACTGCTCTCTGCAGGCTCCAAATCATGCAACTGACTTCCTCTCTGTCCACAATCCTATCTGCATGTCAGATTATTAGAATGTGTTCTTTATTCTTTTACTCCCCTTCTCACTGCAATATACACACACATTTTACTGAAGAAGGTGTCCCATTGTTAGTGCATTCAAGATCTCCCTGTTATGGCTGGCAGGCTGCATTTGTCCCACAGACTCTCAGAACTGCTAATTTACTCTCTCCATTATGATCTTCCTCCTTTATCAAAGTAAAGCACAATGACACAATTCAATTAAAATGACAAGGGAAGAGTTTGGCGCTGACATATGTTTCACTCAGTGAGTATTTCTTTATTCCTTTAACTATTTCCTAGAGAGAGTGGTGACCAGCAAAGAGTCTTTGGTCATGTCTGCAGGGGCCAAATAAAATGTCCTCCCCACCACCTGGTCCTCTCACTGGAAAGTTCGGATGACATCTAGCCCATTCAGCACCAAACTCAAGGATTTGTTGTTGTTAACCACCTTTATGTCAATCCCAACTGATGGCAACCCTGTTAATGAGACATCTCCAAGACCCCTGCCCTCCACTACTCTGCTTAGTTCCTGTCAATTCTTACCTGTGACCTCCTTAATAGAGTCCATCCATCTAGCATGAAGTCTTCCTCTCTTTCTATATCCCTCCACCTTTCCTAGCATTATTGTTTTTTCAATGAGTCATGCCTTCTCGTGATGTGGCCAAAGTACGACAACCTCAACTATATCATCTTGGCTTCCAGGGAGATTTCAGGCTTGGTCTGTTCTAGAACCCACTTGTCTTTTTCGTTGTCCATGGTATCCTCAGAACTCCTCTTCAGCACCTCATCTCAAATGAATGGATTTTACTCTTATCTACTTTCCTCACTGTCCAGCTCTCACGTCCATACATGGTAATAAAGAATACAATGGCTTGTACGATTCTAACTTTTCTGCTCAGTTGTGTATCTTTACACTTTAGGATCGCTTCTAGTTTTTTCAACCCCCCCCCCCCCCCAATAATGAATTTGAAAAACTGACCTTTTGCTCTGGATCTTCCCAGAAGATCTGGAACCCTCCATTGCAATGCTAGCTGGCTATTTACAATGCTACCTGCTGTGATGTCCAGGGCAAAGGCCACCACCACTCATCACTTGATCTGGAGTCACAATGAGGTGCCCATTCATGTGATCAATGCTTCATTCTGACCTCAGATGAAGCAAATGCATGGTAGTGGCAGTGGCACTGGGTGGCACAGTGGAACATATGTGCAAATAGGTGCCCAGAATCGCAACAGGAGTGTCAGGTATTGGGGGGAATGTCAGGGCAGTGGAGCATTCTGGTCAGTTCCAACAGCACCCTAGTTGTGGCTAAAATGCAACAGTGAGACAGGCCAAAAATCGTATTACGCTACTAGAACTGTGCCTTCAACTTCCAGGCCAGCAGGAATGTTCCGGGTGGTGAGAAACCTTCTGCATACAGGCCTAGAGGGATGAGAAATGGAACCCATGGTTACCTGCTATGAAAAATGTACCCGTGAAAAAGTAAAAATGTACTTACATTGGCTCAGAACTTGACACAATACTTATTACTGGAATCTAAAGAGGTGTCTGGTGCATCTTCTGGTCAGGTCTTCTGGGATCATTCTCATTTGTTGTGGCCTGAGGATGTGGATAAGTTGTTTGAATCAATCCACCCCATCCTATGGTTACCACATTTTGAAGGGAAGGAAGAAAGATTTACATTTAGCTACTTCAAACTACCAATCGTTATGATGACTCTCACTTTAAATACCCCTACTATATGAGCCGAGAGCCAGTCTGGCATAGTAGTTTAAATGTTGGACTGTGACTCTGGAGATCAGGATTCGAATCCCTGTTCAGCCATGGAAACACACTGGGGGACCTTGAGCAACTCACACTCTCTCAGCCTCAGAGGAAGGCAAAGACAAAACACCCTCTGAACAAATCTTGCCAAGAAAACCCCATGATAGGGTCACTATAAGTCAGAAATGACTTGAAGGTACACAATAACCACCACCAATAACAACAACAACTATAATCTTAATTGTATTTGAATAATAAGAATTTTGCCCTCCCTTTCCCCCTTCCAGCCTCTTCCTACAGCCACCTCACCTGCTCCACCAAACCACCTTAGCTGCTTCACTCAGTGAGCCCACCTTCCCCCTTCAGGTCCGTCTCCCTTCTTTTCTCCCTATATGTGAGATTCCTGGAGAGGCCGCACCAATGAGGTAAATACATTGTGTGGGAAGTTGTGGATGGCCTTATCAGATATGGCATCTCAACTGTGGAATGCCTTCTCCTTGGAGGCCCAACTGGTGCCAATACATCTAGAAGACTGCCCCTTTCTGTCCTTCCTGCCCAACCAAGGCATGGGCCGAAGCATTTTAAGGATGGATTTTTATCTCACACCTCTGTGCCCAGAGTATATCCTATACCCAATCCAGATTTGGTCAATGTATTGAAGGTGAAAATGTTCAGATGTGGCAATGGTTGCAGAAGCCTAAATTGGCTGCAGCTGGAGCCCAGAGCAGCAGCCAGATGCTCAAGGTCAACTGAGCAGGACTAAATGTAAATATGCTATGTCTTCAGTCTGAAGAGGGATTGGTGTCTATGGTCCATAGCAACTTGTATAGAAAGAGGCTGGGTAGTGGTCGCCTCATGGTAATTCTGTATATAAGCAAAACGCTGTGCTGTGGGATTGTGGGAATTTGAGATAGTGTGGTGTGTTGGTTTGTAAGAGATTTTTGTATAGTGGTGATTAGCTCATGTTATTTGAAACAAAGTAATAAAGCCCTCTTAGGAGTGAACTGCTGGAGAGTGATTCTTTGATCTAGCAGCTGTTTCTCCAGGCACTCTTCCAAGCAAGCAGAAAGCTTGTGTTTGGAGCTTCGCTCTGTTCCTGTGTTGGAGAGACAACCGACGTCTTCATCCATTTGCCACCGGACCGGAATCACAGGCAAGATTCATCACTCAAATATCAACAGACTTCTCCCATATTTTGCAAAGAATGGGAAAGTCCCGTTCTTTCAAAAAGCGCTGAAGAAGTCCAGATCAGGTGTGGGATGCCATGATCGGGTATGGGATGCCTCAGACTTAGACACAGGGCATATGATAAAACCCATGCTTAAAACATTTCAGACCATGCCTAGGGCGGGGGGGGGGGAACAGAAAAGGGCAGTGCAATAATCTCCTTAGCCACTAAGCAAATATTTATCTGTTTATCAAAGCCTTTGGACCTCATTGATACTTTTCTTACACATTGGGTCCTTCATATCCACTGGGGTTTGGTTCCAGGACCTCCCATAGATTGTAAAATCTGTAGATATTCAAGTCTCATTAAGCACAATGACACAATAAGATAGTGTTACTTGTATAAAATGGCAAAATCAACGTTTGCTTTTTGGACTTTATATATATTAAAAATATTTTCAAACCATGGATGCTTGAATCTGTAGATAAAAAACCCATGGATATGGAGGGTTGACTGTACTAATGTAATAATTTTAAACTGTTTTAATATTTTAAATCTTGTCTTAACTCAATAATTCTGTTATAAATATATTTTAGTGTGTTTAGTTTTTATTGTTTTAAACTGTTTTGTTTTTCTTTTAATTTTACTTGTAAATTAATCTGAGGTCTTTCTGATACAGAGCTCTGTAAAAATATTTTAATAAATAAAATAAAATGAATTAAGGTGTCCCTCTCCAAACAATCATGACAAGGAAATAGATGCTGCTTGTGGCAAGACTTCATCACCCTTCTTCCCCATCAACTCCTAGGTCTAGGATTAAGTTGTGTCCCATCTGGAGCCTCAAAAAAACATTTGCTTTCCTCACCAGTGTGTGAGGAATCTGTGCATTAGACACAGGAATTTCAAAAACTACCCAGACAAAGCTTTTATCATGTAATCTCCCAGCCTTGGTTGTGTAATTTTACAAGAGATAACCTGTGCCATATGAGGAGTGGTTTAGTGGATATGTTTAGCCTGGGGAAGAGAAGATTAAGAGGTGACATGATAATCGTGTTTAAATATTTGAAGGGATGTCATATTGAGGATGGAACAAGCTTATTTTCTTCTGCTCCAGAGACTAGGACATGGAGAAATAAATTCGATTTGTAGGAAAAGAGATTCCACCTAAACATTAAAAAAAACTTCTTGTCAGTAACAGCTTTTAGACACACTCCCTCAGAGTGTTGTGGAGTGTTTTTGGAGGTTTTTAAACAGAGGCTGGATGGGCATCTGTTGGGGGTGCTTTGATTGTGTATTCCGGCATGGCAGAATGGGGTTGAACTAGATGGCCCTTGGGGTCTTTTCCAATATTAAAAATCTATGGTGTGGTACATACCACCCCAAAAGGGCAGGCTGGAGGCATCTGTTTTAACTCTGGAGGAACGCTGCAGCAGCCAAACCGTGCGGCATCCCTCCACAGTAAAAAGGACCTGGAAAAAACAGGTTCTTTTTAAGGTGCCCAGCACATGTTACCAGTGTACCATTGGTGCACCGGTGACATAAGCGATGTGCAGTGATGTCCGTATGCTGCAAGTCGCTTACATCATCATGGTGGCACTTGTGTAGACAGGATGCCACCATGATGCCGCTGCTGTTACACTCTAGGTTTCAGAAGCGTGAGGTTACCGCACGCTCCCAAACCCTAGTATCAGCAGTGGCACACCACTTTTGGCCCAGCTTTCCCAGGCCTATCATTCTATATAAAAAAAAAATAGTTCCTCCAAGATTTGTGTGGGGAAGAAGCTATAAGCAATTGCAGAGAATATGCTCTTTATAAAACTTCAGTTACAGCGCGCCCTCGGCTTATGTGGGGGATCCATTCCAGACACACAGCCCCTTGCGTAAGCTGAATTCCATGCGTGCTCAAGCCCCATTCGCATGCAAATGGGATGTGCCGCCCCTTGCACCCCGCGCACTCCCTCATGGGTTTGAGAGTATGCTCAAACCCACATATAGCACACCCGCATATGACGCGGGCGCACTGTACTAGCATTTACATTTTAAAAGATGTTGGTTATATATTTGTATATTACCCCACCTTTCTTCAAACATGTGGCCCAAATACAAGTGGGAAGCTTTTATTTGGGTCCATAATTTGTGATGACTAGAGAATTGAAAATTGATGTTATTTCTTAACTTGGAAAAAAAACTAAATGGTTCCTTTATTCCTTTATCCAGCACTATGAGTCTATTATTCTAATTATATGATTCTGTGAGATCTATATGACAATTTCCATTGGTCTCCTAAAAACTGAACATCAGCCCTTGTAAGAAGTAGACTGGCCTGTAAGGAGTCAGAAAAGAGAAAAATACCCAGGTAGTTCTAGTGGTTTGAGTGTTGGATTATGACTCTGGAGACCAGGGGTCGATTCCCAGCTTAGCCATGAAACCCACTGGGTGACCTTGAGCAAGTCACATGCTCTCAGCATCGGGGAAGGCAATGGAAAACCTCTGAACAAATCTTGCCAAGAAAACCCCATGATAGGTTTACCTTTGGGTTACCTTAAGTTGGAAAGGACTTGAAGGTACACAACACATACTTCCTGACTTTCTACTTGTTGATATGTGATTGCTCTTTTTCGGTTCTACTTCTTGCTTCTTTTCCAAAAGGGTTACCTGTCCTTCTTTTTGCTCAAGGCAACACATAGCTCCATAATTGCTGCTAGGACAACCGTACTCATGGAAATCAGCCTTTTTGGAGTTTTTTAAAACTAAGTTTGGATTGTATTTCTGGACTATCCCTGAATGCATTTCCAAAAATGATTAAATATTGCTTTGTGTTTTTAAGTACCAGCTCCCAGTGTATTTATTTTCTTTTCATATAGACAAGGTCCTCTGTTTACCACAAATACCTCAATTTTCCTATACCATCTACCCATTCCTCCCCCTTAAAAATATGATAAGAAGGAAATGATAGGAAAGCTGCATAATATCTTTGGACTGGAAACAGTAGGAGCCTTCCATCTGGAAGCACCCCAGAGCAACTCAGCAAGGAAGGAGGGGAAGAATGATGGAATGACAAGGAGACTGGAGCAGTTGGGAGACAGGAAACAGAACATATTAACACTGATAGCATGATTTGTTTTTGCCACAGGAAAAACAAAGTAAAATTAGATTGATCATAAGCATGTTTTTCCTTAATGAACATTATGAGTCAGATCCAGTCTTTCTGCTATTCATTTTCTCAAAGGATGAGACTGGAGCTCTAATTTAGAGGATGCTAACGCTACGCTAACACTTTATCTTTATTTATTCCTTTTTAATTTCTGTCTCCTGCAAGCACTCCAAGTGGGTTTATATGGGGACTATCCACCATACCCTCCAACTGTCCCACAAGTGGAAAAAAAAATACCTGTTAGCACTGGTCAAGCAGAAGACAAAGTTAGCAGTCCTTCTTTTTTGCCAAAGGCAAAACATAGCTCCATAATTACTGCTGGGACAAGCTGCACTCATGAAAGCCAGGCTTTTTGGAGGTTTTGTAAATTAAGGTTCAAAACACATTGCAGAAATAATCCAGTTTAAGATCACTTTAACTGCCCTGGTTCAGTGCTAGGGAACTGTACTGTATTGTGGTACCAGAGCTCTCTGACAGAGAAGGCTAAATGTCTCACAAAACTACAGCTCCCAGAATTCCCTGGTATTGAGCCAGGTCAGCTTTTTAGTCTGACCTCCGAGCTTCACTTTCTCCAGGTCCACCTCTGCATTCTGCTAAACTGCAGTGGAAATGTGGAAATGTTTCAAGATCAAACCCATGTGAGGTTTTGCTTCTTTATTTTAAAAGAAGAGACCTAGGCTGCATCTGCACTGCAGAATTAATGCTATTTGACCCTGCTTTAACTGCCATGGCTCAATACTGTGGAATTCTAGGGTTTGTAGTTTTGTGAGATATTTAGCCTTCTCTATCAGAGAGCTCTGGTGCCACAAAACCTTACAAATTGCAGGATTACATAGGATGGAGCCATGACATTTAAAGTGGTATTAAACTGCATTAATTCTGCAGTGTGGCAACAGCCCTAGTCTTTCTGCCATCTTTACAAGTTTTTTTGTTTTTGTTCTTATTTTTAAGGATATGATGTTTCCCTAGGCTGCAGTACACTTTCTCACAAGCCAAAATGAATCCAAAATCAGTAAACTTATTAGTATCTGACTGCATTTTATGTAGGAATGCAAAGAGGGATGTGGTGGCTTACTGGTTAAGACACCAGTTCTGATGATTGGAAGGTTGGCAGTTCAAGGCGTGGGTGTTGCATGCTGGGTTGAGTTCCCATCACCAGACCCAGCTTTTGCCAACCTAAAAGTTCCAAAGCATGCAAATGCAAGTAGATAAATAGGTAACATTTTGGTGGGAAGATAACAGCGCTCGGTGCGGTCATGCTGGCCACATGACCACCAGTGCAGTCCTCAGACAATGCTGGTTCTTTTACTTAGTAACAGAGATGAGCACCACCCGCTACAGTCGGTTACGACTAGACATTCATGTCAAAGGACTACCTTTACCTTTTACCTAGGAGTGCAAAGGCAAACCCCTGTGATAGAAAGCCCTGTGACAGGGTTGTCATGTTAAGGAAAAAGCAACATGGGATATACAGTAAATGAAATAAAACATGTATGTGAGAGTCAGGGTGACTCAGCAGAAGCCAATTGAGAACCACACAGGTGTAAATGGTAATACAATTAACAAGTCCTGACTGCCAAGGACAGAGATGCAAAGTGGATAATTGGACACACCTGACAATTGTTAAGTAGTCAAGGCTGAGATGATGAAATCATTAATTGTAGGATGAACCAAGAGAACCAATGAGAATGGTGTGCACGCCTACTGGGTGGAAACAGACAACAGTGGGTGGTACCATGCATTAACTATAATAATGACTATGCATCCCAATGTATTTTGTGGGTTGTAGAGTGGATAGTGAGGAGTTGAGTATTGTTGTGTTGGATAGTTTTGGAGCTGTATATAGTAGAATAAAGTAGATCTTTTATATAAGACTACTGAGTTGTCTGGTGTCTTGGGTGAAGCTACAAGAACCAGCTGGATCCTGAAGAAGGGTGAAGACTTCTGTGGAAGCAAGAGTGAGAAGACTTGGATAGTTTGTCAGGGTCTTCAGCCTATTCTCTGTAACTCTTGCTAAGCTATAACCACTGGCCAAAACTGGTCAGCGCGGTGCACAACCAGGTGGTGAGTTCAAGCCAGAGGTGAAGAGCTACAACTCCCATCATCCCTGACATGTCATAAGTCAGAAATGACTTGAAGGCAGACAAAAACAACTTTTGCACAGCCCTGTTCATAATATGCTAAATCATTGGTTGTGCTTCGTTGCAAAATTATTCATTTCATTGTGAAGATCTTGTTGGCAAATGCAAGGCATAAACACATGTTGTTTAAAGGCATGATGGAGAAATAAAGGATAAGGGAAGCAGGAGCAGGCCAAAGAAGGAAGAGGTGAGACAAGTTGTAGAGTGGTCAAACCTGTGGAGGGGACTCTGGGAGCTGTAGTCCAAAACAATAACTTTTCAAAGCTCTGGACTATACCTCCAGGGAGTTTAACTGCTGAACTCAAAAATGATTGCAGCACATTCCTTACAACTGTGAAAATGTTGTGTTCAGAGACCAGGAGAAGATTGCACAATGAGGCGGAGAGTATCTATCACTCTTACACGAAAGGAGTTGCACTTTGCTAGGAAAGCCCTAAGGCTCTTGTCCCACAGGGGTCTAGCAGCTTGTTGTGTATGAAGGAACATGGACACCATCATGCTGAGGAGCAGGGAGAATTCCCTTTTCTTCCCATTTGTTTATTTAAACATGTTCTGAAAATACACACGGGAGCTGCTGAATGAATGTTCCTCTCCCCATGGCTCACCAGCACACAGAGAGAGCTATGTTTCTCATAGAGTGCATCTCATTAATAAGTAAATGCAAGCAATTTGATGGAGATGTGAATCCCAACAAAGTTCTCCTTTGTATAACAAAAACTGCCTCTTTTTTGTCTTCCTCATTTTCCTTGAGGTGCCTTTTTCTGCCAATGAACACTTTACCTTTACTCCTGGAATGTTTGTGTTGTGGCTAGGGCATAGAGAAAGAAATGGCCCTTGTCACCCATACAAACACCAGAAGGAAGAGAGATAAGTTAAAGTGGGTAGTATTGGGCTGGATGTAAATGATGGATGTATATAATGTCCATAAAGTCAGCTTCCTGATTTCCTTGACTTAGAACACCTGAATGGCTAGGGATTATCATGGTCAAGGCAGCCTAGCAGACCCTGCTCCAAGGTTCAAAGCATCCTGCAGAAAAGGACCATTTTTAGCTGACCTGCCAGCTGGCTGACTTCCTGGTGTCAAAGATACCTGTTAGGGTAGGACTGAGGAATGAAGCTAGAAAGCCTAAAGCCAGCATCAGGACAAACTTTTTGCTTCCTGAGGCAAACACCTAGATCAGTGATGGCGAACCTATGGCACACATGCCATAGGTGGCACTCAGAGCCCTCTCTGTGGGCACACATGCTGTCACCCTAGCACAGAGTTTGCTAGAGTTTCTTACTAGAAACCCAGAGAGATGTGGCACTTTGCAATAAATAAGTGGGATCTGGGTTGCATTTTGGGCACTCGGTCTGTAAAAGGTTCACTATCACTGACCTAGATGATACCTTGCCTATTCCACTTAGAAAAGCTGTCCCAAGTGCTAGCTGAAAGCTATTTCAATACAGATGAAATGACAATGGTTTCTTTCACACAATGATAGCACTTTGATGCCATTTTAAGTGCCATGGCTCAATTCTATGGTATCCTGGGATTTATAGTTGTGTGAGGTACCAATGGAGTCCTGAGATTTATATTTCTGTGAAGATTGGCTGCTATCAGCTTTGGTTGTTATGCCAGCTGCGCCCCTTCCTAGAAGTAGAAGATCCAAAGATGGTAAGGCATATGTTGGTAACTTCACAGCTGGGCTTCTGCAGTATGCTGTGTAAGGTTCAGAAACTTCAGTTAGTTCAAAACATAGTAGCCAGATTAATTACTGGCATATCTTGGAGTGACCATATTACACCAATATTAAAATCACTCTACTGGTTGCCAATTAGTTTCTGGGCAAGGCACAAAATGTTGGTTGTTACCTTTAAAGACCTACATGGTTTGGGTTCAGGTTACCTACAGAAGCACCTTGTTCCTTATAATGCATCCTGTACATTCAGGTCCTCTGGTGGACATGTTGTTGGACTGGAGCTCTCAGCATTCCTCACCTTGCATATGCCAGCTATCACTGCTGGGAGTTGTCGTTCAGAGAGCTGCACAATCCCCACCCATGCCTGCACTCAGTTGCATAGTTCACTGTGAAATGGAACAGGTTAGTATTTCACTGCATAAAGGAGCTTTGGGATATGTAATAATTTTATAAGGGATATAAAGCCTGTGCTTCAAGAAAGAAGCCAGGAACTAACTGCTGGGGTCAAGAAGAAACGTTCCCCTAGGGCATGTTAGTGCATAATTGTCGATTACCGTAGCTTTACACTTCCCTCCCAAAATAGCAGACTCACAAGTTTCTAGGTCCTGCAGCAGACAGTAGACAATCCCTGGCTGCAGTAGTCATTCCACCACCTCCTTTGGAATGAAGGATTTACTATGTATAACCTCCATTTAAAATTACTGCCTCTGGTGTTTGTTTGTGCTGCATATTTTCAGGAAAGAAGGCAAATAATATTTTAGCCTGCATTAACAGAACCATACAGTGGTGCCTCGGGTTACGAAAGTAATTCATTCCGCGGCCGCTTTCGTAACCCGAAAAGCCTTCGTAAGCCGAATTGCCATAGGCGCTAATGGGGAAAAGCCGCGATTCCGTGCGAAAAAGCCGAAAAAAGCACCAAAAGTTTTTTCGTAACCCGAAAAAACATTCGTAACCCGGAACAATAATTCCCTATGGGATTTTTTCGTATCCCGAAAATTTCGTAACCTGGGTATTTCGTATCCCGAGGTACCACTGTACTTTCCAAGTCAAGGGAAGTACCGTAATAGTCCCACTATATTCTGTGCTAGTTAGGCCTCATTGGGAACACTGCACTCCATTCTGGGTGCCTCGCTTTAAGGATATAGACAAGTTGGAGCAGGTTCAGAGAAAAGCAACAGCTACAAAAAGAAGTATGGAGAAGAAAATACAGTCAGACCTCCATATCTGCAGATTCCTTATTCACAGATTCAACCATCTACAGCCTGAAAATATTTTTAATTATATAAATTCCTAAATGCTAACCTTGATTTTGCGACTTTGGATAATGGACACCATTTTACTATGCATATGATTTTATTGGGACTTGAGTGTCCACAGATTTTGGCACCCATGGGAGGTCTTGGAGCCAAATCCCAGCAGATAGCAAGGAACCACTGTATATGAGGAAAGGTTGGGGGAGTTGGACATGTTCAGCTTGGTGAAGAGACTCTTTAAATATCTAAACGGTTGACATAGAGAGGAAGAGGCAGGTCTAATGGTTTTAAGTTTCCAGATTTTGATTGCACATTACAAATAATTTGTTAATGTTAAGAACTGTTCAGTAATAAAAGCAATTACAGTTGACCATCCATATTCACGGCCTTGATACTCACTGTTTCAATTATTTGCGAAGTCAAGGCTGCTAGCCCAGGCATTCCTCCTCCCCCTCACTCCCGGGCTTGTCCCCTCAGGAGAAAAAGCCCAGGAGCCAACTCCATGTTCTTCCCAGCTGGCCAAGCAGTGATTCGGCCAGGAAAGGGAGGAGACGCCTTCATCCCCCCAGGACCCTTTGCCTGTCCCATTGCTGTCAAGGGGGTGATGGGGCTGGCAAACAGAGGAGGAGACTCCATCACCCACAGGACTTCTTCCCCTGCCCACCCCTTCCTTTAAATGGCTTCTGAGTGGGAGTGTTTCCATATTCTCGGGGGTCTCATTCCCCTAATCCCCATGAATATGGAGGGACCACTGTACTTAGAAAGGTGGTGGAGTCTCTTTTTCTGGATGGCTTTAAGGGACTGAACAGATGGGCCAGGATAGCACTGTTGGAATCGCTGGAAAAAACAATAATGTTTGGGAAAGTAGAAGGAAGTAGAAAGAGAGGAAGGCCACATCTAGATGGATGGACTTTATTAAGGAGACCTCGAATATGAGTTTGCAGGAACTGGGCAGAGCAGTAGAGGACAGGGGGTCTGGAGATGTTTCATCAGCAGGGTCGCCATGAGTTGAGATCAATGCAAAGGCAGTTAACAACAACAACAAAATTTCTAGCAAGAAAATCAAATATTTGTTACCCCACAGTGAGTATTGAATAGGCAAGACATAGAGCTCCTCTTTGTTGAGACCAGGCTCATCCAGAAAGGAGAGAAAAAGGACAAAGAGAGAAAGAATATAGTTGCAATAAAATAAGACTTTTTGAGTTCAGTGCACATACTTTCTATTAAGAATGCATGTCTGTCATTTACTTGCTATTCCACGTATCCAGATTTGGAAAAGTTGCTTTTTTGGATTACAGCTCCCAGAACCAACTGCCCACAGCCCATGCTCACTCAAAATTATGGAGATCTGTAGTCCAATAAAGTAACTGTTTAAAAAAGCTTTATCTTAGCATAAACCCAGACAGGAAAAACAATCTAAAATCACAATAAGGAAAGAAAGGGGGAAATATGTTGGGTTTTCTTTTTTCAATAAGAGAAAGACAGTTGCCTTCAAACTTTTCACAGCTCACTTCCCTGATATGTAAGAGCAAGCAGAAAAAGAAAAAGAAGCAACCAGCGGTGTTTCTGAAAATGCATACCATTGGGCTTTTTAGTGATAAGATAGCAGCGGTGGCAGTGTCTGTCTCTGTCTCCTTCCTGTCACTTTCTGCCTTGTAGGATGGAATCCGTAGCTTCAGCACCACCATATCCAGACTGACATTCTGACAAAGCTGTCACTCTTCATCATACCAGTGTCAGTATGTCAAACCGGCCAGGATTTACCTGCCTTCTCAAGACTTAATGCTGACCAGGCAAGAGAGCCTGAAAGAGAAAAGCAGACACCTTTCTCTCAGAGGCTCCCAGCAAATCTTCCTGTGCTGCTGTGGTATCCTCAGGTTAAACTGGATTAGATGTGCTCATATTTAACACATTTCACCCACACAGACAGGTAATCCTGCCCCTCCAGCTGTCCTGGTTTGGCAGAGACACTCCTGTTCAATCCACTGTTGGTTCACTTTTTCAGCTGTTTTAAAAATTTCCCAGTTTTTTTCTCCTACACCTACCTTACCTCCTTTATCCTCTGCTAACTTCATTTGTTGCAAACTGAGTTCAAATGGTTGCAGACTGAACTTGTACCCAGTTAACTCAGTGGAGGGAAAGGAAAGGCAGATGTTTGTCCTTCCCTGTATAGTCAGGCAAAAGAAAACTGCTGCAGCCTTCCTTATTCATAACTTTGACAGTCTTGACCACACTCTGATGTTGCTAGGTCACACGCATCCCAGTTTTCATCTTTGAAATGTTGGAGGGTATGGTATACTTCTTTTTTACATAGGCAAGTCCAGTACCAGGTCACACTAGTCTATGAAGCCATGCAATCCTACCCACAATGAGTTGTTTTTTATACCTGATGTAAAGAAAAGGAGGGTCTTTATTCACCACATGGCATTCCTGGGACACAGCAGACCTCCCTCACAAATATTTTTCTTAGGCCACAACTCCATTCTCAGTAGTGACATGGCACATTAAGCCACAATCTATGCTCCCAGATTTTAGAACTCCCTCCCCAGGGAAGCCACAATGACCCTGTCCTTGCTGTCCTTCCGGCAGCAAGTTACAACATGTTTGTGCCTCCAGGCCTTTACAGATGGTTGAGGTTGGGCTCTTAATGTGCTGGGTGTGACTGTATATCATTTTATTATTATTGATGTAATGTTTTAATATTGTGAACTGTTTTAATATGTACTGTTTTTAAGAACTTTTATCTTTTAAATTGCATTTTTTCTTTTAATGAGTGAAGTGTTATAATACTATACCAGTTTAATTCAACTTTAATGCCCACTTTTGTATGTTTTTAATTGTATTGTTTATTTATTTGTAAGCTGCTTTGTGTCTCAATTTTTGGAGGGGAGGGGGAATGGCATATTAATAACTACTACTACGACTACTACAGCTACTCCAATGCCTAACAACTAACTTCATCCCAAGACATTGTTGAGGAAAAGGCTGGCTTAAGACATTTTTCTGCCTGAAATGAAAGACAGGATGGTGCTTCTTCTCATCTCATATACAACATGCATCCAGACTGATAACTGAATCAAGCTTGGCAACCTGGCATTATCCTTCACCAAATCTGAGGGTAAGAGGCTGTATTGGAGAGGGGGAAGGCAGGCCATGTAAGACCCACACTTCTATCCTCTAGCCTCTTGCCATTCCTTTCCAGAATCTTTCTCCTCTGGTAGCCACCAATCCTCTCCCTTATGATAGGAACGGCCCTTGATAGCCAGACCAGCTTTCCAACACTCTTAGCCCTGGCTGCTGCTGATTTTCATACTACTGATGTAGTGAATCTGCTCTGGGTTTTAGTCAAAACTTTAAATGAGCTATCCAACATGCTAAAACCTAGTCTCCAAAAATGGGTTCAGAGACTTGGGCGCAGGACAGACCACCAAGAAACGGTGGTCTTCCGGCACCCGTTTTTGCTCTTCAGGGATGGCACAGCTCCCAAACAGCGCACCACCACTGCGGAGCAAAAAGAACCCAGAACCCAGAATTTCCGGGTTGTGTGATGCCACAGTGATGTTGAAAGTGTGCCATTGGTGCACCCATGGCATAAGCAACGCAGGGTGCCGTGCGGATGCCATGCCATGCTTACATCACAATGGTGGTGCCCGTGTACACGAGGCACCACCATTGTTATGCTGCCACCACATAGTACAGTGATGGTGAACCTTTTAGAGGCCAAGTGCCCAAACTGCAACCCAAAACCCACTTATTTATTGCAAAGTGCCATGTCTCTCTGGCTTTCTAGTAACAGACCTGTGCTGGAGCAACGGCACATGTGCCCACAGAGAGGGCTCTGAGTGCCATCTCTGGCACGTGTGGCATAGGTTCGCCATCACTGACATAGTAGGTGTCCAGGCTGGCACAAAGCACCGGTCTGGATCAAGCCTTGGTTAGCTTCTTTAAAGTTGGACTCAAACCCAGAGCAGATTCACTTCCTCACTGGCAAGGAAGCCACAAGCCACCACTGATTCCTGCTAGGTTTTTCCACTGGTTTTCATGAGACTGAGGGGGAAACAGGATGTCTCTGTTCCAATTAATCCTTACTATAAATTTTAACCATTTGGCGTAAATTGTGACTTGTATCCTTGAGGATGACATGCTCTTTTTTTCTAGCTGATTTGTCAATTTTTCCATCTATGCTATCAACCATAGTTTTACTTTCTATTGTTGCAAAGAAATTTAGCTGCTCGCTCTTCCAGTTCTTGGCAATTTCTCATGTCGCTGCTACTCCTTGACCATTCATAACAAGGGCTTCCCCCCACCCACAGTGAAAACCCCTTCACCCATTATTTTTGCACGCTTCCACCTCCCAGACTGTAATATAATTGATAACTTCTCAAGCCCCAGGAAACTTTCCATTTTCTGCAGCCTTAAGCATACAGCAGGGATTTCTTCTAAATGCATCTCAAACCAACAATTTCCCCATCTCTGGAAAATGTTCATCTGCAGTCTTTTCCCTGTGCCCTTAAAGAATGCTCTGAAAATTCCACAATATGACATGTGAAAGTGTGCTTTGGGAACTATTTATTCAAAGCTATCTTTTCCCTGAAGGGGCAATTTCCCTTCAAAAGGCAGGTTTCTCTTTTCAAAATGCTCCTGTCATCTTGGTGGTCTGCCCTTATTGTGCCTTCCAACCTTAGTCAGCTGTTCTCTTTAGCTCACAGAAAGACAATGTCCATCATCCAAGGGGTTCAGTCATCCAGTTTTACCTCCCCGTTATTCTCTAACTTGAGTTCAGTTGGGCTCTACTCTAACAAGCTTCTCCCTATCTATGTGCAGAACAATTTTGGACAATGAATGCCATTTTTTATTTTCCCAGTTTGCAACCTTCTGCTGTTAAATGAATTAAAGGATTTTCACCTGAAGCTACTCACTTTTAAAGCCCTGCATGGGCTGGCCCTTCTTTATTTAACTGATCTTCTCTCTCCCTACATACCTACTCGCACTCTCCGCTCTGGTAGCCAAAGTCTCCTCTCCCAACCCAGGATCTTCTCTGCCCCATCCCAGATCCGTCCCTTCTCTCTTGCTGCCCCTCATTCCTGGAACCTTCTTCCTCTGCATGCACGGCTCATCACTTCCCTAACCAGCTTTAAGACAGAGCTGAAAACCATATTGTTTGGGGAAGCGTTCTCAGGAAATTTGTGATTGTCATCTGGCTGTCTGACAATATTTGATGTGATGTGATTTGTTTGATATTTGATGTTTTTAATCTGTTTTTTCTTTTCTATATGGTAATTTTATCTATTCCTCTTTTAAATGTTATTATCTTAGAATGTACGCCTTGGGCAGGCTTTTATTTACTCCTAATTTTACCGACTTTGTACAGCTCTGTGTATAATTGCAGCGCTATAGAAATAAAGTTTAATAATAATAATAATAATAATAATAATAATAATAATAATGAAGCTACTGCTTTAATGGCATATCAGTCAGAATGCTGTTGGTATCATACATATATTTAAGTTCTCTTACCCATGTGGTTGTACTTTTTTTGGTGCTGTGCAATGGGCATATTCAGTTTGACTCAGTAAGTGGAATTCCACGAGCTAGCCATTGCTCATGGGCCAAATTTTGTTTTAAGTTTTGACTGGAGTAATATCTAAAAGTAGTAATATCTAAGATATGCAGACAACACCATACTACCAGTAGAAAATATCACAGATTTGGAACAACTACTAAGGAAGATAGTGCAAAGGCAGTCTTACTGCTGAACATGAAGAAAACAAAAATAATGACCACAGAGAATCTACATCAAGTCAGCCTAGACAATGAGGAAATTCAAAAGGTAAAATAGTTTCCGTACTTGTATTAAACATTGATTCCAGCCCTCAAAGTAGCTGAATCCTACATTTTGCCATGAGTCCGCATCTTAAGGAGCAACCAAGTCTTTGGTAATTATCCCCCTTTCCTATTCCATAGTTCGTGTGTGTGTGTGTGTGTGTGTGTGTGTGTGTATGTGATTGCAGTGCTGTGTGTTTTTCCTTTTAATAAAATACAATTCATAGAGAGAATTCTGCCTCTGCATTACTCTATTCCAGAAACCTCTGTATAAAAATGGGGAACAATTTCAAAAGAGGGGTGCTTGTAACACAGCCCATTAATTAATTGTTGAGCTAATTAAAATTCCCCTAAAGAGACCTATAGCTACACAAGTTGGAACTCTCCCTTGAGGCCAAGATGATTAAGCTGAGGCTGTCGTACTTTGGCCTCATCATGACAAGGCATGAGTCACTGGAAAATACAATAATGCTAGGAAAGGTGGAAGGGAGATGAGAAAAGAAGGAAGATTACATGCTAGATGGATGGACTCTATTAAGGAGGTCACAGGAATGAATTTGCAAGATCTAAGCAGAGAAGTGGAGAATAGGGGAGATGTCTCATCCACAGGGTTGCCATGAATCAGGATTGACTCAAAGATGATTAACAGCAACAACAGACCCATCAAATCAATGGTATCGCCTCAGCATTCAACAGATGATCCAATAGGTCTATTTCAGTTGGGATTAGCCAACAGCGATGAAGCTGTGCATTCTTGAATGGTGCATAATTGTTTGTCAGTGTTTTCAACAGTCACTGTGCATTCCCTTCTGAGTCAATAAGGATCCACATTGGTAATTTGCCAATGTCAGTATTCATCAGAAGGATGGTTTTGTGCAACCATCATGTTAAATATAGCAGTGGAGATTTACACTAGCACATGTTGCCAAATTGCTTGTATGTAAATTTATGGCAATCCCATTAATTTCATAGGGTTTTCTTAGCCAAGGAATACACTAAGGTAGTATATCCATGGGGGATACTTTCCAAGACTTTCAGCAGATAATGAAAAAGACAGATAGAAGTAAACCTTATATTTAGACTACAGTATTCTCCCCTCTTTCTATTCTTAGGTGGGTATGAGCATCCTTACTGCAGGTGAAAGATAGAAAAGAGCCATTTTTAAACTAAAGGTACACCAAAGCAGCTCCTTACTTATTTGGTGAGGTGGCTGCAGAAAGCCTTCCAGAGGGCATCCTTATGGATTGGTGCCTTCTGAAAGCATCTAGCTTTCATGTTATTGCACAGTGAGAAGGGACAGACTGGTGAGCGCCATTGCCACTATGTCCCCTCTGGCTGGTCACCCACTCTATCTCTCTCTTTTTCCACCTGGAGCCTGGCAACTGTGATGCCATTGCCACTGCTTCTTTCTTGGTGTGGTAATGTGGAGAAGCTGCTGAGAGAGAAGAGTGCAAGGGATGGCAGTGAGAGAAGGAGTAAGAGGGGGAGACATGGAGGGATCTGAGAAGGCTGATGTTGCACCCATGCAATTGCCAGTGTTGCTCCAGTGGGAGTGGTAGTCAAGCTGTCTCCAAGCCCAGTCACCTGAACATGAATTTGCTGCATTTCAACCCATGTCTGGATAGCAGATAAGTAAAACCACAGTGATCTCACAGATAAGGGTGCCATACTGTATTTAGAGGAGTTTTGTATTGCAGTCCCTAAAATATAACACCTAGTATTCCTTGGTGGTCCCCTGTTCAAATAGGAACCAGATCTGACAGTACTCATTATCTAAGATCAGAAGCAATCTAATGCCTTCAGAGTATTTAATGTGACCGTATAGTACTTTCTTAGTAAGATTTATTCACAAGAGGTTTACCTTTGCCTTTGTCTTCCATGCCTGAGCAGGGATTCAAATGCTGATCTCCCATAGTCAGTGACATTGCTGACCAGGGTGTCAGTTGGTGCAGAGAGTAGAGCCAAAAGAACACTCCCCCTTACCTTGCTACCAGGCACCGTTTACTCATGAGAAAAATGGTTTGAGGCTGGGGGGGAGGGGTGCTCTGTGCACTCTCATGCCCTACCGGGCAACATTTTATTCATATGGGCAGGGAAAGGGGGTACACTCAGCCGGGTGTCACCTGGTGCAGCCCCCTACCCCCCAGCACCCCCCTAGTTATGCCATGGGTCCTAGTCCAACACACATACCACCAAGGTATTCTAAGCATCCAGGAGGAAGTACATAGGTAAACACGGCTATCCTCACCTGTCCTGATCCAGCTAATACATAAACATGCTACTTGGGAGGAAAAAAATAGCTGATAGTGCAAGGCAATGGCGATAAATCAGCAGCATCCAGAAAGTATCCTTGCCTGTGGGAGTCCATCCAGAGAAATGGGTTTGTCAAGCCAGTCCAGTTCAGGGAAACAAACAAGCAGTGAGGTCGACATAAAGTCAAAGAGGCCAAGACTTCAAAGATCTGAATTGTAGGAATCTCAAGGCAGGAATGCTGTTCTGGAAGTGGATAAGTTGCTTCCAGAACTATCCCTAGGCAAACTCAGCTCTTAAATGGGCTGGCACCAGCTAATTCTACTGAAAGCCTCTCCATTGCTGCTTGGCAAGGAGCCTGATTTAATATCTTTGTTCTGTTCTTAATGTGCTGGGTTCTCAGACTTGGGGGCCAGCTGAGTCCTGCCTTTGTCCCTCTTCTGTTTGAGACTGGGTGACTTGCCTGAGTCCCTTCTTTAGCCTCTTCATCTAGACCCAGATCCTGGCCCATAACACAACCACTCACACCAGTTCTGATGCCAAAACCTGAAACAGATCTCACAGCTGCATGTGGACAGCATGTTTCAGCTCATTTCACCTATTCTATATAAAGTAGGGGTGAAATTCATTGGCAACTGTGATGGCTCTCTATAATGCAGAAAAATGCTAGAACACCCTCCTATGCTGAGTATGGTTTCTTCTCATATTCCTTCCTTTAAGAAGTTCCGTTTCATCAAAGAACCCTCTTCAGTTTTGAGATCCTCGGGGAAAGGTTTTCTCTTGGTCCCACCACCATCACAGGCATGTTTGATGAGGACACAGTAGAGGGCCTTCTTGGTGGCTGCTCCCATGCTGTGGAACTTCCTCCCACATGCAGCAAGGCTAACCCTCTCTCTACTCTCTTTCCACCAGCCATTTGGCTATTTTATTTAGACCATTATTAATAATAAAAAGGCTATTTGATTCAGACAGGCTTTTGGTAGTTAACAAGTTGTTGCAAAAATGATTTTTAATAGGGATGTTGCATACCCTCCAACATTTCACACATGAAAACCATGTGTGACCAAGCAACGTCAGAGTATGGTCAAGATGGCCAGTTGTGAAGGAGGAAGAACATGCAAATTAGGAAAGGCTGCGGCAATTTCCTTTTGCTTGCATCTGTTGGAAGGAACAAGATTCTGACACTTCCTCTCTTCTCCTGAAGGCACCGTCTCCCTCAGCAGCAGCCACTGCTGAGGGAGACAGCACTACAGCCTCTAGAGAGCCTGTTCAGGATCCAGTAGCCATGCCAGACTTTGAACGGAAGGCACCACCACCCCCAGCAGCAACTGATGCTCAGAGGGGCAGTGCTGGGACTCCAGAGAGCCCATTTGGGGTCTGATGCAGCTGCTGGGTGAGCACGAAAAGGAGGCAATTCCCTTTCTCACTCACTCAGTAGCCATGCCAGCCCCTTCAGGTGTACCGCCACACTGGGTGTATACCCCCGCTCTGGGGTGTCACCCAGTATTATCCACATCCCATGCACCTCCCTAGTAACAGCTTTGGGTAGGTCCATATAAGCACAGGCAGTCCTTCCAATAAACTGGGGCACAGTCATTTAGGATGTTAAAGATCAGTGTCATTGATTTAAACTGAACCCAGAAATGCAGTTAAACTGCCATAGTACCTCTGTAGCATGCTCTGTCTTCCTGGGTACAGCAAGGATCTAGGTGGCTAAGTTTGATACAAGTTCACATTTCTGAACCTTTTTTTAAAGGCAGCCCTACACATAGTGCATTGCAGTCCCCTAGTCTAGATGTCACTAATAGCTTACTGAAACTTACTGAAAGAATACCTAAGAGGTTCTTAGAACTAGGAAAAGTTACTTTTTTTTCTACAACTCCCAGAATTTGGTGACCATGCTGGCTAGCAGATTCTCATACAATTTTTTTTCCAAGCTCAGTTATTATCACAGATTAAAAATTAAAAGGCTGGCCCTGCCCCCAGGCTTTTCCTTGAGATTCAAACACTGGGGTTTGACCTCATTTTCAACTTAAAATATTCAGGATTAAACATTAAGGAAGTGGACATTTGTCATGCCTCGCTTTATCTATATGACATCGGAGAATCTGCTTTAATTCATTTGGATAATCTGTATTACTCCTCCAAAACTTCAGGTACAAATACCCATTAAGGGTGAACCCATAAATAAATAAATTCTATCCAGTACCTAAACAATTACACTTATGGCTTTTACCTTTAAAGGGGAAATGGTAATTTTAAATTGTATAGATTTCTTCAGTCTGAATTTCTTTGACTCTTATATCAAGATGCGTATCTCAGCATGGCATTAAACTTTTGAAAAGCCTGATAACATTTTTCATTGTTGGTAGAGGTGGGATCTGATTTGTTCTTATTCTGCATACTAATTTGGAATTCCTTTTACCTCATGTGCAGTCTTGCTTTCCCATTTTTTTTTCAAGAAGACATGTTTGGCCAAAGGGGCTATCACATCTAGCCAAATACAATGGTCCTTGGTATGCACTGAGGTTTGGTTCTACAATTCCCATAGATATCAAAATCCATAGCTGCTCATCCCATTATATACAGTGGCATAGTAAAATAGCATCCCTTACAGTACAGTGGTACCCCGGGATATGAATGCGCCGCCTTACGAAATTTCCGGGTTACGAAAAAAATCAATAGGAAAAAACTGTTCCGGGTTACGAAGGTTTTTTCGGGTTACGAAAATTTTTTTGGTGCTTTTCGGCGCTATTTCGCACGAAATCGCGGCTTTTCCCCATTAGCGCCTATGGCTTTTTCAGCTTACGAAGCATTTCGGGTTACGAACGCGGCGGTGGAACGAATTATTTTCGTAACCCGGGGTACCACTGTATATAAAATGGCAAAAGCAAGGCTTGCTTTTGGGATTTATTTCTTCATTTATTGGATATTTTGATTGGAACCATGGATGCAGGATCCATGGATACAGAGAGCCAACTGTAATGGTTTCCCTGAAATCAGAGCTTGGAAAAGCTACTACATGTTGGCTAGGGAGTGTTGCTTGGGGTATGCTGAGAGTTTATACTGTTTAATCTTGTTTTAAGGGGGGGCACTATGTATATATGAATGTATTTTAACTTGTTGTACACCTCTTTGATTTCCTGGCAAAAAGCAGCAAAAAGCGAGATAGAAATTAAAAAAAAAATTATTATTTATTAGTTGTCATCCCAAAAAGGAACTTCTCCAAGCTCTGCCTGAAATGTTATGTGTGGAAAGTCTACCAGAACTCACTTTTTAATACCAAAGTTAGAATATCTACCAGAACTCACTTTTTAATACCAAAGTTAGAATAATGACAAAAGTTCCACCAAGCTTGATGGATCAGGCTGGAAAGCAGATCAAATGGAATTCATCCTGAAACTAGATCTGTTGTTCAGAATTTGACCTTCCCACAAAGTGGACACGGTTAGTCTCTGTATCAGCAGGACACAGAAGCATGAAAGCATTTACTGATGAGTCTGGACTTTATAAAGATCAGTTGATTTATTACTGGTTTTAAATTTCAAGGAAGAGCTTTTAGGACTGCGGTCTTGGGTTTGTTCCCCAGTTTATGATTCACTTATGGTCTGTCTGTATATCTTCATATAAACAAAGGGATCTGACACCCAGCTTAGGAGAGGTATTTTTCAGACTACAGTTCCCAAAATCTGCCAGTCATATGCCCACTGGCCACACTGCCTCAGGGATTCTGGGTGTTTCAATTCATTTTTTTCTGAGCACTGGTCTGCGGCAAATCCAGACCTATCCACCACTCTTTGGTGCCACTTAAAGAAATAGTATCTAGCCCCTGAGAAATTCATTGTGTGCCTGCTTGGAAAATGTCATTATGAAAAGAAGAAAAATAAAACTGTCAATCTAATAATAAAAATAAAACTGCTAACATCATGATATGCCTACTCTTGGAACTCTTTGCATAGTTCTGGTTGCTACATGTACAGGAAAGGGAAACCAAAATGAACAAAATATTGGAACCACCCCAATACTGGGGACAATTTGGTTGAACCAAAATGATAAAAGACAAGACATGTTTATTTTATTATTATTATTATTATTATTATTATTATTATTATTATTATTATGTATAAAATCTCAAACATCCATTTCACACAATCAACAAAACAATACACACACCTAACTAACATATAATTTCTATTCTAAACATTAAAAATTAACACCTTTCAAACCGAAACTTCCTTACTTTTCAAGATTACTTGGTTAATTTTTATATAAGTGTTTCTCCCTATGATTTATCATTTCTAGAGTAGACATGTTTGTTCTTGTTATGTACCGTCAACTCTGACTTCTGGTGACACTATCCTAGGGTTTTCTTGGGATGATTTGTTCAGAGGGAGTTTGCTCTTACCTTCTTCTGAAGTTGAGAGAGTATGACTTCCCCAAGGTCTCCTAGTGCGTTTCTATGGCCAAGTGGGGATTTGAATACTGTTCTCCCAGCATCTTAGTCAAATGCTCAAACCACTATACCATATTGGCTGTCACCAGCAAGACATGTAGAGATACATAAAATTACATATGGAGTGGAGAAAGTGGAGGAGGATAATTTCTCTCTCTCTCTCATACTACTAGAACCCAGGGTCATCCCATGAAGCTGGAAGGTGAGAGATTCCAGATGTATTAAAGGAAGTACTTCTCCATACTGTGCATAATTAAATCATGTATTTGTCATGGCCAAGATGTAGTAATGGGATGGCAACCATGGTGGACAGCTTTAGAAAGGAAGGAAAGAAATTCATGGAGAATAAGGCTAGTAGTGGTTACCTATCTAAATTAGATTTACCAGGAGAGGCATAAAGGAGGTTCTATTGCATTCAAGTTCTGGTTGTGGGTTTCCCTAGACCAGCCTTAGGAAAAAATATACTGGAATTGATGAGCACTGCTCTTCTTATGCTCTTGGGTTAGGAAGGAAAGAAAAAAAGGGGAATTGCTCTACATCCCATTTAGATTATTGTTATGTGCTTGAATGTTCGGTTGGTCCAAAGATCTGCAGCTAGATTGTGAAAAGGACAAGGCTGTAGGTAGCATATGATCCGCTTTTTACAAGAGCTTCATTGACTCTTTATCTTTGGGAAGTGCTGTAATTATGTACTCCTGCATGGCAAGGAGTTGGACAAGATAGCCCTTGTGGTCCCTTCCAACTCTAAGATTCTTTGATTCCATGACTCCGTCTGTTTCCAAGCACTAATCCAAAGTGCTTGATTCAGACTATCTGTCCAAATTCTCAGATCTTCAGGAGAGGCTCTTCTTTCTGTCCTGAAACTCTCTAAAGCACATTTGGTGGGAACACTGGAGAGGACCTTCCAGTGGCTGCCCCTGAACTCAAGAACTCTCTTCCTAAGAAGAGAATTAGGAACTGACTCTCTTGTTGTTTGCCTTCCATTGGTAGGTGGAACTAACTATTTTACAAGAAGGTGTGTTTTCTTACTATGCTGTACAGTACTTCTTTTATCCTTTGTTTTTAAATGGAGGGTTTTTACCCACTCTATAGAAAGTTTTAATGCCATTCCTGTATATTTTTGTCTACGTGTGTTTTTACTTCTTCTTATCATGTAACATATCTTGAGTCCCAGCTTTGCGGGGAAAGGTAAGGAATGAATAAGGCAGAAGGAGGAGGTGCAAGCCTGCAAGTAATACCCCTCCATACCATCTGAACTGAGAACAGAAACAGCAAAATACAGGCCTATGACTAATATCTTCATCCACCCCCCCCCACCTCCTGTATGGTTTTCAACACCTTACCTGATGAGGAAGCCAGTGGAGCTTTGAAAACTTACAACATGTATATTGTGCATTTTAGTTGGCTGATAAAGGTATCACTGTTTGTTGGATTTTTTTATTGGATTTCCAATGCAATATAATCCTTGTAATGTCCTTCTAGGTGAGGCTGGAAATCAGTCCCTGTCAACTCTGCTTGGAAATAGCATTGTAACATCTTGAGCTACTATTGGTAACTATCAAAATATTCCCTCACTTAAAAATTCAGCCCAGGACTTCAGCAAGGTGTGAGAGGTTGCTGACTCACTGAATCTGTGACATTCTCACTGGCAGTTTTAAGTTGCCCCCTTACTCCCCTGCCCACCTGCCTCCTGGCACCAGTTCCACCCGTGCTTCCTCGTCTTACTCCCAAGAGAAGGAAATATCATGTTCCATGTTTGCTGGGAGTGATTTATGTATGCAGATGGCAATGCACCTCCACTTACTGCTAATGATGTTCCTTCTCCCTCTAATACCCTTCCTCTCTGAAACAGTGGATGTGATCAGCCAGCTTAATAAACCTCTCTCCCACTGTCAGACTTGATAAAACCATAGCTGTTTTTTTTCTATTAGCAAATCCAGTCAGCTAATACCTTTACATTCCAAAGGGTGGCTTCTATTTTGGAGTATGTCACATCTCCTAAGTGTCTTAAAGTAATGCTTGATGATATTTCCCCAACCAGTAAACAGACTGATTATATTACAAATAAGATTAGCTTTCAACAGAACTCTTTAAATGAGGGTATGACAAGAGGAAGGTGAATCTCACTCTGTGTGTGTGTGGGGGGGGGAGGGTGTACGTGTGCTCTGGCCACTTTCTTTTTCTTCCAAGAAAAAGGAAAAGACTAGACCCAATCAGTTTAGATAAGACTTTATCATACCAGGCTTGAAATGTGGAATTAGAACAGGGATAGCCAGGTCTATGACAGTACCTTATCACAGAATGCTGTGTCTGTCCAGTAGCTGGTCTGTAGTCCATCCACTGCCTTTTCAGTATTGAGTGTGATTAGTTCCTCCTGCAGCAGGTCCGATGTGCACATGGTGCAAGTGGGCATGGTTGTGCTCCTCTGCCCCTCTCCCCCTTGATATTCTCAAGTAGGATGGTTTTTTGTTTGTTTGTTTTGTTTTTTAATAAGAGCTGTGTGATAATGACTGTCCCTAAGATGGTATATTTGCATTTCCTAGGCTAATAATAATAATAATAATAATAATAATAATAATGTATTTATATTCTGCCTTGTCCCAGAGGAATCAAGGCAGATTACAACAGAAATGATAATAAAACAAGTAACAATATTACAACATAGAATAAAAAATACAAAATATAAGCAATAGTCACATTATACTGTCCCCTTACAACCCCCACCATTACATAATAATGAAACACAATAACAGTTACAATAGTTAAACCATTAAATCAATTTAAACAAACAAAATGAAATAGGACAGCTACAGTAAGGGTGGACATGGCTATTTTTCCTTATCATTCTTCTCTCACCCAATCACTGCCCAGATGACATATCTCCCCTCTTGAGTCCCACATAAAATAAGGGAGAAAGCAGCCTCCCGACTCCTCTGCTGCCACTGTCTCTGGCCCAGGTGGAAGAAAGGCTCAGTATAAAGGGAAGGGCAGGCTCAGCATCCTTGGAGCTAACAGCCAGGTGTTAAAGGCTGTTCTGCACCCACTCAGCTGTGCTGGAGAGTTGTAGACCGGCCTTTAAGAGCTGCCTTGATGGTCTACTACTCTCCAACTTTTAAAGACTCCTCTGCACTCACTCAGCTGTGCTGATGGGATCATGGTGCCTGTATTTTCCAGTAAATGATGAAATAATAGCATAGGGAAAATACAATACAGTCGGCCCTTCATATCCACAGATTCTTTATCCACAGCTTGAAAATACACCAAATATATATTTGGCGGAGTAGCACACACCATTGTTATCTTCCCCAAGTGGCTTCCACGTAAGCTGGAAGCCACGTAAAATGCGTCCACGCATGGCATGGACACACTCTGTGTGTGTGTGTGTGTGTGTGTATATATATATATACATGGATTTTGGTATCCATGGGGGGTCCTGAAACTAACCCCCAGTGGATACCAAGGGCCCACTGTATTCAAAAATGGTGGGCTCTGTGAATTAACCCAGGAAAAAAAGTTGGAAGGATTTAATAACCTGGAAAATTAAACAAAACTTTGTTTTGAAACAAAGATATCGTTTATTGTGAATTTGGCCTAGACCAGTGCCACTCAAAGTGGTGACCCACAAGCCTTTAGCTGCCAATCCCACAAGATTTTCCAGAAAGAAAGATACAAAGCGGGCACAAATATGATACAGGTTTCTGGCAAACAGGGAAGAAAATGCTGATCCACCACATCAGATAGCTTAAGAAAGACTGGTTTAGACAGTCTTGGTAATTGGTCTGCATCATACAACAGTCAGGACAACTGATGGCTTCTGTGTCTTGGAAATGGAAAATCCAATTTATGCTATAGTGTTTAAAGGGACTATCCAAGGTGCTGAATGCTACCCTAAAATTATCTTTAACACTTTGGGTAGATCTTTTTCTAGTGCTGGGCTGGCCTGGCTGGTCCTCATAATGCTTTTCAGAGACCCAGTGTGGTATACTGGTTTGAGCATTCAAATCTGTGCTCAGGCATGGAAACCCACTAGGTGACCTTGGGCAAGTTACTGGCTATATTCATAAGACAGAAATAATCCAGTTTGACACCACTTTAACTGCCATGGCTCAGTGCTATGGAATTCTGAGAACTGAAATTTGTTGTGGCACCAGAGCAAAGCCACAACATACTACAACTCCCAGAATTCCACAGCACTGAGCCATGGCATTTAAAGTGGTGTCAAACTGGATTATTTCTGTTGTGTGGATGCAGCCACTCTCTCTCAGTCTCAGAGGAAAGCAAAGGCAAACCCACTCTGAACAAATCTTGCTAAGAAAACCCCACGATTGATTATTTTTGCATTTTTCCAGAGGATGGGGTGAGGTTGTAGGGGACAAGGCAGCCCAAACCTCCATGTTTTTGTAGTGGATTGTGTGGTTTTTGAGCATCTAGGGGACAAACATTCAGCCAAACCTATTGACTACTCCTACTTTCTATCAGATTGATATCACTTCTGTTCTCATGATTACATCTTAATGAAACTTGGGGCTTGTAAGCTGAGAAAAGAGACTGAGGATTACCTCAGAGTACCTTAGTATCTATAGCAAACCTCAACACTGTAGCAGAAAATTCTAAGTACCTACATAAACTACAAATCCCAGGATTCCTTAGAATGGAGTCATGACAATGACAGCATTATTGAATTGATCAAGAGACATGTTCTGTAGTTGGAAGGCCCTTGATTGATCCTGAAGTTACTGGATTTTTTTGGCAACAATGTTTATCATCATAATCATTCATTTCTCTTGGATATTTTCCCTTTTTTTCAGCACAACGGCTCTATATGTTTTCTTCACTGACTTTGCTTCACCAAACATGTGACCTCATTATTTCCTTTAAAGTCTCTCATTGCTTTCACAAGTAACTGAACCTGCTAAATCATTATTTATCAAAACTTTTTTGCAACTTCCTCTGTTTTATTTTGGATGCTATAATATTATCACATTGTAGTGATAATTAGGTTATAGCTCCTTTTACTGCCTATTAATTTTCCTGTGAGCTTACCATACACTGCTGTTTTCATGTTTCAGTGTAAGCCACTGTGATTTCTTTGAAAATTAAAAATTTAAAAAGATGGCCAAAGATCTAAAAATAAAAGTTTGCTGAGATAGTGGAAAGGAAGGGGCAGGAGTCACTTGCAGGACAAAATCAGCATAGTCAGAGGAGGAAAAATACTTTTGGAGACATAATGCCCAAAAGACAATGGCTACATCATGGCTAGGGATTCTGAATTTTAAAGTAACTTTTCCAAGCTCTGAAAATGAGAGGGAGATAACAGTTACTGAATTCCAACCATGCTCATGATTCTGTTTATCAGTGCCTTCACTAAACTACACTCGGCCCTCCACATTTGCGGCTTTGATTTTTGAGGATTTGATTATTCATGGATTTGATTAATATGTTCTCTCTAGAAATCTCTAGATCCTCCAGCATGACTCTACCAGAGGTTGACTATAAAGTCACACGGGAGGACCTGGAGATGCCTAGAGAAAACACTTCATCCAGTGCAATTCTATGGTCAGCTTCTGCCAGATATTGGCCACAGAGCTGCTATGGAGGACAGAGATTCCTAGAGAAGTGTTCTCTCAGGTGAAAAAAGAGTAGTTTTTATTTGCGGTTTTTCCACTTTCACAGGGGCTCTATGCCCCTAACCCCAGCAAATGTGGAAAGCCCACTGTATTTTCATGTGTGTGTGCACTACTATCTTTAGGTTCTCCAGATCTAGGAAGGGGCGGAGCTGGCGTATCATCCAAAGCTGATATTAAGCACTCCTGGCCATCACATCTACCTGGGCTGACATTTCGAGAGACAGATCCAGGAACACTCCCAAGTTGTGAACACAGTCCTTCAGGGGGAGTGTAACCCCATCCAGAACTGGTTGACACACCTCCACTCCCAGATTAGGACCCCTGATGGCAAGCACCATAAGTTGGAAGCTACTTGAGGACACACAACAACAATTTAAATGCTAGTGGTTCTGTCCCAAATAACCTGAAGTATACTCTATCACCCTCTATGGCAAAGAAGAAAGCCTGTTTTTTCTCACTGTGGGTTCAATTCCATATGGCTCAGCCTAGCATAATAGTTCTACATGTGGACCTACATTAGGAAGAGCCACTAACAACCCCCCCCCCCACCCGCAGACTTATCATGTCTGGTATGTTGTTTGCCTTCAAGTTGTTTCTGATAAGGTGAACTTATCACAGGGTTTTCTTGGCAAGTTTCTTCAGGGGAGGTTTGTTATTGCTATCTTCTGAGGCTGAGAGACTGTGACTTGCCCAAGGTCACCCAATAGATTTTCACAGCCAAGGGGGATTTGAACCCTGATCTCCAGAGTCACAGTCCAAAATGCAAGCCACTACACCATGCAGACTTACCATACAGACTCTGAAATGGACAGGAGCAGAGAAACATCTGGCTATCTCCCTGTAAGCAGATGCAGAATTACTACATCAGCACTGAAATCCACCAAGGTCCTCCACAGGTCACACTGCTGTCACAATTGTTTTTCATCTGGAGACATGCAGATACTTCTCCGATTCTGCCCACTTCCCACAAGGCACAAGATGGCCATCTATGGGGAGCAGGGGTCAAACACTGTAGAGTAAGTGCAGGGGTGGCTTTGGGCACTGTGGGAATCACGACCTCTGGAGTGTCCCCCAGAATTACATATGCAGGTATAAGGGAAACTTATTCATATGTCACTAATACATATGTCACTAAAAGCATGCCATTCTGTAACTGGTGGGAAACTCTTTGATATAAGTAAACTGCACATTTTTATAGAATTTATTTAACATCTGTAAACAAAAAAAATCATTTAGGAAAACAAGCTCCCAGAGTGGTTTGAATATGATCAATAAAGGCAAGACAACCTGCCTACAATTTTAGAGTCTAAAATGCAAAAAAGAAATAAAAAGTGTAGGAAGGAAAGCATCGGTGCAATCCTTTGCTAATTTTGTTTTTTAAGGAAGCAATGAGTAATTTTAGCCATTTTCTTCCCACTGTAAGAAACTCCTTGAAAACACCACTGTTTTCAAAAACTAGTCACAGTTTGAAACTTCTGTGCAAAATTCACCCTCTTTTTCTCCCCCATACATAAACAATATTGTCTATGTGGCAAACAGCATGTTCTGGGAATACCATTTTCTACCTTTAAAAATGCTGTTTTCTACATAGAATTCTAGAGCTGGAAGAAACCACAAGAGCCATCCAGTGCAGTCCTCTGCCAAGTAGGAATATACTATCAAAGCACCCCAGACAGATGGCTATCCAGCCTCTGCTGAACTGCTGAACAGCAATTGCCATCGAGAAGTTCTTCATAGTGTTTAGGTGGAATCTCTTTTCCTGTACTTTGAATCCCTTGCTAGTCCTAGTCTCTGGAGCAGCAAAAAGTAATCTTGCTCCATCAATAGGATATCCCTTCAGATATTTAAACATCACTATTATCATGTCTCCTCTTAACCTTATCTTCTCCTGGCTAAAGATACCCAGCTCCCTAAGTCACTCCTTATAGGGCATAGTTTCCAAATCTTTTACTCCTTTTTATCCTGGAGAGAAATGACTAGTGCTGTGCTATTAGGTTCTACCTTGGACCCAGTGCTATTCAACGTTGTTATCAGTGACATGGATGATGGACCAGAGGACATGATCAGAATTTGAAATGACTGTAACCGATCAGGGAGCTGGGCCAAAACTAACAAAATTAATTTCAACAAGGGAAAATGTAAGGCACTACACTTAGGCAGGAAAAAAAATTAAAGGCTGAGATATATAATGGGTGACAACTGGCCTGACAACAGTACATGAAAAGGGGACTTGGAGTCTTAGCATACCATGTGAGTCAGCAGTGTGATGCAGCAGCTAAAAAGCCAATATGATCCTAGGCTGAACCAACAGGAGTGTAGAATCTAGATCAAGGAACATAAAATAGTACCACTGTATTCTGCTTTGGTCAGACCTCACCTTGAATACTGTGTCCAGAGTTGGACTTCAATCAAATATCAGGATACTTGCAATCTCCCATTACAACTGCATCTCTCTGTTCTGATTATTTGGTCATCTGTTCCAAGTCTTCAGTCTGGCTTGCCGGTCTGTAGTAGACCCCCAATATCGCATAATGGTAATAAGCTGAAGAGTAGATACATGGATCTCAGGTTACTGGAGCTTCTCCTCCAACAGATACAACCAGGATATCTATGCACATCCTCCAGAAAAGAACACAAACATATCACAATTTTGTAGGTGATTGCAGCATCTCCTTCACCATTCATAATCACTAATCTTAAGTCCCCACTGAAACAAAACTCCAGGCCTCCCTCTCAAAATGCCCATGCAAAAAAATGCCTGTTGGCCTTGTCTGTTTGCCAAGCTCCTGTTTGCTAGGTTCCAGGGACTGGAGCTAAAGCTATATAGAGAGCTAATGGCTATCCTCCCCCAATGAAGTCTCGGACTCACTCAAACTTAAAACAGTTAACATTAATATTTGCACACAAATTGCACAAAAAAAACTTTGAAAAGAAAATGTTCTGCTCATCAAACTCATGTGTAAATTCTGTGCAGAAAAAGTCAAAATTGTGAAGATTCTCAGTCAAGGATTCTCTTTCTGATGGGGTTTCACAATACTTGAGAAACACATTTTTGAGCATTTTTCCAACTATACTTGTCCTCTATATTTGCTAGGGTTAGGGGCACAAGACCCCCGTGAATATGGGAAAACCGCAATAACAAAACAAACAAAAAACCCATGTTATTACCTGAGAGGAGACCTTTCTAGGAATCTCTAGGACCTCAAGCACAACTCTGTGGTCAACATCCAACAGACGCTGAACATGGCCACTCTGCTAGAACATGGCCACATAGCCCGAAAAACCCACAAAAAACTATGCTGACCATAGAACTGCACTGGAGGAGCTACAATGTCTAGTAGAGTATTTTCTCTAGGAATCTCTAGGTCTTTCAGTGCAACTTTTAGTTAAAGTTGACCATAGAGTTGCACTGGAGGACCTAGATATTCCTAGAGAGAACATATTGATCAAATCTGTGAATAATCAAATTCGCAAATATCAAAGCCGCAAAAATGGAAGAATAAGTGTATTTTTGAATATTCTTACCATCTCTAGACAGAAGAGAAAAACATCCAAAGAGAGGTGCCTGTTCTGAAATAGTAATTCATGTACTGATGGGCTGGAAATAGGTGGAGGATAAGGAATCCATGGGGCTGTTCTTTCAGTAAAGATGATGTAACAGCCTTGCTTCCTATCTCCCTGTGCTGCATGCAGATAGTCTGGTTGTTTAATTTTTAAAATAAAATTATGTTAAAGTACATTCTTGCACAAAATCTCTTCCAGGTGCCCTCAGAGAGGCTTCTGCCCCTTGTTCCACCATTTCCCCCACCAGATCTAAGGTTCTCTCGAAATTTCCACTGCTATTGTATGTGAAGACTTCCACTGCAACCACCAAGAGTGGAGGCTTTCCCTTATTCTAACCTCTGCCACCAATGTAGGAACACCAGCATTGGAGACCTGCTAGATGCCCTCAAGATTCCTGTGCAGGGTATTATGTAACTTCTATTCCCACTGGGCACTAAGTCTCTCTTTCCTCTACTGCCATCACAGACACTATGTCTGAACCCAACCTTTATATATCTAGCATTTCCATATGATACAAAAATAAGTTTATTAACAGAAGATTAACATAACAAAACAGATTAATAATTTAATATTTTTAAAACAAATATTTTACCCTTATTCACATCTCACCTAGGTAGCTGACTCTTAAACACCATTTAGAAAATTCCTAAACCTGACTGATTCTCTCAGCCCAATTACTCATTTGTTCACGCACTTCACCACACCACAACACTCTTGCTATACCAGTTCTGTCACTCACCTGTGTGCTTTTAAGGCGTCTCCAACTTAGGGTGAACCTAAAGGGGGCTGTCTTGGCAACATTTGTTGAGAGCCAGTTTGCCTTTGCTTCCAATGAGGCTGAAAGAGTGTAACTTGCCCAAGGTCATCCAGCGGGTTTCCATGGATGAGTCAGAATTTGAACCCTGTTCTCCAGAGCCAGAGCCCAATGCTCAAACCACTATACAGTAATGGCTTTCATTGGCCTTATCTGCTCAGAAATTCCACCAGTCACCACATACTTCCAAAATTCCTGTCCCCTCCCAATAGCTCTTTACCTGATTACCCATACAACATTTTCCAAAAAAAGGTCATGACATTGCATCCTTCCTCCAATGAGCTCTCTTCCAACTCTATGATTCTATGACATTCTAGTTGAAGTCTTTCCCTTATAAAGGAAATGACAACAGTTCAAAATGGTAGGATTTAGCATCCAAAATATCAGCAGGGGTCAACAATTCCCTACAACTGTGGAGGAATATATACATGCATACATATTTACATACATACATACATTACTTGTTAGGTTTGACTTCTTTTCCCTTTTCAATAACCTATGTTCTTTAGCAAATAGGAAATGAGAAAATAAAAGTTCATTGCCCAGCACATTCATTTCTGAATGTGTGGACTAAGAGTGCCATCTGCTGCCCCAAGGAAGAAATGCTAGGAGGTGATTATATATCCAGGAGTTGGCCATACCAAAGTACATTATCATCCAAAATCCACAAAACAGTGATACCTTTGTGAAGTTGAAGGCTTTCATGGCCAGTATCCATAGTTTTTTGTGGGTTTTTCGGGCTCTGTGCCCATGTTTTATAAGAGTTTATTCCTGACATTTTGGCAGCATCTGTGGCTGGCATCTTCTCTGAAGATGCCAGCCACAGATGCTGCCAAAAAGTCAGGAATAAACTCTTATAGAACATGGCCACATAGTGATACCTTTCTTGGGCCTACCAAAATGCACATTATACATGTTGCAAGCTTTCGAAGCTCCACTGGCTTCTTCCTCAAAGGTGTTAAAAATGATACAGGTGATCATATAATGAAGACCAAATCTCTTTTCTAGTGAGAGAGGATATAACACCCTTTCACACTACCCAAATATAGAACTATGATGCCACTTTAACTACCATGGCAACATCCCATGGGATCCTGGGGTTTGTAGTTTGGTTGGGCACTAATGAACTAGAGTTGCTTCTTGGATGCCAACATATAAAGGATTGAATTTGGGGTTCTGGGGTGCCAACATGGTGTAATGCATTGAATTTGGGGTTAGGACTTTGGAAAACGTTTTGATTCCCTGCTTCTGGCTGATAAAACCCAATGATAAGAGTTCCCATAAGTCTGAATCAACTTGAAGGAATATAAAGAAGCAGCAGCCACTCTCTGGCTGAGAATTCTAAACAACAAATAGTAAGCTAGTGTGGTGTAATGGTTTGAGTGTTGACCTATAAATTTGGAAACCAGGGTTCGAATCCCAGTTCAGCCATGTAAATCCACTGGATGACCTTGGACAAGTCACACACTCTCAGCCTCACAGGATGCCAATGGCAACTCCTGTCTGAAGAAACTTGCCAGGAAAACTCTGTGATAGGTTTGTCTCAGGGTTTCCATAAGTCAGAAATGAATTGAAGGCACACAACAACAAAACTGCAAATCCTAGGATTCCATAGAATATTGCCATGGCAGTTAAAGTAGAATCATAGTGTTATCATCAGTAATATAAGATCCTTGCTATAGCATTTGAGGAAAGTTTCAAACACACTAGAAGGTAGTTGCTTCCATGACGCTTAAAAATAAATATTTTTCAAAATATATCTTAACAGATTGTTTACAAGTGAGCTGTTCACTGTCACTTACCTTCTTATCTTCTGCAAGTTCAGACATGATCATGAGAGGTCCTCCTTTTATTAGTTCTTGGCACCTATGTAAAATTGAAGTCCTTCACCACCACCAATCACACTAAACACTTATAGCACTATGATACCACCTTAATTGCCATGGCTCCATCTTATGGTATCCTGAGGTTGCTGTGGAGAAAGTTCTCTAGAGTTCAATGGCAGAGGATACTAAATTCCCAGGGTTACATGGGATGTCGCCATGACAGTTCAGGGAAAATAACAGTGCTATGATTGGTGACTCTCAGCAGACATCATCAGTCTGCAACTGGCTACAGGGACATAGCCAGATACTTCTCCAAAATTGGATCCCATTTTGGGAGAAAGGCTGCATATAAATGCAATACATAAATAAATAATAAATTCTCCAATCCCCATCCCATTCTCTACCAACCACTGAATGGAGGAGGAGGAGGACTGAAGCAGCTAAATCAGTGGTTTCCTCACTTTGGCCCTCCAGATGTTTTGGACTTCAGCTCTCAGAATTCTTGATTGTTGGCCAAACTGGCTAGGGCTTCTGGGAGTTGACGTCCAAAACATCTAGAGTACCAAAGTTTGGGAAACATTGAATGACGGATGGGTTAAGAGGAGAGGCATAGCATAGTTCCACTTATGAAATATTTACAGTCTTGATTGCATTGTGCAAAAGTTAAAAATACAATTAAACTCTCAACATTACAAGCAGTTTAAAACATTACTTTAAAAGTGTAACACATATAAAAGCCCTGAGCAGTTAGCCCTCAAAAGGTCTGATGAAACAAAAAGGTCTTCACCTGCCTATGAAAGGATCCCAGTGTGAACTCTGAGAACATCAGTCTAACCTCTCTAGAAATGGAGATCCAAAGCCTGGGAGAAGCAACCAAGAAGGTCCTCTCCCATGCTCCCACCAGACGTATTTTTGAGTGTGGTAGCATAGAGAGAAGGGTCTCCCCCGAAACTCTCAAGATACAAACAGGTTCATATAGGGAGATAGGTCTTTCAGATCACCTGGAGCTGAGTTGCATATACCTTTGTAGGTCACCAGCACTTTGAATTATCCCTGGAACCAGACTAGCAATCAGTCTTGGACGATTTTGCTTAAATTCAAAGATATAGCCATGTAAGTCTGTGGAATCAGTATGTACAGAGATCTTGTAGCACCTTTGAGTCAACTTTCTCAGACTGAAGTCTGCGGAAGCTCATCCTGCCAACTTCTTTCTTTCAGTTAGTCTCAAAGGTGCTACAAGATCTCTCTATATTTTGCTTAAAGGCATCATTGACAGTAACTCACCAACCTCTTAGTAACTGCTGTTTCCATTAGCAGCCATGCTGTTCACCTTTGGCCTGTGGTATATTCCCCAATACTGATACAAGCACAAAAATAGTTGTCAGGCAAGATTCAGCATCATGGAAAATAGGATTTTTCTTTTCTTTACTAATTCTATTAGTAGAATTAATTTTGCAAATATAAAATATTTGCCTTGTATAATTGACATTAGTCTCAACATTCAAAATTTTAATTGCAAAATTCTCAACATCCCCCTATCAACACCTTTGTACAGGACAGATGGCTGTTTTCCAACCACATTTTCCCCTTCACATTTCCCTCCTCTTTTCAACAACCTTTCTGAGATAAGGGGGGGAAATCCAAACTTTTTAGAGAAGTTGTCCCTTTCATTCCCTTCCACCTCTCCCCCACCCCAGTAGGAGATCAAGATAGCAGGTCAAGGTATTTTACTCTCCTCATTTTGTAGTCTCGATAATCACATGAGGTACATTAAACTAAGAAAGAATGACTGGCTTAAATTGCCAGTTAATTTTTCAATCTGAATTGGGATTTAAATCTATGGGATTAATCTAGCACTCTGCTTGCAGATCTTTCTTCCCTACCCCATGCAGCCCTCCTTTACTGGCCAAAAACAGCTCCAGGGCTTTTCTTGTTCCTCCAGAGCTGTTTTTTTTTCCAAATGACAGGCGATAGGAACTACAGTAGAAAGAGAAAACAGGTTCTCTCCCAGGTCCCCTGGATTCTGTCATTTCCCTTTGGATATCCACCACTGGATCCTGCCCTCACTCTATATAAACCAGTGATTTGCAAAATTTGGTCCTCCAGGTGTTTTGGACCTCAGCTGCCAGAAGCCCCAAGGCAACTTAGCCAACAGTCAGGGATTCTTGGGAGCCAAGATCCAAAACATCTGGAAAACCAAAGTTTGAAAATCACTGTACTAGACAAAAGATGGACCAGATATTGTTAAAAAGCAGTTCCCATTATTCCTCAGCCATGCTGGTCAGGGTTGAAAGGAGTTGCAGTTCAACAAGACCTAGGCGGGCCCTCATTTCCACATTTACCTTAAAGTCCAATATTCTAATCACTACTTCACACTTAGGTGCAGAATTAATTAGGCAAAGCACATGTTTGCAGGTTTCCATAACTGGCATAATTTATTCCAAGTGCAGAAGTTTTTTTTTTTTTTTTTTCTGATGCACAATTCTCATTTCAGTTTTAATTTAGGCACAGAGCACCCTGGCTAATTGTATTTTCTTAACACTGCTTTAAAAAAAAATAATCAAGTGAGGCTTCCTTAGAAGTTTGCTTTGACTGCAGTGCAAGAGAAAGGGGGAGGATTAAATAAATCCAGAGAAGTATATATTTTTATAGAGCAAAAATACATACACAGATACAGATAAATTTGTTTTTAATAAAGGAGTTAATTTTCTTTCAATCCTATATAAAACAATAGCAATTAAAAACTTCATTTTTGAAAGTAAAATATTTACATATGAACAAGGAACTGTGCAAAATTTACATGAAAAAAAAAATGGAAAGACAGGATTTCTTTTTTCCCTAAAAGACAAAATAAAAAGGTGTAACAGTTTGTTGGGTGTTGATAAAAATACTGATCAGCATTCAGTTTACACACAAAAAGAGTTAAGGTGCAATCCACCAGAAACGCTTCTTGCACAAGGCTCCGTTGAAATCAATGCCAAGTCCAAGCACAGCTCCCTTCATTTCAATAGGATTTGCACAGGAAACGTTCACGGTGGTTCATGCCCTTAAAATCTAACATGAGAGAGTTCACACAAAGAAAGCCGACATATTTACACTCATAAAAGTACTATCAATAGACAATTTAATACAATAACCTCTGAAAATATAAAGAACCAATTAGTATATTTGTAATAAAAAAATAGGTACAAAGAGGGGGATTTTGCTCTGGACGTCTTTAAAGTAAAGCCCATAGCTTGCATACAGTCTTTTAGCAAAATAATTATAGTTTACATAGCCATTTCTTTAATGTTATGTGCCAAAAATTATGTACAATTACTGACAAAATACACCAACCATTTTTCAACACTTGATTTCACACTGAGAAACTGTCTTTTTGATGATTCCTCTTAACTTTGATTTTTATTTAATCTAAGCTTTCACTTTCGCTAAAAAACACAGTGCAAGTAAAATATAATTATGCTGAAAAGATTTCTTTTTTTCTTTTTTCTTTTTTTCTGTTTTAAACTTTACAGCTTTACAAACTATAGCAAATAAAATGCATTTCTTTTTTTTTTTTTTTTTCTTTTTTACAGATGCTGATAAAACATTCAGAAGTAACCCTCCTTTGCGGGCCTTCAGAGTTGGGTGGGGTGCCTCTAATAAGCGATAATAATTAAGAGAATTGAGGTTACGCTTAAAATTAAGTGTAATCTAGAATTTGAACAATCTGGGGCAGGAAAAGATAAATATATATTTTTTAAAAAATCAGTTTGCTTTGCTAACTGACTCCTTTTAAAAGCTAAAATAAAATGAGGTCATCTGCTGTAGACATATACTTATATTGATTTAGTTACGTAAAACTGAACTAAAATGCACAATTAATGTTGAAATTGCTACAGGATCTGACACAGAGTAGCTGGTTATTTGCTAAATGGTTCCATCAGTCTCTATAATATGGCTTGTTTGGCAAGAAGGCCACGCAATCAAAGAGATGAGTTAAACTTTAAATTGTCCTCTTACTGTCTCCTCAGGCCTTTGCAAGTCTCCTTACTGTCACAGAAAGGGATCTCTCTTACACCAAAGAGTTTATAATAAATGGGAATAGAAAACATTTCCATTTAAAGAGGTGGTTGTCTCAAAGTGGTGGTGGTGGTTGCTCTTGACAGGGTGTGTGTTTTTGAAAACAATATCCCATATGCTCATTACAAAAAGGCGCAATCTGCAAATATATATTAAAAAAGTGTCCCCAGGTGTCTTCTTCTGCCAAAAATACCTTGATCTTCTCCACTTTTACTTAAGGAATGCTTTGTATAGCAGTAGTGAATGGCTTGTCTCTCGCTCATTTTCTAAACAAAATATGAGGTCCCTGAGGTTCACCCGCGTTATCCTTTGCCTTGTAAACTGCCTGGTTGTTCCAACTCCAGAGCTGCCCGGAACTGCTACACTTGTACTGGACCCCTGCGAACAGAAATAGAAGAAATCATGTTTTTAGGCCCACAGAGAGAATCTTTCACAATGACAACATACGCTGTGTGGAGTATCCAGCTGTGTTGAACTGGATAACTCAGAAAGTCTTCTAGATGATTGAATAAGGAACACAGTACTTCTTATGTTTCTTCCTGTGAATATATGAAGCTATTTTATACTAAATAAATGCATCGAAGCCTAGTTTTGAGAGTAGTTCAGTGCTTTGAGTGGTGGACTAGGACTCTGGAATCCGCACTCAGTCATGGAAACCCAGTGGGTGACACAGGCCAAGTCATGCTCTCTCAGCCTCAGAGGAAGGCAAAAGCAAACCTTCTCTAAACAAATTCTGCCAAGAAAACCCCATGATAGGATTGCCATAAATCACTTCAAGGCACACAAGACTAGTTTTGTGCACTCTGATTGTTTTCAACCGGATGTCCTCTGGATATTCTGAAGAACATCTGTCCCTCCACATTTGCGGCTTTGACTTTTGTGGATTTGATCATTCTCGGATTTGATTAATATGTTCTCTCTGGGAATATCTAGGTGCTCCAGCACAACTCTATGGTCAATTTTAACCAAAAGTCGCATTGAAGGACCTAGAGATTCCTAGAAAGAAGACTCCACTGGGTATCTGTAGTTCCTCCAGCACAATTCTATGGTCAATGTCTGGCAGATGTTGACCACAGAGATTCCTAGAGAGATGTTCTCTCAGGTAAAAAAAAAAGTATTTTTGTTATTTGCATTTTTTCCACATTCACAGGAGTCTTGTGCCCCTAAACCTAGTAAATGTGGAGGGATGAGTGTATAAGCAATCCAAGTCAATGTGTCCCATATTCAAGGGTGATGGGAACTGGAGTCTAAAATATCAGAAGGACATCACGTTGGGACAAGATAACCTACTTCAACTAGCTCTCCAGCATCTCAGGTAAAAGTTTTTCTAACCTTGCTACCCAAGATCTTTTAAATGCCATTTTTCCAGGGTTTCCATGTGGAATTTTATACATGAGAAATTCAGCCATTCATCTAAGATATTTTTTAAAATTGCTATTATTAAATAAGAAACTATTTTACAACTTTAGAGATTTGCAAAACTTTTTCATTTTGACAAATTACTTTATGGCAGTCCTTATGTTCAATACTTTTATTTTAGAAGATACTGCACCAAAACGTCATATATGTCAATGGTGGGCCTTGGCCCATTGTTAAGTCCAAAATATGAGACATAAATAGGTACCATGTTTGCACAAAGTTGTTCTTTGCTACTCCTCCTCTTGCCTTTCAGTAAGAACTGCTTCCTATATCTGGAAGAAGTTGGACCACTGATGTTTCTAAATGCAGCCACTACCATGGCAGTGATAGCTCCAACATATTTATTTATTGTCCATGAAATCACAGTGCTGGGAAAGGTTCCACTTCTCCCGCCTACAATAATTGTGCATTCAAGATTGCTATTTGTTGTTCTTGCAACTTTTTCTCAGCATTTTTTCTTTCTTATCTCATTTATCTTTGCAATAATCCAGTGAGGCCAGGGTGGGTGTCTCTGCGTGATTTTCTGAGCCCAGCAACCACATCCTTGTGCTGACAGTAAGTTGTTGCGCAGTCATGTGAGGAGTGCATACAACACTGTACATGTAAGTCTAATCTGGTCACCCTTGGTTTCACCAACATGAAAATGAGAAGTGGGTTGCAACTTTCAAGTCCCATTAACAACAGTGGGAATCAAGTTCAATAAACATAACCTGGATCAAAATCATTCTGCTTTGACATGCTCCTACCGACCCTCAGTTTGCAGTAGTTTGAAAACTCAAGGCATGCATGGTTGCCCCACATACACTCATTTCTATCTGTGGCACTGGTAACTGTGTATATAACACCCTAAGACTGTAATAACCCAGCTAAGGGATATTTCTAAGGTATCAACTAAGTATCTCTGACTGGATGTTCTAACTCAAGTCCAAGTACTTTACTATTATGTATTCTACTCCCAAGCTTCACAAACATTGTCAACTATGTGAAGTCGAAGGCTTTCATGGCCGGCATCAATACACACACACACACAGAGTGTGTGACCTGGGAAGGCAGGAGTGATTTGCAGCATGTGTATTGTTCTGTTGCTAATGGCAGGCCTCAGGGTGAAAGGTCTGCAAAAGAGGATGAGTGTCTGCTTGATTAGTACTCATTGGCCTGTTACAGACAGCCAAAATAAAGCTGCTTCGAGTCACAGTGGAGGTATGGTGTTTCAATGATGCATGCGTCCTAAGAGTCCAGAAGCTGCACCAAAGCCACACTCCAGTCCTTAGGGCTGCAGCGTGGCTTTGGTGCGACTTCTGGACTTTTAGGATGCATGCATCAGCATCATTGAAACACCATACCTCACTGTGACTCGAAGCAGCTTTTTTGGGCTGTCTGTAACAGGCCATTGTCTGCTGGGAAACCCCTGACCCTGGGACATTCTCATTGCATTTGTTGAGTCTTCATCTTGCTATTTTTCAGGACTAGTGCCAAAACCTTGTTTACTTAGGGTTTCCTCTTTCTGTTGAATGGTCCAGCTGTTTGTGGATGTCAATGGCTTCCCTGTGCAACTACCATTCAGGATGCACAGGGAAGCCATTGAAATCCACAAAACACCTGGCCATTTATAATAGGAAATTGTACTTAGAAACTACTATCTTTGTTTTATATTCTAGGAACAAACTACATTGAGGCACAGAGATTGGGACTTCCTAACAACATCAAGAATTTTCAACCCTTGGAAAAAATGGGTTACCAAAATAAACAAACTGAGGAAATCATATTCCCATTTTGAGACAAACAACAGTGCTGGTGAAACGTCAGGAATAAACTCTTCTAGAACATGCCACATAGCCCGAAAAAAACCACAAAAAACTATTGTTATCTTACAATAGAACAGAATGATGGTCACTGCATAACTTGCACGACAGCAGCTCAATCAAAGGATCTTATGAGGACTTGGTCTGTTTCAGCTCACTTTATTTACCAGTATTTATAACTGCTTACATTCGAAAATATCCTTGCATTGCAGAACAATAATAAAAATAAGTATACAATTGTGCCGTATGCCACTTAAAAGATAATAGTTTATGTGCCCATGAAACCGAATTAGGTTGGATGATTAAATGGGAATATTTTTATATTTTAAATTTAGAATTGTTTGAATATGCTGAATTTCAGAGAAAGAGGCATTCCCTGCCCTGAAGGACGCGCAGAGCAGAATGGACTTTAGGAGTATGTGTCCTACCAAGAGAGCCTCTCCCAATGACCTCAAAGACCAAATGGGCCTAAGAAGAGGAGGTGGACTCCCCTCTTACCAAACCAAGCTGTTAGGACTTTACAACAAAACAAAAAAAAACCTGACCCGTTTATCAAGCAGTATGATTTTTTTTTTCATTTGAGATGTTAGGTATTGCCAGGAGTTTGGGCCTCTCTGAGGCCTTCTTCACCAGCGCAGCTTCTGGAGCTGCCATAAGAGCAGCCCTACATACAGCTCTTTCCAACCTTGGAGTTAACAGTTCCTGAACCACTGTAGTCAAGCTATCCTGTCCAAGAATGGATGCAACTGTGTGTTCCAGTCAATCTGGCAAAAGGCCTGCCAAGCTATTAAAGCTTGATGGCTTTCAGTGACAGATGGACCCAGGGGCACCAAGGTGACTTGATTATTCATTACCATAATTTAAACTTATTTATTAAGAAAATTTGTAATCCTACACTTTCTGTTTCAAAGGGAAAATACAAAGCAGCTTTGAAAGTAATGGGTATGTGCATTGCAACTAAATGTTCTCTCCAGGGAATTAAAATTTCACTGGTTCAATGGGGACTAACTCCCAAGGAAGTGTGTACAGGACTGAGCTTATATCCAATAACTAGTTTCAAATGAAGATTCAGGCATCAGTGGGAAAGCTCAACCATTTTTAACAAAGCTGAACGATGTGTTTAAAACCCTGGAAGATTGCACTGCCTGCTGCAAAAAAGGGCTCCATAGGTGCTGATTGATGATAAATGTTCGTAAGTAGTTACACCGTGCTACATAAATGGGATCGTACTATCCATTTCATCTCCAAGCAGAACAAAGCATCAAGGAACCGTAATCTTCACACAGTGTTGAGAGATCTTTAAATCTTAAACTTTAAGGCATATCTTGTGTGGACTCTGGCAACCTGGTTGCCCTTCAAATTTGTGTGGACCATGAAGCCCAATTTGGAGATTCTGGAACTTATGTCCAGTGACATAAAGGGCATAAAGGGATGTGCTTTTAACATGCACTGAGCATTTACTTTGCAACACTACAAGTAAATGGGTAGTACATTTCAATTCCATGTCTATAGGAGAAGGTAGCATTTTCAAATGATTTCTGCAACTGCTGAATTATTTGTTTTTCCTAGCAGTGAAAATGCTTCCCTGTGTTATCACATGACAATAAGGCTCCTACGCGGATAGAAGCTATCTAAACCATCATGAAAGCCCTAGTTTCCCACCTCAGATAATTTATTTAAGATTAAACAATAGAGTAAGAAATTATCACACATGATCCCTAGATGTTGTTGGACTTGAATTCCCAGAAGCCCAGATAGAATAACCAGTAGACAGGGATTCTGGGTATTCTAGTCTGTAACATCACAGAATGCCGTAACAACAAAAACCCAAGACTGGGAAATTTTAGCAGAGTGCTAAATGGCTGCGAGAGGAAAAGGGTTTTAATGGTGGTAAGGGTAGGTTAGTATACATTTTCTTCTCTCCCTGGTGCTCTTTTAAATTGTTTTCAATTTAGTTGTTTTAACAAGATAATCCATTAATCTTTTTTTTAAAAATATATTGTAACCTATTTTGTTTTAATCCCATTGTGAGGTTCCTTAAATTCCAATTTGGAACCGCGAATTAAAATAAATAAGTACCCTAGTTGGATAAGTCCCAGGATAAATAATAATAATAATAATAATAATAATAAATAATAATAATGGATAACATTCTTTATCACTGCATATTGGTACACTGAATGTGTTAAAAGTAAAGACAACACTAAATTTACTCTGTACGATACCAGCAAGCCTGAGGCCAAAGCATGAATGCTTATAAAAGCACAAAGAGTTTTGTCAGTTTCGGGCTTCCACCAACCACTGCCACCCCGCTCACAATTTTCTTTCCAAGAAAGCTGGGAAGCCCAGAGGTGACTCAGACCACTTTTCTTCACCTAGATAAACTATGTCATCTCATTCTCTCTCAAACTCTTGTACTGATGGACAGTGTTGAATGCCACTAGGACTCTACTGATTCTCAACTGTCATTTTGTCTCCCTGTGGTTCTACCCTAGTCTACAGTTTTTAGTTGCTGTGGTCAGATGGAATCTCCATTTACCTTTAAGATGCAGAATGCCCGCACAGCAGATTGTACTCTGTGAAACACTAAGATTCAATCTACCCTCTTCTATTCATTGTTTTAAAATAGAGCTGTTTCATCTACTCGAATATTGCAATTCTAACACTAACTGTGTTATGTATGAGACCATCATGGTATAGTGGTTTGAGTTGAATTGGGCACAACAATTCAAAAAGACATTGAGAAACTGGAGCTTCCAAAGGAGGGCGCGACTAAATGGTGAGAGGTCTGGAAAACCATGTCCTATGAGGAACAACTTAGGGAGCTGGGGATGTTTAGCCTGGGGAACAGAAAGGTTCAGAGGTGATATGTTTTTCTGCTGCTCCAGAGAACAGGACCGGCAGCAATGGATGCAGCTGCAGGAAAAGAGATTCCGCCTCAACATTAGGATGGTCTTCCTGACAGTAAGGGCGTTCAACAGTGGAACACACTCCCTCAGGTGTGGTGGAGTCTCCTTCTTTGGAGGTCTTTAAGCAGAGGGTGGATGGCCATCTGTCAGGATGCTTTGATTGAGGTTCCTGAATGGCAAGGGGTTGACTGGATGGCCCTTGTGGTCTCTTCCAACTCTACGATTCTATGAGTGTTGACTGTGGACCTGGGAAACCAGGATCTGAATCCTGGCATGGCCTGAAACCCACGGGGAAACCTTGTCACGTCCACACACTTTCCGCCTCAGGATGGCAATGGCAAAACTCCTCTGAAGAAATATGCCAAGAAAACCCTACAATAGGTTCAACTTTGTTGCGATTTTGCCTTATGATCTGCCCACCATTATTGTTTTATTGTTCATGTAATTTTACCTTAAACTATTTAATTCTTTTTTAAGGGGAGCTGTTTTGTAATTATGGGTATTCTTTTAACACTGTAAGCCGCTGTGATTGTTTTCACAAAAAGCGGGTAGAATTAAAGTTTATTTTATTATTTACTTGTTTAGGGTTGCCATAGGTGGGAATGCTCTGAAGGCTTACAAACAGGGGTAGCACCTGGGCCGCTGGTGCGGATGTGGCCCGGCAAGACCTTGAGACCGGCCCCAGCTCGGTCCTGCGCCAATTGCCGCCGGGGCCTTTGGGGGGCAATTGTCTATAGAAGCCTCAGAACATGCCTTTATACTAACATTTCTTAAAAATCAGCAATTTTTTCGCTGTCCTCCATTTTTTAAAAAGAGTCTTCCGTTGAAAATTTGTCGTACATTTGTCCTGGTTGTTATTATATTTTTTTTTTTAAAAAATTTATTTAATTATTTATTTTTTTGTGCTCCTGGCCCCTGCTCAAAAAGGTTGCCTACCCCTGGCTTACACAATAGGTACGTCCTAGAGCAGTGGTGGAGAACCTATGGCGCTTGTGCCAGAGGTGGCCAGAGCCCTCTCTCTGTGGGCACATGCTCTGTCACCTCACCCCAGGTTCGCCAGAGTTTGTTACTAGAAAGCCAGAGGAATGTGGCTTTGTGATAAATAAGTGGTTTTGGGTTGCAGTTTGGGCACTCAGTCTGTAAAAGGCTCGCTATCACTGTCCTAGGATCCTGGTTTGTAGTGTGGTGGGGCACTAGAATTCCCTGACTGAATTCTAAATACAGTGGACCCTGCCCATCCACAGGGGTTCAGTTCTTAGGGCCTCGTAGATGTTGAAAAAACGGACAATATGTCCCATATTTTCAATTATGGTGATATGCATGTGTTTCAGGTCAGTGCATCCATGTGCAAGTGCACCACTGAATAATATGTGGCATAGTGATCTGTGACCAGTCGAATCCATGGACCACTAACCATCTGATGTGGCAGGCCCACGTACCCCTCCCTAAACTGCAAACCCAGGATTCCAGGATGTAAAGTGAATATAGCACTATAACTGTGTGTGTTAAAGATGGGATAGCTCACCTCCTTTCTTTATTTAAAATACATCATGCCTTTCCCCCAAATGGAACCCAATGTGACTCAAATTTAAATTAAACAAAGTACCATGAACAAAAGCATTATCATGATATTTAAAAAATTAAATACCACATAAAATTTCAATACTTTGAAACAGAAATAGTTTAAAAACATGACAATAAATAAACACACACGAACACACAGCCCAGTAGACTATTCTGCACAGCCACATGGCTACTAAATATTTGTTTATAAAAAGGTCTTCACTACCGCCAGAAGGAAAGCAAGAAGGGTCCTAAAACTATATACCATTTCCAAAAGCAAAAATTAAGATTCAAGCTTCTATCAAACCCTTAAGTTAGAATACTGGATCCAGCTAGGTTTGGGTCTAGGCAACTATTCAGACATGTGCAAAGCAGCTGTCTTTGAACAAAACACATGTACCGACCTTTCTAGTTGAGGGTTCAACCTCAATGAAAAATTCATGTGGACGTAGTGCCCATGTGCAGCCTAGTATAAATTAGATCATGGTATTTGTTTCACAGTATGATATCTAACCAAGTCAGATTTAGAGGTGTGTTCCACAATGGTACAATCATTGGAGTCATATCTTATACTCAAGTACAGTCAATGCAGAAGGCCTTATTTCTTTATTAAACTACAGAAGCAACCACAGCCTTTGTTATATAAAAATGATGAGTCAATTAAACTATCACTTTCATGTTTTAAAAATAACCAAAATTCAGTTGCATCCGAAGTGACAGCAGTTTTGCAGCATCTCCTCATTCTCTAGGGAAAAGCATAGGGAGAAGAAATAATAAACTGCAACCAGCAGGTGGCATAGACAGACTGATAATGCTCTGTTTGGATTTTCAAAAGTGCAATAAAGCTCTCTGCAAATCACTTTCTCTTGAAAGATCACTAACTGGTGTGCAAACTGAAGCTACACATTTAGACAAGTAAACACCACTACTGTTGTCAGCAGAGTCATCTCTCTCAAAAAAGAAAAATAACATCCAAGGAAACAACTACAGGTCAGTCAGCCCAACCTAAATACCTGGAAAAATATAGGTCTGTTGTAAAATATCTTGATGACAATACAGTGATTAGTAGGAGTCAGCATGAGTTTGTGTGGAACAACACTGACAAACAAACCTTATATCTTTTTGACTGGGTCACTGGTTTAGTAGATGGTAGGGAATGCTGTCTGAATATACTTAAAAGAATCAAATTTAACTTGGGCAGGAATGAGAGAGAGCAAACTAACCAGAGATGGCAACACAGTCCTGCTTAAGGAACATTACGTGGGCCCTCCTCATTTGGCGGGTTAGGGGCACAAGACCCCTGTGAAAGTGAAAAACTGCAAATATAAAAAACTTCTTTTAAACCTGAGAGATACCTCTCTAGAAATCTCTAGGTCCTTCGGTGCAACTCTATGGTCAGTATTCTGATGGCATTGACATGAATGTGGTGAAGGTCCTAAAATGCCTAGAGAAGTGTCCTGTCTAGGAATCTCTATGTCTTCCGGTGCAATTTTTGTGGCATTAACTATAAAGTTGTGCTGGCAGTACCTTGAGATTCCTAAAGAGAACATATTAATCAAATCCATAAATACTCAAATCTTCAAAATCCACAAATGTGGGGGCCAACTCTACATGGATTTCAGCAAAGCATTTAATAAGGTCCACCAAAATATTTTGATTAGCAACCTGATTAAATAGATGGAAACACGTCAGATGGATACATAACTGATTGTCAAACTGCAATCAAAGATTCATTGCCATGGCTGCACTTCAAACTTGGGGAAGTCTCAAGTGGAGTTGCCATGGTTCTGTCCCAGGATCATTGCTTTTCAACATTTTTTATCAACTGAAGATGATGAGGCAGGTGGAATATTTATCAGTTTGTAGATGATACAAAACTGGGATGGTCGCTAATACTGGAAAGACAGGAACAGAATTTAAAAGGATCTTGATAAACTAGAAAACATGGTGGAAATTAAATAAGATGAAATTAACAAAGACAAATGGAAAATTATAGTCTAGGACACACAAAAACCAAATCCACAAGTAAAGGATGGGGATACTGGGCAGTACTATATGTGAAAAGGAATTGGGATTATTATTTATCATTAACTGAAAATGACACAGCACTGTGATGCGCTGCAGCAAAGAAGACAATACTATTTTAGCCTGCCTAAATAGAACCATAGTTTCCAAGTCAAGGGTAAGTAATGTCACTCTATATTATACACTGGTTAGGCCTATCTATGTACTGCATTCCATTTCTAGCCACCTCAATTTTAAGGAAGGATAGTAGCTACGATTGATAAAGCATTGGGTTCAGAAAAATTTTTGGTTGCAGAACATAGAATCGGGATCGAATATTTCGTCGAGGGAATACGAAAAACTTAATAGAAATGAGGAAAGCTTTGAAGTTGCTGGGACATAGGCAGGGCTTGTGATGCCAAAACACCAGATCTACAGCTTTAGAATCCAGAAATCGCACTGCATAGGAACTTTGTGAGAGTCAGAGAGCATAAAGAAGAAGAGAAGACTGAGGATAACATGATTGCACTCTTTAAAAACCTCAAGGGCTCTCACACAGAGATGATAAGGCTTGTTATCTGCTGATCCAAGGGTAGAACCCGGTCTAACAGTTTTTAAGTTACAGAAGGGCAGATTTGATTGAACCGAAACTTTTTGATAGTATCCTAGATTAAAAAAAATCCATATTAAAAAGTTACTTAGACTAAAACCTCTAAAGATTTTTCCAGTCTTTTTTTCCATCTTCATCATCCTTTTACCTGCTGTTAGCTTTGCTACTGCTTCTAGTCACATAACTCTCTCTGACATGTACATTCCTGTACACCTGAACATTACACAGCTCTTGATCCGCACCTGAAGTTCTTAAACTGTGGAATAGGCCATGGAATGGGTATCAAGTTTCAGGGAGGGACAGAAAATTTGTCAAATGCACCATTTTTTGCAACCCCTCTCCTTATTAGGAGGCTTCCCTCTGCATGGCTTAAGGAGAGTCAGATGTTTCTTCTGTCTCCAGATCACAGCCAATACCCCATCCACAGTTCTTTCCACATGGTATGCACGATATATAAAAACTGCACCAAAGATGCATGCAGGCTCATGATGAGTCAAATGTGTAGTGTTAGGTTGACAGATTGTTCAATATAAGGAAGGATTTCAAAAATCACTACAATATATGCAAAGAAAGAAAAATCTCCAATAGGTATTGTGTAGGAATGGGAAGAAGAAATGAAAAAAGATTGCAACAGTATAAGACCTCTCAGTCATTCATGGAGTCAACCTAGCCTAGAATGCAATCTTTGCCTAATAAAACCCTATGAAGTAATGGGATTGCCATAAGTCGCCAGGTGACTTGAACACACATGCACGCACACAATTAGTCAGGAAATCCTGCACAATATATTTAAGCTTCCCAATATGCCTGACAACCAATAAGAACAAAAAATTACTGTATTTCCCAAATTAAGAAACCTGGTGGTTTGACGTTTCCTCTGATATTTAACATTATGCACTAATTGAATATATGTTCATTGGTCTGTTTATTCTTTTTGTTATGTCAAACATTCAATTTAGTAGTAAACACATACAAACTGTTTTGCTCAAGGTGACCTTACATATTCTTTAGATCTCACACTCCTCCGACATTAACATGCTAGTTTAAAACAAACTTTTTTGGTAGTGAGCTTAACTGCAAAATTAAATCACATTACTACACACACAAACACAGACAAGGGAAGCTCGGTTTAAAAAGTCAACTGGACAACAATCACACAGCTGTTCAGTCAATTAGCCCAGAGCAGCGGCTTCTTAATTAAGCAAACAACAAGCTTCGATTCAGGAAGCCTGCAGTTGATTTGGCTATCCAGTAACTGATTAATCTAAGGTACTAAATTAATCAAAGTTTGCTGTAGTGCAAAAGATTTTCTGAAAGAAAATGAAACAGATTCCATATACTAAAGGTAGTGTCAAGCAAATGTGCATGGAAAGGGTGTATGCATGCAAAGGCACACACAAAAAACACCCAGAGCAGCAATTGTAACAGTTCATAGAGTAGTTTAAGTCAAGCTTGATTAAATATGCAACAACGTTCTATTTAAATGAACACTGCTTTCGGTCATTATGCAAGGAACAGAGCAATGTGGGCTCACTTAATGGTCAATGAACCACCACTGGAGATACACTGATGATGTAGCCTTGTGTAAGATGTGGGGGGTTGGGGGTGGAGAAAAAAAAAGTTTGTCTAACAAGACCACTATGCACTGACAACATGGAAGTATGGGGGCAAAATCCCCAAGATCATTCAGAGGCCCTTGTCTTTTGGACGACGGAAGTTGACCCTGATCCCTGGCAGATTTCCTGGCATAAGGTTGCTATTGCCCCTTTAATGTGGAAGAATACATATTTACTCAAAGTCGGAAGGAAAGGAATCCCAACACCATTTCTCTCTTCCTTAGAGAAAAGTACAACAGCCGATTTCTTTAAAATACAAGGAGGGGGGCAAATGGCCATTCAGCAAGTGGTCTTCCTTCTATATAGGGTTGTCATTCTGAAAACTGGAAGGCTTTCTGTACTGTTGATGAAGAATTTCAGCAGGTGTTGCTTCTCATGTAACCAGGTAACAAGCAACACTGCTGAAATCACTCTTCTAGACAACCCATTAAAGGTAGAGGAGCCCTCTCCAGTTTTCAGGCTGAATCCTGCTTCTGTATGTTAACAGGTATGTTAAGCAGGAGGGGAATATGGTCAGTATCATCACCCCCACCACCTATTATAGTTCAAGGCATCTCACTTTTTCAGCAGTAAATATATTTCTAGGTGGCATACAGTTTTGCAAAGCCATCTTAATTGGACAATTGAGTTGTATGAATTATTTTTATCTATAAAGTTTGGAACCACATTATTTTATTGCTTCAATCTCCGACACGTTTACTAGGGGAGGATGCTTCAGTGAAAACAGGGGGCTTATTTCTGCATAGCCATGCTCTACATATCAATGGTCCCATGATTTTTTTTTTATCACTGTTCCAGTTGAAGTCAATTATTTTATTGATGTTCATTCTAATTGTTACTTCTGTAGATCACTGTGGGTGCTGCTGTTTCTGAAATGCAACTATTACTTTTAAGAAGTAATTAGAAAAATCCCCATCTTAATCCAATTTCCATTGTCTTCATGAAGTCAAAGGCAAGCTCGAGATTTCAATATTAACCCCTTTGAAAGGAATTTGTTTTAACTCAAGTGATGTTAAACAATCTAGTGTTGCTACTACACAGATTCAACATCAGATTTATAAGATATTTATCAATAATGATACAATCATACTTCGGTTACCCAAGCTTACTTTGCTACTGAAGAGCATTTTGCTGAGTCATTTCTAAATTAGTTGTCAAATTTGTTGAAGTTTTATATCGTCAACAAGTAATGTTAACATATCTCATACAACCACTAACTTCAAGACAAGAAAAATCTGTTGAATTTCTGTTCACTAAACCTCTACCTCATAATAATTTTATTTTAGAGAGCATTCTTAACTGCTATTTCTCATGCTCAAAGACAAAAGGGCATTGGCAAATAGCCACTTGAGGGACACTAAATTTACAACCATAGCTGATTCCTAGATCGTGGTAACATATGGCAGGGCATTTCAGTGAATATGGAGTGGGGTATTCTAACTCTCAAGCTCTCAACAAATGAAGCCTGTTTGGGGCAAAAGTAAAGTGTAATTCCACTTTAAATTAGGGCAGAAAGCATATACCAAAGGTATCAGAGTCTGGATTACAACAATGCCTATTTATGCAGAAGATATAGTTGTGTACCTCGTCCCTGATCCAGCGCTGGAGAATCCACTTTCCGCTCTTTCTGGGTCCTATTGCAGCCAGTGCAGTTAAGTTGGCACTCCCTCTGTCTCATTTGTGCTTTCCTGTTGCTGCATCTGTGTTTGGCCAAAATAGAATGTCAATTCCTTTTCAGTTTTCATGATCTCTTATTGATTTTTGAAATTCCGTTATTTTGCAAAGTTCAAAATATAATATTGTATTAAAATGTAACTGTAAGTAGAA
>NC_056525.1:13927060-13929438 GCF_019175285.1 Sceloporus undulatus | reverse complement strand
TTTGTTTATATATTCTAGGAACAAACTACATTGAGGCACAGAGATTGGACTTCCTAACAACATCAAGAATTTTCAACCTTTAGGAAAAAATGGGGTTACCAAAATAAACAAACTGAGAGAAAATCATATTCACCAGTTTTGAGACAACAACAGATGCTGGTGAAACGTCAGGAATAAACTCTTCTAGAACATGGCCACATAGCCCGAAAAACCCACAAAAAACTATTGTTTATCTTACAAATAGAACAGAATGATGGTCACTGCATAACTTGCACGACAGCAGCTCAAATCAAAGGATCTTATGAGGGACTTGGTCTCGTTCCAGCTCACTTTATTTACAAGTATTTATAAACTGCTTACATTCGAAAATATCATTGCATTGCAGAACAATAATAAAAAATAAAGTATACAATATGTGCAGTATGCCAATTAAAAGATAATAGTTATGTGGCCCATGAAACAGATATTAGGTTGGATGATTAAATGGGAATATTTTTAATATTTTAAATTTAGAATTGTTGAAATATGCTGAATTTCAGAGAAAGAGGCATTCCCCTGCTCTGAAGGACCGCAGAATGGACTTTAGGAGTATGTGTCACTACCAAGAGAGCCTCTCCCAATGACCTCAAAGACCAAATGGGCCTATAAAGGAGGAGGTGGACTCCCATCTTACCAAATCCCAAGCTGTTTAGGACTTTACAACAAAACAAAACAAAAAAAACCTGACCTGTTATCAAGCAGTATGATTTTTTTTTTCATTTGAGATGTTAGGTATTGCCAGGAGTTTGGCTCTCTCATTGGCCCATCTGAGGCCTTCTTCACCAGCTGCAGCTTCTGGAGCTGCCATAAGAGCAGCCCTACATACAGCTCTTTCCAACCTTGAAGTTAACAGTTCCTGAACCACTGTAGTCAAGCTATCCCTGTCCAAGAATGGATGCAACTGGTGTTCCAGTCAAATCTGGCAAAAGGCATGCCAAGCTATTAAAGCTTGATGGGCTTTCAGTGACAAAGATGGACCCAGGGGCACCCAAGGCTGACTTGATTATTCATTACCATAATTTATAACTTATTTATTAAGAAAATTTGTAATCCTACACTTTCTGTTTCAAAGGGAAAATACAAAGCAGCTTATGAAGTAATGGAGTATGTGCATTGCAACTAAATGTTCTTCTCCAGGGAATTAAAATTTCACTGAGTTCAATGGGACTAACTCCCAAGGAAGTGTGTACAGGACTGCAGCTTATATCCAATAAAATAGTTTCAAATGAAGAATTCAGGCATCAGTGGGAAAGCTAATACATTTTTACAAAAAGCTGAAACGATGTTTTAAAACCCTAGAAGATTGCATGCCTGCTGCAATAAAAAGGGCTCCATAGGGTGCTGATTGATGATAACTGCTTCGTAAGTAGTTACAGTGCTACATAAATGGGATCAGTACTATCCATTTCATCTCCAAGCAGAAAAAGCATCAAAGGAACAGTAATCTTCACACAGGTGTTGAGAGATCTTTAAATCTTAAACTTTAAGGCATATCTTGGGTGGACTCTGGCAACCTGGTGCCCTTCAAATTTGTTGGACCATGAAGCCCAATTTGGAGATTCTGGAACTTATGTCCAGTAGACATAAAGGGCATAAAGGGATGTGCTTTTAACATGCACTGAGCATTTTACGTTTGCAAGCACTACAAGATAAATGGTGGTACATTATCAATTCCCATGTCTATAGGAGAAGGTAGCATTTTCAAATGATTTCTGCAACTGCTGAATTATTTTGTTTTTCCTAGCAGTGAAAATGCTTCACTGTGTTATCACATGACAATAAGCCTCCTACGAGGATAGAAGCTATCTAAACCCATCATGAAAGCCCTAGTTTCCCACCTCAAAGATAATTTAATTTAAGATTAAACAATAGAGTAAGAAATTATCACACATGGATCCCTAGATGTTGTTGGACTTGAATTCCCAGAAGCCCAGATAGAATAACCAGTAGACAGGGATTCTGGGTATTCTAGTCTAGTAACATCAACAGAATGCAGTAACAACAAAAACCCAAGACTGGGAAATTTTAGCAGAGTGCTAAATGGCTGCAGAGGAAAGGGGTTTTAATGGTGGTAAGGGTAGGTTAGTATACATTTTCTTCTCTCCCTGGTGCTCTTTTAAATTGTTTTCAATTTAGTTGTTTTAACAAGATAATCCATTTAATCTTTTTTTAAAAATATATATTGTAACCTATTTTGTTTTTAATCCCATTGTGAGGTTCCTTAAATTCCAATATTGGAACAGCGGAATTAAAATAAAATAAGTACCCTAGTTGGATAAGTCCCAGGAAATAATAATAATAATAATAATAATAATAATAATAATAATAATAATAATAAT